>NW_004444030.1:7125334-7291532 GCF_000243295.1 Trichechus manatus latirostris | reverse complement strand
AATAAATAAATAATTTAATAAAGAAAAAGATAAAAGAAAATCTCCCAGGGATCTCACTGGTGCAGACTGAGGACATGGCTCCCTGGCTGCGCAGTACAGCCTGGCAAGAAGGGGCAGAGATATCACACAGCGCCATGTATTCAGAAGGCAGGAAAAGAAGGTAAGTATAGAGAGACAAGAAACTGAGAAATGAAGAAAAAAAGTGATTAAAAAAAAGTGTCCCCAGGGATCCCACCAGCATGGCTATGTAGACCAAGGAGGTGGCTCCCAAGCCATGTGGTACAGCCTGGCTAGAAGGGGCTCGCAAGCCACAAAAAGAAAAAGAATACGTACAAACAAACAAAACAGAACAGAATAAAACAAAACTAAAGAAATAACAAACAAACAAAAAACCAAAAACAAAAAGTCCCCGGGGATCCCAGCAGCATGGTGATACAGACCAGGGAAGCAGTTCCCCAGCTGAGTGGTGCTTCACAGCCTTTCAAGAAGAAACAATGGTGGCACATGGAGCCAGATGTTCAATAGAAAGGAGGGGGAGGAGGTGAGAGGAAGGGAAGAAACCAACAGAAGCGGAGAAAAGCAATACCAGCAACAAAGAAATGGGACTTTAGAGAGCCGGCAAGTATGGGCGGGGCAAATCCAAGTGGCACAGAACCAGTGCCTCCCAGCTGAGACTGCAGCCGGCGGGAAGCAGCAGAGGCTGAGTAGGGGATGAAGGGTAGCGGATGGGAAATCATATATTGCTGGTTACCGGGTGCTCTGTCTCCTGCTGGGAGCTCTGTGAAGCTGCTTTCCTGTACTTCCTGTCTGCTGAACTCCAGTGTGGGTGGGATGAATCCAAGCGCAGGGACTGTGCACTTCCCAGCTGGCTGAGCAACCACAGCGAGCTATGAAGTGGCAGAGGTAGAGCAGGGGGGTAGGAAAGCATATATCGCTGGTTATATGGGTGGTCTGTCTCCTTCTGGGAGCTCTGTGAAGCTGCTTTCCTGTGCTCCCTGTCCCCCGATCTCCAACAGGAGTCCAAGATGGCAGATCCGTGTTGTGTTAGCAGATAGGGGACCTCCGCTGCTATCTGTCTTTGCTCTCTGTTCTCTGTCAGTTTTTTACTCCATTCGGTGTTTGTTTGAGTTCTTTCTCTCTCCATTTGACAATCAGGGTTCCAGGATTGACATTTGTCTCTGTTTTACTTAGTTTTTTGGGTATTTGCTGTGGAGGGACGGTGTGGTGCTTCTGTCTATAGCACCATGTTCTATTCTACAACTCTTACTGTAATCAACCAACATATTATTGGTTGCTTTTTAAAGCTGCGACAATGTTTTAATTGCTTATGATTTAAAGTAAAAAACCTCAAACAAAACAAAAGCCTTTTACAAAACATCAGAAGGCAACATTATGGTATAGTAGAAGAAACCCTGGGGCGAAGGCAGCAGATCCAAGTTCCAGTTACCTTTTGTCTTCTTCTAGCTGGGTGAACTGGGGCAAGTTTGAGCTTCAGCTCCTATTCTCTAGGATTAATACTTCATCTGCTTGAAGGCAGAGGACTAAACTATATGATCTCTTGGGTCCTAGATCTCAGAGTTACTGGGAAAACCCTTTAAAATAAAGTGACTGGTGATGTAATTTACTCATACTACTATTAATTCCTAATCTTTTGTTCTGCTGACATGATCAATTATAAATATGGATAAAAGTATACTTTGATAAGTGTCAAGGTGTATAGCAAAGTATAATCTTAATACTGTAGATTGTAAGGGTATCTCACCTTGTCTTCATCCCCACATTGATCTCCTGGTTTTCTTAGGATTTGTTTCTCTGCAGTGAGTATGCTTTTCAGGAAATGTTCCATATTGGTGAAGAGGAGAAGATCTTTGTTTCTCTTAATATACTGTAGAGAGTGTGGAGGATGGAGTCAATAACCTTGCTCCCAAATCTTTTAAGTACTTTTGAACTTCTTAGCTGAAATGTGGACCTGAAAATACTGTATACAATTCTGCTTTAAAAAAAAAATGAGACCTCATTGTAGATGGTGGTTGGCAAAGGGCTAACATCCCAGCTCCATGACTACCTCTGTGTCTTGGGCAAGTTGTTTTTGTTAGTACTTCTAAGTCTCAGTTTCCTCGTCTGTAAATATGAATAAAAGTAGCATCTATCTAAAGGAGATAAAGACATCTAAAATTGTTAGCATGACTTCTGGCATGTGGTGAGAGCCTAATAATGTTTGCTATTATCTGCCTTATAAGTTAGCTCTGGTAGATTGAGATATTTTAGTATATAGCATCCCACCCATTGCCATCGAGTCGATTCTGACTCATAATGACCCTACAGGACAGAGTAGAACTGCCCCATACGGTTTCCAAGGAGCACCTGGTGGATTTGAACTTCTGACCTTTTGGTTAGCAGCTGTTGCTCTTAACCACTATGCCACCAGGGTTTCCAGTATATAGCATCAGGATGCATATAAAACGATTTACTCATTAAAGCATTCCAAGTATCCATTACTTAGGAGTCAGGAGATCTGGATTCTGATCTCAGATCTACCACTACTAATAGCTTTCATAACTTTGGGAAAACTGCTTAATCTCTCCTTAATTATAAAATGTGGCTAAAAAAATATGTATGCTACCTACTTGGCAGGAATTCTGGGTGGATAAATATATTGAGGATCTACTATGAGCCAGGTACCTGGCATACATGAGCCTGGCACCTGGGATACATCAGGAAACAAAACAAACTTCCTCCCTTTCATGGAGCTTACATTCTAGCAGGGGAAGAGAGGTAGCAAACAATAAACCCGTTGCTGTCGAGTAAATTCCAATTCAGAGCAACCCTATGGGACAGAGCAGAACTGTCCCATAGGGTCTCCAAGCAGTGGCTGGTGGATTTGAACTGCCAACCTTTTGGTTAGCAGCTGAGCTCTCAACTGCTACACCACCAGGGCTCCAACAAACAGTAAGCAGAAGGAGTATGTAGTATGCTGGTGTCCTCACGTGGTGCAAACGCTTAACGTGCTTGGCAGGGTTTCTGGGTAGATCAAATGAGGCAATAGGTATGAAAGAGCTTTGAAAATGATCATGTTTTATAAAAATAATGAAAAAAAGGTATACTTTGTTTATAACTCAAGAATGGATTGAATTTTAATGGAGGATGGCCTGTTTAAGACCATAGACTTAAAATCTGTGGCCTTTTATCTTTAACAGTTAAGAGGCTAAATGATAATATTTTTATAAAAGTACTTTAACTAACACTATTAAAAAGGAAACCATTGTCAAGCTCACACAGAAAACAGCACACAGTAAGTCTGGGTAAAGATGCTATCACTTGGGGATTGGAATGTAGTCTCTTAGCCAGAGTGAGTTTTACAGATAGAATTCTGCTTACTTATTGATCATATGTCAGTGGGACATGAAGTCAAGAAACTATGAAGCCACATTTGCAATCCCAAATGAGCTAAAAAAGTCATGTATACCCTGTAGAAGACAGGATTTCAAAAACCTTGTCACATGTGGTTTGAGAGGCAGATTGAGTGTCAAGGTAGTACACCAATATCCCTAGGCCAGAAATATCTGAATAGGTCATCCACTGAGGCACTCTCTGTGCGATGAATTCAAACCTAATCAAGACTGTGTAATACCCAAGGTAAAGTTAGTTACCTCTTCTGATGACTCTAGCTCCAAGCGAGACTCATGCTTCCTTTCAATGAGTTTAGAGAGAAGATTTCTTTGTTTTTCAGAGATGGGCTGCTCTTCCAGGAGGATAGCACTTATGCTTTGGTCAAACCTACTGTCCCAGGAAACTGCTGACATTTGCAGTGTGATGGAGAAGGCCTCCTTGAAATAGATCTTCAACCCCTGGTCAGGGAGGAGGTGATGGGGGCAGATGAGTAGGGTTTCTAGGCAATTGCTATGAGGCTTTAAAATAATAGTTGAGAAGTGGGGTTTGAGATTGACCAACCCTACTTGCCCTCACTATGGGTTATTATTGTCTTTAGCAATTCTGGTGAGGTTTAATTATTGACAATTACATATTCACAGAAAGCTGTGATGCCCCTCTCATGGGACGATCACTCCTCTCAAGAACTCTTACAGAGTGGTGCGTGCATTTCATCATACGTAGGCACGATTTCCACTGCCTTCTTCTTTTTCTAGTTGTATATGGTCTAAAATAATTTTTTAAATAAAGTCAGAGACTCCCTGGGCTTAATGGAAATTTACTGAAGAGAAGATGAAGATGACAAAGGAAAAATTATCATTCTAGTTCAACTCTCTGAATAAATGACTTTCCCCACTGTCTCCCCATTTTTCCTGCTACCCCCATCTTATAGAAAACAAACTATTAAAAATTCAGAGCAAAGTTATTCACATATCTCTTTCTTCATCAATTTCCTCTTGTCACTGTTTCCTTAAGTAGTGATTTCTCAAATTTTAGTGTGAATAAGAATCACAAGGAAGTGACTCTATTCTTGGGACCATCCCAGAATCTCTGATTCTGTAGGCCTTGGATGGGGCCTAGGTATTTTCATTTTACCCTGCTCCTCAGTAGTTGATGCATTAGGTCCAAGGACCACAGTTTGAGAATCACTGCCTTAGAGGGCTCTCAGGCTTGCTTTGTCTTTCATGCCTTTATTGCAATCAAGTTCTCAAATCTTCCATCTTGCATAATTGATTTGAAATAACACCTTTGTTCATCCTCTTAAGAGGCAGTAGTTGGCATAGAAAAGCCTTAGGTGATTTACAATCAGACTAAGATTGAATCCTCCTCTGTCCCTTGAATCAGCTGTGGATGGCAACCTAGAACAGTGGTTGAAAGAATGGGTTTGGTATCAAATACACTTGGACTTGAGTCTCAACTCTTGCCAACTATATGATCTCGGGCAAGTTACTTATCCTGTATGGGTGTCAATTTCCTCATTAATAAAATTGGGTTAACAAGAATACCTACCCCATACAGTTGGGTTGCCGTAAGTTGTAAATGAAATAATGCATGTAAGGCACATGGCCCAGTGCCTGGCACACACCACTCAGTGAATCCTGAATTTGTTTCTCTATCAGTAAGATGGTGATAAATTCTTGTCTACCTCACAGAGCTGCTTTGAGGATCAAGTGAAACAATGCCCAGAGAGTACCATATGACTTATAAACCATTATACAATGCAAATAATTCTTGAGTTTATTAAGTCCCCTAAAACCTCCTTTAAAAAAAGTTGCCATTGAGTTGATTTCGACTCATGGCAACCCCATATGTGTCAGAGTAGAACTGTGCTCCATAAAATTTTCATTGGCTGATTTTTTAGTAAGTAGATCACCAGGCCTTTCTTCTGAGGTGTCTCTGGGTAGATTCAAACTGCTATCCTTTCAGTTAGCTGTGATCCCTTTAACCATTTTTACAACCAGGGGCTCCCAAATCCTATTAGGTATAAGCCATCTCCTAGTCCTTTAACATTGATGAGCAGTTCCTCTTCTCATAATCATTGTTTACCAATGGACTATCATCAGTGTTTAGGGCCTAGGTAAGGTTTCAGCTCTGGTGGTGCAGTGGTTAAAGTGCTGAACTGCTAATTGTAAAGGGTGGTGGTTCAAATCCCCCAGCAGCTCCACAGGAGAAAGATGTGGCGGTCTGCTTCCCTAGAGATTTACAGGCTTGGAAACCCTGTGGGGTCACTGTGAGCTGGAATCAAGTTGGTGGCAGTCGGTTTGGTTTTTGGGTTATACTGACTTAGAGTTACAAACCTACATACTTGAAGAGCTGCAAGGACAGGAACAATTTAGATCCCGTTTTGTAAAAAGATGCTGACAGTGCAGGATTTCCTGAAGCTGGAACCATGGCTCTTATGGGAACTACCAGTCTGGAACCACTGGCTCTGATACTGACAGATTCATTAACTGGCACAAAAAGACATTACACTTCTCTGGGCACAAGCCAGGACATATTCATTTCACTGATTAGAGAAAGCTCTCCTGGTGACATTTATTATTCCTTAGCTAAATGACTTATTTCCAAGGGGGAATAAAATGCGCCAGGACTTGAGAAAGAAAAATGTTTGATAACATTTCTTTTCTTCTTGCTTCTGTTTATCCTGGCTAGATCCTAGAATTCTATAACCCGCCTCTGGGAATGAAGTTGCAGCAGCTGACAGAAGAAGGATCCTTGGAAGGCATTGCCTGAGGCTTGAGTGGCAGGAAGATCAGAAGCAATCTGCAAGGTGATTTCTGGAGCCTGAAAAGGATGAGAAGCAAAACCCAAACCCATCCTTTTACTAAGAAATTCTCGTGCAGCTCAGCTATATGGCATCAACCAAATTAATGGGAAGTAAATGCATTGGAACATTGTTTTAAATCATAATGGGTAAGTAGATTCCATACAAGAGTATTTAAAACTAGCACAATCAGTTGGCTACTTTTCTACATAGGGGTGAACTGGAAGAGTGGTCAGGCATGAGGGTTCTTGAGCCATAATGCCTGGATCCAACCCTATATTACAGGCTGTATAATCTCGGGTAAGTTTACTCAACTATTCTGTGTCTTTTCCCCTCAATTTTAAAATAAGAAAAAAATAATAGTATCTCTGTCATAGGGTTTTGGTGAAGATTAAATAAGAATTCATGTAAATTCTTAGAACATTTTCTGGCATGTAGAAAGTGCTTAATTCATCCTATTTATTATTTAATATCATCCTTCTTATTATTAAATATCATCCAAAAGATCAGACTTTAGATTGGTAAAATGATTCCCCATCAGTCCTCTTAAGAGACTAGAAAGTTCCCTGTTTCAGGTGCTCAGTCCTAAGGAATATTTATGGCCTCAAAGCCTCCTTCCTGGCCACACTGACCTCCTGGGCTGCCGCAGGTGACTGCTCCACAGAGCGTCAGACTTACGTGAAGCTAGGGGATGAGCAGGTGCAGGATGGAGAGGCCATACTGATAAACCGCAAACCCTCCGGCAGAAAGGTCTGTGGATTGCACAGTTACCAGCTTTTCCTTCCACACTGTCTGAGGTTTTGGGAGATCCTGCATAAAGCTTTTTGGGTCTACAGAAATCAACAGAAACCAGTAATGCTTTCACTGAGTTTGTTAACAACAACAACGACAAAAACCCAGCTTGGGGAAAAGGTTTATTTTCATCTATCCGTCTGTCTGTCTGTCCATCCGTCCATCCTCCTGTGCCTCCGGCTCTCTTGCCCATCTTTATGGAAAAGCCATCAAGTCTTAGTTGGAATAGAGGAGCCGGAAGGACAGAATGAGGATCCAGAGAAGACGGCAACAGATTTTTTTCCCTACTATCTCATAAGGTTGTTTTGAACATTAAATGAGTTTCCAAATATAATGCACTTAAAACATTGTCTGGCACACAATAAGCATACAATATATGTTGGCTGTATTAAAGATCTTACTTCTCCACAAAATTGTCTCTAACGGGCCCTGGGTCTTTAAACATTTTCTATTATCTGTTTATTATTTTTTAAAATTATTTTATTTTTTGTTGTTGAGAATATACACAGCAAAACATAAACCAATTCAACAGTTTCTACATGTACAATTCAGTGACATTGATTACCTTCTTCGAGTTGTGTAACCATTCTCACCTTCCATTTCTGAGTTGTCTCTCCCCTATTTACATAAACTCACTGCCCCCTAAGTTTCCTATCTAATCTTTCGAGTTGCTGTTGTCAGTTTGATCCCATATAGATAAATCTTGAAAGAGCATAATACTCAAGGCAGACATTCTTTACTAATTAAGCTATTGTCTGGTTTTAAGAAGACTTCAGGGGATATTTTTGGTTTAAGGTTCAAAGATTATCTCAGGGCAATATTTTCAGGGGTTCATCCAGCCTCCATGGATTCTATTAAAATTTATAAATTCTGTTCTGCATTTTCCCCCTTTTGATCAGGATTCTTCTATAGAATTGTTGATCAGATTGTTCCCTGACGGTAGCCAGGTACCATCCAGTTCTTCTGGTCTCATGGCAAAGGAGGCAGTTGTTCACGGAGGCAATTAGCCACACATCCATTTCCTCCTCCGATTCCTGACTCCTTCTTCCTCTGCTGTTCCAGGTGAATAGAGACCAATTGTTATACCTTGGATGGTTCTTTGCAAGCATTTAAGACCCCAGGCACTACGCACCAAACTAGGAGGTAGAACAGAAGCGCTAAACACATTATTAGGCCAATTAACTGGGATGTCCCATGAAACCATGAACCTGAACCTCCAAACCAAGGAACCAAATCCCAAGAGGCGTTTAGTTATACATAACCAGCCTCAGCAGCTACTCTCTATCTCTGTCTCTTTTTGTCATTGTCATAAATGTATCACACAACTTTTGCCAGTTCAACTTTTTATGGGTGACAACTTATTGACAGCAATTACATTCATCAGCTGTACAACCCTACCCTCAATCAATGTAATTTTTCCATCACTGTAAACTGAAACTCAGTATTCCATAAGCAATAACTGCCCCTCCCTCCTACCCCTGGTAACCACTAATAAACTTTGGTCTCTATACATTTGCCTGTTCTTGTCTTTTTATATAAGCGAGGTCGTACGATATTTGTCCTTTTGTGATAGACTTATTTCACTCAGCATAATGTCTTTAAGCTCCGTCCATATTGTCACATGTATCAAGACTTCATTTCTCTTACTGGCTGAGTAGTATTCCATTGTATGTATGTACAGCATTTTGTTTACTCATTCATCTATTGTTGGGCATTTAGGTTGTTTCTACCTTTTGGCTATTGTGAATAGTGCTGCAGTGAACATTGGTGTATAAGTATCTGTTTGAGACTCTGCTTTCACATCTTTTGTGTATATGTCTAGGAATGGAATTGCTGGGTCATACAATAGTTCTATTTTTAGGTTTCTGAGGAACTACAACAATAGCTGTACCATTTTGCATTCCCATCAGCAATGGGTAAGGGTTCCAATTTCTCTACATCCTCGCTAACATTTGTTATTTTCTATGCATTCCTTCTCTTAGCCATCCTAGTGGGAGTGAAATGCCATCTCATTGTGGTTTTGATTTTTTTGTCTTTCTGATTGCTAATGATGTTGAGCATCTTTTCATGTGTTTGGTGGCTGTTTGAATGTCCTTTTTGGTGAAATGTCTATTCAAGTCCTTTGCCATTTTATGGTTGGGTTATTTGTCTTTTTGTTGTTAAGATGTCAAAGTTTTATCTATATTTTGATTATTAGATTCTTAATGGATATATGGTTTCTGAAGATATTCTTGTCTATTTATTCTTGAGAGGAAAATGAAAAAGGCTTATGTAGCATGGTATAGGAAAGAGTGTTGAACTAGCAGTCAAATGACCTGTGTGCTGGTCGAGGCTTTATATGACCCCAGGAAAGCCACTGAATATCTCATCTATTAATAAGTTAATAATCTTCTATTATCTTACAGAATTAGGGTTAGGGTCTCCAGGAAAAACAAGACAATATATATAAAATTGCTTTGAAAATCATAAAGCCAATACAGTTGTAAGATAGAGAATGCTGAAGTAGGGGTGGGAACTCTTAAAGGAGGGCTCACCTCTCTGCCCATACTCTTCCACCCAAAGGAAGGACGAATTGAAATTAAGATTGGTCAAGTTCCGGGTCAGCAAAACTTTTCTGCAAAGGGCCAGAGAGTCAATATTTTAAGCTTTGCCAGTCAAGAGGCAAAATTGGGGTTCAAAGGTAGTGTTCCCTATCAGCAAGGTGGAATGTGGTCTCATTCTCCTAC
Organism: Trichechus manatus latirostris; assembly: GCF_000243295.1. NCBI lineage: Eukaryota > Metazoa > Chordata > Mammalia > Sirenia > Trichechidae > Trichechus > Trichechus manatus. Next base: position 7,281,821 of record NW_004444030.1, on the reverse strand, counting down.
AAAGCCTTCTCTTGCTTCTCTGAAACACAGTGATCTTCCCTCCCAGGAACTCACCAGAATGTGTTGCCTAAATCTCTCTTTTGGCCCTATCCTCATAGTTTTGGGAAACCCTGGTGGCATAGTAGTTGAGAGCTACGGCTGCTAACCAAAAGGTCCGCAGTTTGATCCACCAGGCGCTCCTTGGAAACCGTATAGGGCAGTTCTCCTCTGTCCTATAGGGTCACTATGAGTCAGAATCGACTTGATGGCAGGGGTTTGTTTTTTTTTTTTTTTTTTGGTTCATAGTATTGGATAACTTTTCATATGCTAAGAGCACAGGGTCTGGAGAAAGACTCCCTGGGATTGAATTCCAGATGAACAACTCATTATCTCTCTGATCTTTGAGAGATCACCTATCCATGTGTTTCAGTTTCCTCATCTATAAAACAAGTAATAGTACCTACTATAACTCTGGTTGTGAAGATTAAATGAGCTAACATATGCAAAGATTTAGAAAAATATATTCAATATAAATTTTATTCTGCTTTTTTTCTAGTTTATTAATATGATGAATTGCATTGATTTATTTGCAAATGTTGAACTAATCCTACATCCCTGGGGTAAATCGCACTTAGTGATAATTATTATCTTTTTATATACATTGCTGGATTTGACTTGTTAAAATTTAGTTAAATTTTACATCTATATTCATAAATCGTATTGTTTGGTAGTTTGCTTTTCTTGTAATATATCTGTCTGATTTGGGCATAAGGATAACACTTCCCACATAGAAATTAGCTGGGAAGTATGCCCTATGCTTTAATTTTCTGGAAGAGTTTGTGTAGAATTGTTATTGTTCGTTCCTTAAATGTTTGGTAAAATTTACTTAAAAAACCATCTGGGCTTGGAGTTTTCTTTTTAGGGAGAGTTTTAACTATAAATTCAATTAGTTTGTGATCTATAGGGCTATTCATGTTATCTATTTCTTTTTTTATTGTACTTTAGATGAAGGTTTACAGAACAAACTAGCTTCTCATTAACAGTTAGTACACATACTGTTTTATGACATTGGTTAACAACCCTATGACATGTCAACACTTTCCCTTCTCAACATTGGATTCCCTATTACCAGCTTTCCTGTCCCCTCCTGCCTTCTAGTCCTTGCCCCTGGGCTGGTGTGCCCCTTTAGTCTCATTTTGTTTTATGGGCCTGTCCAATCCTTGGATGAAGGGTGAACCTCAGGAGTGACTTCATTACTGAGCTAAAAGGGTGTTGGGGGCCATACTCTTGGGGTAAATTGTTATTTTACTTTTTTTTTTCAGTCATTAAAAAATATAAAACTATGCCTGGCTTGTGGGCCATTCAAAATAGGTGGTAGATGAGACCAGAAGAACTGGATGGTGCCTGGCTACCATTACTGAGTATTTTGATCAAAGATTCTATAGAAGAATCCTGATCAGAAGAGGGAAAATGCAGAACAGAATTTCGAATTCTCACAGACTCCAGATGTCCTGGAGCCATGGAAGGTGGATGAACCCCTGAAACTATTACCCTAAGATAATCTTTAAACCTTAAACCAAATATATCCCTTGAAGTCTTCTTAAAACCAAACAATAGTTTAGCTTAACTAGTAAAAAAATGTTTGTCTTGAGCATTATACTCTTTTAAGAACGATCTATATGGGATCAGATTGACAATAGAAGCTTGAAAGATTAGATAGGAACCTTGAGGAGCAGTGAATTTATGTTAATGGAGGAGGAACAACTCAGAAAAGGAGGGTGAGAATGGTTACGCAACTTGAAGACTGTAATCAATGTCACTAAATGGTACATGTAGAATTGGTGTATGTTTTGCTGTGTATATTCTCAACAACAACAAAATAAGTAAAATTATTTAAAAAAAAAAAGAACAAGGCAGCAGGCCAGAACAGGCTCAGCAGCCGTAGTTTGCTGACTGTGGGTCAAGTTCAAGGATATGCACAGAGCTATGCTTATTTGTGGCCTGTGCCAAGGTCTTCTTGAGGGTGGGTGAGTTGAAACAGACTTGGCTTTTCAGGGTAGGCCAGCCACATTTTCTCCTTGACTTTCAGTTCCATGTGCTAGGGTTGATAAGTGAGTTGGGGTCTTTTTTGGGGACAGTGCCCCTTCCCTCTCTGTCGCCTCTATCTTTCTCTCTGTGTCTCATATTCTTCCATTAACTCCTTGTGATATGTGGTAGGCTAGTAAGGGATAAAATCCCAAGATTTAGATTCAGCATTTGGTGGGGTGGTAAAAGGCCTTAAGGCCCAAGCCACATTTCTCACAGAGTTTTACCAGAGTTCAGCTTTAGAGATTATTGAAAATTGTCCAAGTTATCATTAAGGTGGTACTTTGGTTCCTGTTTGTTATTCCTTGTATGTAAAAGTCTCTTGGGCACCTTAGGATGTGGGGGGCAGGGGGAGGAGGAAGGGGTGATGGGCAAGGCAGGATTCTGACATTCCTCATCCTTTCAATTACTTACACCATCAAATACTTCAGTGCCTCATGATAATTACAGATAGAAGCTACCAGAGAAAAGGAGGATACCTGGTTTGTGATGCACTTGTCCTTGCAGTTCAGCTCCCTCCTTGTGGACTTGGGACCACATGTCCACTTTCTTTAGGGCAGAGGAGAGTAGTGAGGTCCAGATGTCGTCAGTTTTTTCTGCATCTGAACAGAGGGGAAGAAAATAGATGTTGGAGTGAGGGAGCGGGATTATGGCCAAAGTCAATGAGTGTGATAAGCACTCTCTAAGATGGTTCCAATGACCCTCACCAAGTGTATTCATGCTCATGGGTAATGCCTTCCCCTTGAGTGTGGGATGGACCCAGTGGCTTACTTCTAATGAATAGAATACGGCAGAAGTGATAAGATGTCACTTGCAAGATTAGGATACAAAAAGACTATGGCTTCTGTTTTGCTTGCCCTCTTTCACTCTCTTACTTGCTCTGAGAGAAGCCAAGTACCATGTTGTGAGCTGCACTATGGACAAGTCCATGTGGCCAAGAATCGAGGTCTCTGTCCAATAGCCACTGAAAACTTGAGGCCTGCCAACAGCCATAAGAGCTTGGAAGCAGATCCTCCCCTAGTCAGGCCTTGAGATGACCGTAGCTTTGGCCAACACCTTGATTGTAGCCTTGTGTGAGACCCTAAGCTATAGGCAACCAACTAAGCTACACCCATATTTTTGACTCACAGAAACTGTGAGGCAACAAATGTTTGTTGTTTTAAGCTGTACAATTTTGGGGTAATTTGTTATGCAGCAATACGTAACTAATACGTTAGGTTTTTCTATGTTCTTCCTGAAGAACCTACTCAAGACCACATGCTCCCACTGTGCTCTGAAGTCCTAATAGTAGTATGAGCCACTTGGATTTACCAAAAGATGACTAGAATGGGCAGTAGAAGGAACTGTTGGACCAATGACCAGCCTTACCTGTTCCTGGCCTCTGACCTCCAGCCCTAGGCCATGGCCTTAAGCTCCCACTAGCACTGAAATGAGGCTCCTCAGGAATGGGACCAACAGCGGGCAGGTGGCAGCCCTGTCCCTGAGAGAAGTGGTGACTGTTCCATCGAATATGTCACCAGGGTAATTCTCCAAACATACAGGCATTCCTGAGGCAACAACCTAGGACGAAATAGTCAGAACCTAGTTCCCACATGGTCCATGTGGATGCTTTGGGAAATACAGATCTCCCTGCCAAGTCCAGATGTCAGTACCTGGGTGTGCAAGAGATGGAAGTGGCTCAGCTCCCAGCGGTACTGCAGCTGACAGAGGGCCCTATCCAGGAAGCTCTGTCTCTCCCTCACCATCTCCTGAAACTCATCAGAGAGACGCTGAACCACCTAGAACATAGGAAATGTAATGCCCACATTACAACGGAGCTTCTTTCTCTCTCCTCCTGCTCCCGCTCCCAGCCCACCTGTCCCTGAATTATGTTGCCCTGAAGAGCCACACCTTATGACATGGGGGGGGGTGCTTATCCCTCCTGGGCCCCCTTGTCAGCTTCCGAGCAGCCTCTGAGCCTCACCTTCACCGGATGGTTCCAGACCTGTGGACCCTGATTCCTGCTCTGCTGCAGCCATGTCTCCTCCACCTGGCCCTGCAGCCACCTCACTGCTTGCCTGAGCTTTTCTGCTGCCCGCTGTAAACTCTGCAGGACCTTGCGCATGCCCAGGACCACCTGTGCCTCCTGTTCCCACTCCTCTCTGTCTGCTGCAGAGGGCAGACGAAAGGGCCACATGGCAGCAGCTGCCTCCACGGGGAGAAGAGAGGTCACGATAGCTTATTGGAGCCAGGGGACTCGGCCAGGTAAGAGCCAGAGCCTGGCTGGGAGCTGGGGAGGGATGAGCACGTTCAGAAGGCAGGAGGGACACCCCACTGGGCAGCTGTGGGTGGTGGCACCACTCCCAGTTGATTTCTGCCCTAGGGATCTGGGCCCAGGAGGTGCTTTCCCACCTTGAGAGAGCAGGCCTAGCTCTGGGCCACTGTGCATGCTCAGGGCCCTGGCTCTCCTCTGGGTCTCCTGAAGACAGCAGGACTCCAGGGCTGTGCAGGCCTCCTCAACGGCCCTCAGCTACACAGGACAGGAAGCACAAAGGAATGGGCCACGGAGCGGAAGGCAGGGGCTCCTTGCTGGACCACTTCATGCTGTCCCCTCTTCCTTCCCCTCCATCCTGAGTCCATGCTGAGACACTTAGAGTGACCAAAATCTACAGCCTGGAGCTGGGGTATCTTGGGACTGTGTCTGCCCTGAAATGGACTCTATTCCTCTTGTTAGGGCAGAGACAAGGGCTCCAAGAGAAATGCATGCAGTCGTGGCACACAGGTGGGTGGAGACTGTGAGGGGGAGCCCCTGAGCCTCACCTGCTGCCCACTGTCTTTGCCTGGAGTGCGGAGGAGTTCCTGGCTCAGCTCCTCCAGATGTTCTACCAGCCACTCCTCTTCCTGTTTCCGGTGCTGCCAGTACTGCCCCCGGCCTCTTACCTCCCGCTCCAGGATGTCCAGCTACAACATCCAGCTTGTTTTATAAATCACAGGGTTTTTCTATTCATAGCCCCATGTGGTCTGGCTGTAGAGTCCCCCATCCCTGGGAATGCACGACTAAGCTTGGTGAGGTAGTTCTTTAAGTTCCCTTCCTCCTCCTAACACCTAGATTCCCCTGGAGTCACTTGTGCCACCTCATCTCTTGGGGAGGCCAGGGATGATGGGCACGTGGCAGTGGGAAATTGTTCCTACCCCTTCATAATGTTCCTTTATATCAATCTGTGAAACCACGGAGCTGGGACTAGAACTTAAGTTTCTTGGCTTCTAACAAGAATTTTTTTTTATGACATATTCATCTTTGTTTCTGAAACTGTAACTAGACTGGGAATGTATGGAAGGACGCTAAATCATTTTCATCTTGGTGGAGATCTGCCAAGGACTGAGTTACTGCAATAACCTCCTGACAGGGCTTCCTGCTCTGGTCTGGCTGTGCTCCCATCCATCCTCTGCACTGCTGCCAGAGGAAACCTTCTAGAATGATGATTTTTATATATGTATGTATCTGGAAGGAGATGTGCCAAACTACTAACAGTGAAGGTATTTGGTGGAGAGACTGGAAAAGAGTGATTTCTGGGTGGGGGGCATTACAGGGGAATTGATGGAGGAAGGAGAATGGGTAAGGGGAGCTATTGCTTCTTTATTTACATACTTTAATAGAAATATAGTAGGGCCATGTATAATTTACTTTCTGTTTGTATTGTTCCATATTTTCCAAATTTAAAAGTTTAAAAAATTCGTATCTGTTCATATCTCATGTCTACTTACAATCCTTCAATGGCTTTCATGATAAAGGTCATACTTTTGACCTTAGCCAAGCAAACAAGGCTGTTCCTGATTTGTTTCCTGCCTTCTTCATTGGCCTGACCTACTGCCTTTGCCCCATGCCCTCCTCATTCTCCTGGAACATAGGTGGTCTCATACCTGCATGCCTTTGTACTTGCTGTCCCTGAGGATGGAGTGGCTTTCTCTGACTCCTTCAAGTTTCAATTCAAGTAGTACCTCTTGGGAAGCCTTCCTTGAACTCGCCTCTGATTTAGAAGCTCTTTCTCTGAGCTCCCTCAATACCCTTGTAAGCCATGATCGTGTTTGGAACCTCTGGCCTGTCAGTTCCCTGACAGTTCCCTGTCTAGTTGTCTTTGTATCTTAATACCTAGCAGTGCCTGGAACATACCAGTTGCCGTCAACTCAACTCTGACTCCTGGAGACCCCACATGTTTCAGAGTAGAACTGTGCTCCACAGGGTTTTCAGAAGCAGATCACCAGGACTTTCTTCTGAGGAGCCTCTATGTGGACTTGAACCTCCAACCTTTCAGTTAGCAGTGGAGTGCTTAACCATTTATACTACCCAGGAATGTCATGTTCTTATTAGGCAGTTGATGAATAAGTGAATAAATGAATAGAATAAACTCTTCCTACATACCAGGCCAGGGTCTCTGGCTCCTGGAGGTAAGGACTCCAGCACCTGGACAACAGGCACCACCACTCTGACAGAGGGATCCATTTGGGCACCAATGATGGGACCGGGTTCCCCAGTCAAGAGGTCTATAGCTTTAGCCCCAATTGAGATTGGGACAAGACCTGTGGGTGCCAACCCCACTGCCAGTTTTAATAACCAGAGATGGGTGAAGAGAAGGAAGGGGTAGGCATGGAAATAAGCAATCGTGAGGGGGGAAGGAGTCAAAGGAATCCCCAGACTCCTTTTTACCCTTCAAGGGCCTATAAGCTGGATTAGAGGGCTTCCTCGTGGCCACAGGTCCTGGGAGGGGGGGTGAGTTTCTGAAGCCCTGGTCCTTAATATCAAAAGGACCCAACTGGAATGACCCCATCTTTTGGCTAATGAGAGCATGGATGGGGGGGTACACCTCATAAGCTTTACAGGGCTTTTTCCCCCAGGGCTAAGTCACATTCCAGATCCCCAGCGAGCTGTCAGAGGTCCCAAGTTCCCTCCTACCTTTGCTGTCAGCATCTTCCATTGAGTCTGCCAGGAATGTGGCATTGCCAGAATTCCCATCACACTCCATGCCCAGGATGGGCACCATAAGCCCTGAGCCCTCAGGGTCTAGGATCTCCATCCCATAGATGGTCAGGACCCACAGCTCTGTCCTGGGATAGCACATCATTCCTAACACAGGGGGAAAGACAGAGAGAATGGTGCAGAGAGGAGGAGCTGAGGGTCTCTCCAGGCACAACAATGCTGCATTATTGACCAAACAGGTGTCCCTGCAAAGACTGCATTTGTTTCTTTTGGGGCTTAACTTAGCGTTTTGAATTTAGAAGGCAAGAAAGTTGACTCTGTGATGGACTACTTTGGAAGGGGCAAGTGCCATTTTGGGGAGCTGAGAACAAAACCCAGCCCATATAAAAAGGGGAAGAGAAAGGAACTAATATTCTTGAATACCTACCAAGTGCCAAAGCCTGAGCTAAGATCTCCATATAAATGATTGTATTTGGTCCTACGATGAAGCCTATAAAGTATGTACTATTTTAATCCTCATTATAAAGACGGTAAAACAGGGGCACAGAGAGGTTTAATAACTTGCCCAAGGTCGAAGAGTTAACAAATGTTGGGAAGCTTTTCAAACCCAAGTCAGTTCTGACCCAGCCCTGGTTCTTTTTTGTCACACCATGGCCAGAAGGAAGCTTTTAGAAAGATTTGAGTGAGATAGGCTCCAGAAAGATGCCACTCCCACATCCTCTTCCTGCTTTTCCTTGTATTAGGGCTGAAGGGGGAGGTAGAGAAGTTGGGTGGGCTCCTTTCATGAGTATATTAGGGGGAAATGGAAGCTATTGCTGGAATAAAAGTGAGAAGGAAGTTGGGGACTCGGGAGATTCAGACTTGAGTCCTGGCTTTGCAGCTAACTTGTTGTAGGACCCTCATTGGGCAAGTCACTGAACTCCCTGAACTTCAGGTTTCTCACTGTAAAACGGATATCATAACACCCATTATGGTGTTGGGGATCCTACGAAACAATAAGTGAACGTACACTTAACAAAGCATAAAGTGCTATCCTTTAAGGAGTCGTCCTTAAAGTGACATCCATAAGGAGTCATCCTTTCTTCCCTTCTGAATTCAAAGCATAAAGTGTAAGACCCGATGGAATTGGCAAGAGATTAAAACGCAGATATGCAGCCAGGCATTTATGGGGTTGAGACATGAAGTCATCAGTTCCTTATCTCTTCTCTTGGTCACGTGTGTGCATGAGTCCTGTCCCTAGGCATGGGATTTCTCAGGGCCTGCTAGCCTGTGGCCCAGGTCAGCACGTACCTATTCTGTCACCACTGGCCTCGATGCTATCTGCTGCCTCCAGCTGTCTCTCCGGTCTCCAAGCCTGTTGCAGGACATGGTGCAGACTCAAGGCCAGTGCCTGTCTCATGTTCTTGATGGCGGCCTCCAGAGGCCCCTGTACCTTTGACCCAGGACTTTCCTGGCACCGCTGGAGCTCCTCAATCACTTGTGTCTGGGCCACCAACACACTGGCATCCAGCAGGGCCTGGGACCCTCCCATTTGGGGCAATATCCTGCCCTCCTATTGGTAAGCCCCCTGGAGCTGGACTGTCTTCCCACTCAGTGGCTCCACAAAGCTGTCACCAGGCAGCATGAGGTTCCCTGAGGCATCAAGCAGCCCTCCCAGTGCAAGCACCTGGCCTGGAAGCAAGAAGCCAAGAGGGTGGGGTGGGAAAGAGACAGAACAGAGATGCAGGCAGGTGAGAGTTGAGGTGAGAACTAGGACATGAGAGCAGAAATGAGCCAGGGGGTAGGGGATAGGGGATTGGGAATTGGGGAGGGAAAAGAAAGGGGTGAGGGACAAAGCAAAGGGATAATACATGGTGGTAGGAAGAGAATTGTTCCTTCTTGGTTAGAAAGCATGAGTTTACTTTTACTGTAGATCCATTTCAGTTATCTTTTCCCTTCCTACCACAGTGGAGATGGGGAAGCAGGGTGGGAAGCTGGGAAAATTGAGGGGTATTATGGACTGAATTGTGTCTCCCCAAAATACGTGTTGAAATTCTAACCCCTATACCTGTGGATGTAATCTAATCTAATCACCTGCAATGTAATAACCTTCCATATTGTAATCTAATATAATACAATCAACCAGCTGAGGTTGTATCAGTGCAGGGTAGATTCTAAACCTCATCACTTCTGAGTTATAAAAAGAGCAACAAAGACACAGAGGCAAGCACATACTGGGGAAGAGAGATGCCATGTGAGGATCACCAAGAACCAAGGAACACCCAGGCTACCGACAATGAAGGAAACGACATGGCCAAGACTCTGATTTAGAGTTTTAGCTTCCAGAACTGTGAGAAAATAAATTTCTGTTCTTTAAAGCTACCCACTGTGGTATTTGTGTTACAGCCACACTAGGTAACAGACGAGGTTCAAAGCAGAGTGAGGAGGAAGGGTGGAAAGATGGGAGCCGGGGTGGAGTCTGTAGCCTGGGCTAGAACCTGCAGGGTCAGGGGGCTGAGTGGAAGGGATTGGGGAGCCAGGCCAGGGCCTGCAGGGAAGAGAGGGTGGAAGGACTGGATAGCGGGCTGCCAGGAGACCTGTGTTCTCATCCAAGCCGACTCCCAGGATTGGTGTGATGCCTCCTGTGTCTGGATCCTTCATGGGGCCCCCCAACTCTGGGGGAGCCAAGGTCTGAGTGAGGGGATTGCAGTATGTCCCCCCAAGAGTGAGCTACTGCCTCGTTTGGGGGTGCAGACTCACAGCCAGCACAGGCACCTCGATCCTAGTGATGGGGTCTTACATGAGAGCCCCCTCCTTCTGGGCTGCAGGGCTGGCAGACACGTGGCTGTCAGGGAACCCGTGGCCGGACAGGTTGGGTAGGGCACATAGGGGAGGATGGCAGCTTCTGATGTTCGGATGTCACCTGGACAAGGAGACAGGGAGGAGTTGATGCCCCTTAATATGCAGCCCTTCCCTGAGCACTGCAGAGTGGTGCAGAGAGCAGGCTAGGCACCTGCCTTCCTTCAGGGACTAGCTCTCTGCATTCAGCAAGAATGTTAAATGAGGGAGGAAAAGAAGGCGTTGCCGGCTCTGCTGGTCACCAAGCCCTACTGTCCAAGGAAGGAGAGTGCTTCCTGGGCTGTGGAGGTCACTTCAGAGAGCCCCAGTGAGCCCAGCCCCCACCTCTGAAGCCCAAAGCTAGTGGGTGAAGGTCTCACCAGCACTGGGGTCGGCTCCAGGGTAGCCTTAGCAGATCGTATCCCAGGTTTCCAGCCTCAGGCAGTACCCGCTTAGTATCAGGGTGGATGAAGTAGCCGGGGGCCCGGGACCGTCAGCTTGGTGATGGGGTTTACACTGACGACATCAGTGGCCCCAGGAGAGCCTACTGAGGCTGCAGGAAAGCAAATGTTGGCTGCTCAGCTGGACCAGTTAGGGGCTTCCTTGGCTTATGACTGGAGGGAGTTGATGAGAACTCCATCCCAACCCAGGGCAGGTGTGGGGCACTCTGGGGGCAGGGATCTCATCTTTTGCTGAGTCCAGGACGCCACCTTTGGGCATGACAGTATCATGTCATCATATTGCAGGCCGACAGAGACTGGAAGGACCTTGGGAGATGGGGTGACAAGATGGGGCTGGTTACCCAAAAACTCAGCATGAAGCCCTTCTCCCACTCTCTAGGCAAGTCCCCATATTTCCCAAACCTGGATGTTTTCATTCATCTGTCTGGGTTTTACTTTCATGAAGTGCTGCCTTACATGCAAACTGATAGTTTGTGGTGGTTTTGTTTCCTCCTCGACTCTTCCTATTGCCATGGATCCCTCTTCTGCAACCCAGACAGTTGTCCAGGACACTGCAAGGGGGAGCCCCTTCCAACTCTGGGGGCTTCCCCTTTGCTTTGCCCTCCCCCTGCTCCCCTGCATGGTGTCCTGGGGCTGGAACTTAAGTTTCTGCAGGGCTTGTGGGCTCCCTGGGGGCCTGCTGAGGCCGGGCAGTGCTCACCTGGCTGCAGTAGCTCTGCCCCAGGGCCTGTGCCCAGGATGCCCCCGGCCTTCAGGCAGTGGCCCTCCTGGGACAGGTGGCCCAGCATGGTGTCCAGGGGCATCGAAGAGGGTCCATCAGGGGTGGGAAAAGGACACTTTGACATAGCCAGTCCCCGGACCCCAGAAAGCCACACTCTCCTTCCCTAGTCGATATCTCACTGAGTCTGACCCAGGTCCACCAGGTCCACACCCTTCCGCGTTCTTCCCAGGCTGGGAGGACTTCCCCTGCAGAGAGCCCGTCTGTGCTTTCAGCAGCCGCTGAACCGCCATCAGCGCTGAGCAGAAAGGGGCCCACTGCTCCCGCCTGGACTGGCGGTCTTGGCGAAGCAGCTTCAGCTGATGACTAAGGCTTTCTGCATACTCTCCTGCCAGGCGGCCCCTCCGCCTGGTCTCCTCCTCTGCGGCCCTGGCAGTGGCCTCAGCAGCCTAGGGTCAGAGACAACCCTGTCTGCTTTCCTGCAGAGGCTGCGGCCACCAGGGGCAGCAGCCCTGCGGATTGGACGTGGGGCTTTCAGGCATCCAGCATCCCCTGGGAACTCGGAATTGATTATTCTGAGCAGGCGTAACAGTGGTGTCAGAGGGGGTGAGAAATTCCCAGGGATGGTGGGAGGAGGTGTAGCTAAAAACCCTGGGGGGAGGGAGATGGAACACGTGGGAGTGACGTTAAGGGAGAGGGCCAGGGACTCGGTGTGGGGAGAGAGCAGTTGGGGGCGGGGGGAGAACAAAACCCGACCTGTTGCTCTCCCCCCTCGGTGCTCCCCAGAAGCTGTTCAGCGGAGGCTGGGATGCAGTGCTTAGCACCCCATAGCTGCCGGAGAGAACGGACTTCACTCACAAGTTTGAGGTAGAGGAGTTTGAGCTGTGGAAGAGTTTAGTCTCTGATCCTTTCCTGGACCCAGCCAGCCTCTTTCACTGCTGTGATGCTAGCGCCCCCTGCTGCCCATAGCTGAAGAACAAAATCCCCGAAGACACTTGGAAGGAACAGCTGAGGACCAGCAGACAGATGTCCCAGCAAGTCCCAGCCGGCACATTCTGTCCTGGGAACCACTGGCCCATTTTTGATACTTGGACTTCAGTGTGTTTTGTTTGCTTCTGATGCTGTCACCTTCTCATATGAATTCCCTACCCATTTGGGCTACTGAGGATCAGGATCTAAGAAGAGACTGCAGAAGTGGACTTGGTAGATTCCCTACCAGTGGTCTGAGGCCCTAAATTTCATAAGATCAGTCCTAAATTTAATCTGAAATATTCTATGTCCTCTGCCTTTCCTCTCTTTTTTTCTGAGTCCCTATCAATAGACGGAGGATTTCTTTAGGCTCTATGTCCCATAAACAATTCTCCCAGAGATGAATCCATTTCCAGCCCCATTGGGTAGAAGAATTGCCTGGGGCTCCCAGGTACCTCCTCCTTGGTCTGGCTGAGTTTGGTTGTCACTGACAGAGACTACCTGAGCAGGATCCCAAAGCAGTCTTCTGTGTTAAACCCCTCCAGGTCTACTTGCTCCTCTGTTTCCCAGCTCCCACCTATGGGGGGATAGGAAGCAGGATTATCCTCCTGAAATGCAAATAGGAGCTTCCTTACAGATCTTCAATGGCCCTCAACAAGCTAGACTCACTCAGTCTTGCTACTAAAAGTGTGGTCTTTGGACCAGCAACATTGGTATCATGGAGGAATTTGCTGGAAATGCAGAATCTCAGGCTCCATCACAGACCTATTGAATCAGAATCTGCATTTTAACAAGACCCCCCAGATGATTCCTATGCAAGTTAAAGTTTGAGAAGCACAAACTGATTCTAGTGCTGTTGTCTCAGGATCATTCTTTGAGTAGCGAGGGTAAAAGATAAAACACTTCGGAATGAATTCTGCAGTTGTCCTTCTATGTGTTGTTGTGTGCACTCAAGTCGATTCTCAGTCATAGCGACCCTATAGGACAGAGTAGAACTGCCCCATAGGGTTTCCTAGGGTGAAATTTTTACTGGAGCAGATCACCAGGTCTTTTCTCCTACAGAGTGGCTGGTGGGTTTGAACTGCTGATCTTTCTGTTAGCAGCCGGTCACTTAACCATTGTGCCACTGGAGCTCCTTCTTCTAGGTAGTACTGGTTATTTCTTAACTTGGACTCTTTATACGTGGTTCTACTACCCATCTTTTGGAAAGTTTGTGTTTCGATGTCTATATCACCCTATGGGGCAGTTCTACTCTGTCCTATAGGGTCGCTATGAATCAGAATTGACTCGACAGCCATGGTTTTTTTCTTTTTTTTTTTTTTTTTAGTATCCCCCTTGACACTTTGTACTTCTGGCACCTGGCAGTGTCTGGCATACAGTAGCCGCTCAATAAATGTTTATTGAGTGATTGAATGAATGAGTTAATGGAGAGGAATTGAACAATGAGTAATCTAGGGAGATGATAAAGGAAGCAGGAGCTGGCCGGTTAGGTACAGGGACACCCCTGGGATACTTCTGTCACTCACCGTGACCTCCCTCAACCCCGGGGGTATCAGAGTCTTGGTGTGATTGGCCTCTCCTCACTGACGCCATCCCAGTTCTTGGGGAAGTGTAAACATCAAGGTTGTATGCTTGCTGATGTCTCCTGAAGGTGGGGTAGGGAGCGGCCTTCTGGGCCGAGCTCAGGCTGTGACACTGAATCTACAGGGTACATAGTGGAGTGTGGGAAGGAAAGGGAGAACTGAGGGAGAGGCATCCTTTCTGAAGACCGTAAGGAGGCAGGTCCCACTCAGCTGTGGTTAGGGAGCAACCTCATCCTCTCTTGCTTGGACCATTCTGCCAGATTATCTTTCTGAAGTTTTGTCCCCCTCCAATCCACCTTGTCCTCCACCCAGCTGCTAGAGTAATTTGTAAAAATAAAAGTCTTACCAGGTTTTCCCTGTTTGCTCAGAATTCTTAATGGATCCCCACTGCCTAAATGATAAACTCCAAATTCCTTACCAGTTGCCGTGGCCGTCGAGTTGGCTCCGACTCATGGCGACCCCATGTGTTGCAGAGTAGAATTGCACCACATAGGGTTTTTAAGGCTGTGACCTTTTGGAAGTAGATTGCCAGACCCGTCTCCTGAGGCGCCTCTGGATAGGTTCGAACTGTCAACCTTTCAGTTAGCAGTCAAGCGCTTAACTGTTTATGCCACTCAGGGAAGCAGGGCCCATAAGACCATCCACAATTTGGTCTTTGTCCCCTTTCCAGCCTCAGGCCTTACTGGGCCCTGTCCCTGCACCCTAAGCTCCAGTCACATGGAACCTGAATGTTGTCTCATTCCTCACTCCTCCCTTCAAATACATGCTCGCCCTTACCAGCCCCCACATCCTTATAGGTCTCATATTTCAAGCCTGATTCAGACGTCACCTCTTCCTGAAAGTCTTTCCTGACCCCCCAGGAAGAACAGGTAACTCCCTCCTTTGTGCTGCCCAGGCACCCTAGACGCGCTCTCACCAGATCTCCATGACACTCGGTGACATTTGTTTGTTTCCTTGTCTGCATTCTCCCTACTAAAGCTTGTGCACCTGAGACCTGAGGCTGCCCCTTTGTCAGCTTTGCATCTTAGCAATTCTTATAATGATACTGCAAATGGGTGCGGAGGAGACCCATTGACGTGGGGCTGGAAGATAGTCTTCCATAATGGTTAAGATGTCACTTCCCCAGCTTTACTCACCAGCAGAAACAGGCAGAGCCCCAGGAGCAGGACGATCTCCCCCAGGGTTGCAGGCCAGTTAGACCTCTTCAGGGCCCTGGGAAATCTTTGCGATGCCGGTTTGCATGAGATACCTGGGCATCGTGGAGGCAAAGGGCCCTTCCCCAAAGCACTGGCCCCCTGGCGGAAGGGTGCTGATGTACTAGTGGAAAGAAGTCTGGTTAGCCTTTGACCCACCGTCTGCCAGAGACTGGCCAGGGGACAGAGTGGAGGCCTGTCAACACTCATGGAATAGTCCAGCTCTCTAAGCAAACCCAGGGGAGAACAGAATTTGGGTTTTCCCTGGGAAACCCATTCACATCAGAATGGCTATCTGTGTGGGGAGATGTCTGCATGTTCTGGGTCTAGGTCAGCACAACCTCTTTGATGCTGTGCTAACAGGTTGAGATATAAAATCCTGTGTGCGACATAGTGCACTTGGAGTGGTGCATAATGTGTAGGCCACACAGATAACATCTTGTGTAATGGGCTTGGGATCTGTGTCTTTGGGAAGAAAGGGGCAGGGAGGGGGAAATAAAGTGGAGGGCTGTGAGAGATCACTTCTGATGTCCTTAGATACACACTTGTATATTTATCCTTGTGGTCTTCCCCTAAGGAGCCCTGGTGGTGCAATGGTTAAGCACTCAGCTGCTAACTGGACGGCCAGCAGTTTGAATCCACCCAGTGGCTCTGTGGTAAAAAGACCTGGTGATCTGCTCCAGTAAAAATTTCACCCTAGGAAACCCTATGGGGCAGTTCTACTCTGGAGAGCTTCCCTGGAGAGCTGTCTGGGATGGTTATGGGGCAGTATTTTTGTAAGCAAGGGTAAATGGCGGGAATAATGTCTTAAGTGAGGCAAACCATCATAGACAAACCATCTTCCGATGCCGGTTGCTGCTCAAACGAAACACATAGACCCCAGGCTGCTGGAACTGCTGGAGGAAGAGTTGGGGGCCCTGATGGTGGAGCTGGGACTCCTCAGTCAGGGCCCGGAAGTGCCCCGAGTCAAGTCCCCCAGGATGTTATAGAAGTGGCCCCTGGGGATAGAGAAGGAAGGGAATCTGTTGTCTTTTGGGAGTAGAGGCTGGCATAGCAGCATTTCCTCCACAGGACCTAGAAGGTGGCTGGGTTATGTCCCCTGGACACTCACAGGTCACACTCAGGGTAATGCTCATGAGTCACCAGGAAGGTCAGCGTTTCATTGGTTTGGAGGCAGACCGTGGGGTTTCAGATGCCTGGCTCTGGGGGCAGCAGATCCCCATGGTGGGTGGAGTTGAGGCTCAGTGACCATGGAGAGGTCAGATGTCCTTCCCTTGACTTTCCTGGGCAAGACTGAGGGCATGAGGAAGAGCAGCAACTCTGCAGACTCATTTGGGACTGGGACCTGGGAAGGGTGGAGGAGGGATGGGAGAGGCACCTGGATGCTCACCGGGATCCTGGCCTGGGAGCCTGGGATCGCTGAGTGTCAGGCCGAGTGAGTACAGCAGTTCACCACCTGGTCTGGTCAGGCCCAGGAAGCCGAGCTCTAGAACAAATCGGGGATCTCACTGAATCTATGGGCCCTGGGAGAGTTTCTCCTGTGCATGGATAGAGTCAGAGGCCATCCAGCCTGATTTGCACAAGACAGGGATTCAACTTTCTAAGAACTGGAGGTGTCAGAAGTCACATGCTCTTCTTGGTGAGCCCTCCCTGGGAGGTATTGCCCATCATTCCCACTTCTGCTAAAAGGGCAAAGCTCACAACATGGCAAGGACAAGGCTCACACACATGTGGTGCTGAGCCCAGGTCTCCCTGTGGCCTCCCCTGTCCAGCTCTCTCACCATCCATCCTGACCACATACAGAGGGACAGCCTTCTGTGTTTGGTGTGTGTTGCAGGGATGGCCCACAGTGCGTGGTGAGGAAGGCCAGTCCAGAAGGTAAAAAACCTGAAAACAGGGGGACGCAGTGTCACATCTTCCAAGGCAGCGGGCAGCGTACTCACCCAGAGGGAGGCGGGGAGCACACAGGGCCTTCGTGAGCCCTGTCTGAGTGTCCTGCTAAGAACTACATGGGGTCGGAGGCAACCTGGGATCATGACTCTTGGCATTGTCCCTTGCTCATGTGGAAAGATCTCTATGGCAGATTCCCTCTTCTTTACTGAATACAATGACCTATACTTCTCCCAGAAGTTTTACAGGATAAAATTAAATGGACAAAGGGGCCTTTTCTCTGGCTGTGGGACCTTTGATGTACCAGAGGTTTGGCAAGGATGCGAGTCAGTGAGTCGTGACCCTGGACCCTTCACACATGCATGTCATACAGGTCTCTGCTTTGGAGGCAGAAATCATACAAGCATGTCATACGTGTCTCTGCTTTGGAGGCAGAAGTCATACATGCATGTCATACGTGTCTCCACTTTGGAGGCAGAGGTCACAGGTGCTGGGTCTGTGGCTTTCTGAAGTGGGCCCCAGCTCAGTGTGGGGTTGGACCTGGGAACACTATACCTGGCTCCCAGTGCTTTCCGTGACAGAAATCCGTGTGATGTCCTCATGACTGCTGAGCTGCAGGATGTGTCTCTGTCCCTCTGAGCACAGGAGGCCACACATGCCACTTGAGTGTTGTTTCCAGCACAGGCAGAGCCCCAGGCCTGGGTCATAGCCACGGGCATCTCCTGGTGTGACACACACCTGTACAAAGACTTGAACTCCTTGGGGAGACCTCTCTGGGGGAGGGTCCCCCAAATCTCCCCAGATTTCTTCTAGAAACTGCCACAAAGTGCAGACCCCATGCCTCCATATTTCCAGGGAGGGGCTAGTTGTAAAGAACCCAGTGGCTAGGAGGATGGGCATGTGAACGGAAAGGCGGAGGGGCAGGAGGGCAAGGGGTGCAATAAATGCTCAGCTCCTACCTCCTGGGCACAGTGGTCATCCCATTGACTCTTGGTCAAACATAGCCCCTCCTGGTTCTGGGCAGTCCCATCCTTACAGCTCTGGTATTCCTGCCGGCCACAGCCCCTTGACTCACCACCATCTTGGTGGCCTGGGAGGCAGGACCACTGACTGTCACTGGGCTGCGGTGGGAGGGGATGCAGTTCCAGGTCAGCTGGTTAAAGCTTGGCTGTGGCGAACCATACACCTCTCTCCCACTTGGCTGTGACCCTGCCTGAGATGAGCCCTATCTGACAAGGTTAAAGGATGACGTGGGAAGATAAGGGCCAGGGAGGTGACGAGAGGGATCAACAGGCTGGAGAGGAGTCAGGCCAGAGGGGAAGGTGCTGGGCATGTGCTGGTGAGACGCCAAAAAAAGTGGGCATTTTAGGAAAGCAAGAATTTCACACATACATTTGTTGGCTGGTAGGGAAAGTTTGGGTTGGAAAGGTTTGGGCCAGGGTGTGTTTTGGGGGTGGTCATAGTAGGAGTCCCTGGGTGGCACAAATGGTTAAGCCCTCGGCTACTAACTGAAAGGTTGATGGTTCAAATCCACCCAGAGGCACCTTGAAAGAAAGGCCTGGGGATCTACTTCTGAAAGATCACAGCCTTGAAAACCCCATGGGGCAGTTCTACTCCGCACACGTGAAGTGTCCATGAGTCGGAATGGACTGGTTTGGTTTTGGTTTGAGTACCGTGGAGACCAACACAAAGTCTTCCAGTTCCTTCAAGTAGGGCTGCCAAGTAGCCAATGAAAATATAAGACTCTGACTCATCGGCAATGGGTTTGGTTTGGTTAAATTTGAATTTCAGATAAACAATGAATAATATTTTTTTGGTGTAAGTTCATTCTGTGCAATATTTGGGACATATTGATACTAAAAAATTATTAGTTATTTATCTGAAATTCTAATTTAACCGGGCATTCTGTGTTTTATCTGGCAACCCTATCCCCGAGCCACCTGGAAACCTGAGCTAACCAGGGTGAGATTATACTGGAGCTGAACTCGAAGTGACATAAAAGCAGTCCTGGAAATGCAGCCTGTCCTTGGGTCCCACTGCCAGAGGACATACCTGGAACACTTGGTCAGGTCCCCGGCAGATACACGTGTCTTGGCCCTCCTCTGGCTGGGTGGCCGCTGAGCCACAGGGGAAACAGGCCTCCTGGCCAGGCCCGTGGCTGAAGAAGCCTGGAGGGCAGAGGTGGCAGAAAGGGGATTTGTGGGGACCAACTCTGGAGAGGAAGGTTCCAGGAGGACCCGGAGTGGGTGGTGAGCCAGGGCAGGGCCTACCTGTGGGGTGGCAGCCAAGCAGGAATTAGAGTTTAGATTAGTTCCCAGGAATGAGTGTCCCCTGTTGATTCCCTCATGGCCGAGGTGAGCCCCAACCCCTCCCTTCTCCCACTAGGAGGCTTCCGATGCCTAGCCTAGCCAGGAGTCTCATAAAGCCAGCATTTCCCCTCACGCCTCAACTCGACCCCAACTCCTTTGGAACAAGTTCAGCCCCAGCGCCTACCCTCCGGGCATCCTGGTGAGTCCAGCTCTTCTCCTTTTGCACAGGGAGTCTCCTCCCCACAGCCTTGAGGATGTTCCTGGCTCAGGCAGCTGGTGCTCTGGAGGGCAAAGCAGAAGAGAGGGATGAAGGCCCATGCCCCTGGGGTGTCCCCAAAGGGGAGCACCCTCACTTTCCAGGCAAGAGCAGCAGGGAGAGAGGTAGACATGGAGGTAGGGGAGGGCAGACACCAAGAAGGATCTCTGGGGATACAGATGGAGAGAAGAGTAAACGGCAAGTTACAGCGACAGAGCAAGACGAGGAGGGGACAAGATTAGGATGGCTTAATGAGAGAGGCACAGAGAGATCTGGGCTACGGGGTCTGTCTGTAGAGAGAGGCACAGAAAGGACAGCTCTGCCACTCAGGGCAGCTCCAGGAAATACTTACTGAATATTTCATGAGGGTGAAACCAGAGCTATGAATCCTCTGGGCAGCTTTGGCCCGGGCATCTTAAGTGTTCTCACCATCTGTTTCCTCTCTCTATACTTCCTTTAAGGAGCCCTGGTGGCCCAATGGTTAAGTGCTTGGCTGCTAACCAAAAGGTTGGTGGTTTGAACCCACCCAGCAATTCTGCGGGAGAAAGACCTGGTGATCTGCTTCTGTAAAAATTGTTGTTATTGTGAGGTGCCGTCGAGTTAATGTCAACTCATAGCGACCCTATGTGACAGAACTTCCCCAGAGGTTTTTCTAGGCTGAATTTTATGGGAGTAGATCTCCAGGTCTTTTCTCCTGTGGAGCGGCTGCATGGGTTCGAACCACCAACCTTTTGGATGGTAGCCCACTGCTTAACCATTGCGCCACCAGGGCTCCTTTCCATAAAGATTACAGCCAAGAAAACCCTGTGGGGCAGTTCTACTCTGCCACATGGGGTCGCTATGAATTGGAATCAACTCAACGGTACCCAACAACAATAATATACCACCTACAGCGGCCGGTGGTATGTATGCCTCTGTGTGTATGTGTGTGTGTGTGTGTGTGTGTGTGTGTGTGTGTGTGGCACTGAACTCAGTGAGGGCAAAGGACATCCCAGCTCTCTCCTATTGCAAGGCAAAGCCAGCCAACCTCGTATAAGTACTCTCTGTGTGCAAACTTCTGCAGTAGGGGTGCAAAGGAAATAAACCATGGGCTGCTTCTGCCTTTCATGCACATCCAGCCTAGTTTCAGAGATCCATACTATTTTAGAGTTAGACAGGGCCGTAGGGATCATTTAGTTCTTTCTTCCCAATTTACGGAAGAAGAGACTGAGGTCCAGAGTGGTTAAAGTTTCAGCAAATTCACACGAGCAGTCAAGTGTTCTTCTTATATGAAATAATCGGAAACTGTTGGTAAAATAGCCTGTGCTCTCCTTCAGCAGCCACCTGATACAATGGATAAAGCCCTCAGCAGGTGGTGAAGAGACGGGGCTTCAGTTCCGGCACTGCCATTAATTATTTTCTGAAATCAGGCAATTGACTTGTCACTTGTACCATGGTGATAATAATATCATCCAGCTGTCTTCACAGGGCTGTTGTGAAAATCAATCGAGATACCAGGTGAGGAAGTGCTGGGAAAGCCATAAAAGGGCCAACAGAAGTCAAAGCTCATAGATAAGTTGTGGCCACGAAGGAAAGCAACAGAGGCTCCCTGACTTGCCAAGGCCACCTGGCTTGAAAGTGGGCGCTTTCCCACTTGTAAGTGGGACTTCTAACTCCAAGTCAGAATAGTACTAACTTAAACCAAACCAAACCTGTTGCTGTTGAGTCGATTTAGACTCATAGTGACCCTATAGGACAGAGCAGAACTGCCCCACAGGGTTTTCAAGGAGCAGTTGGTGGATTCAAACTGTCGACCTTTTGGTTAGCAGCCATAGCTCCTAACCACTGTGCCACCAGGGCTCCAGCACTGACTTAAACCCATTGCCATCGAGTCAATTCTGATTCATAGCAACCGTATAGGATGGAGCAGTACTGACTTAGCAGCCCCTTAAGAAGACTTGTTGCATTACTTCGTAATCAGGCCCCAATTTTTAAAATCATACATGGTGTGTCCGATTTGATTTCTCCCACATAATTCACCTGATTTTATTCTGAATGACGTACGACTTGGTTGCTTCTAAAAAGAGATATGCCCACACAGGACAAGGTGTCCCCCTACTAAAGGCACGTCATTCACTCACTGATTCCACAAATATTTATTGTGCACTCACTATGTGCCAGCCTTTCTCCTGGGCCTGGTGATACCTAGAAGAATATGCTACAAGCTCGTAAGTGTTGTTGGATACAGTTTGTGGAATTGGGGCTAGAAGGAGAATTTCTGGGGTGCAGAAGTAAGGGTTCTGTGTGGAGACATATTTGAGACAGAAGAAATCAAGATCTCTGGAAACCCATTTTCTGCAACAGCAGAGCTTACATCAGTGGTGTCCAATAGAAATATAATGCAAGAACTATAGTGCAATCCATGTAATTTTAAATTTTTGAGTAGCCACTTTAAATAAACAAGTAAAAAAAAGAGTAATAAATTTTAATAATATATTTTGTTTAATTCAATGTATCTAAAATAGTGTTTTAACAGGAAATCACTATAAAAATTAGTCATGCGATATTTTACATCCTTTTTTTCATACTAACCATTAACAAGTTGCCATCGAGTTGACACCCACTCATGGTGACCCCCTGTGTATCAGAGGAGAACTGTGCTCCACAAGGTTTTCAACAGCTGAATTTTCACAGGGAGATCACCAGGCCTTTCTTTCGAGGTGTCTCTGGGTGGACTCGAACTTCCAACCTTTTGGTTAGCAGGCAAGCACGTTAACCATTTGCATCTCCTTTGATTGGGTCTAAAAATGTTTTTTTTTTTTTAAATTCAGTCTTTGGACTCCTGTGCCCTTTTTACACTCAACTGCATATTTCAATTCGGTCTAGCTCGGGATGCACATGTAGCCAGTTGTTACCTTATAGGACAGCACAGGCTTACCTCTTCCCCAGGGCCGCTTCTCTGCAGAGTACCCTCGGGCCTATGAGTCCCGCCTGCCCTGCACATCGCCCTCTGTCATCTGCTTTGTTCCTGAGTGGCTCAGTCATCCTGCCCTTATCTTTCCAGAAGGTGGCACTGTGAGCTTGCAGGAAGTGGTGAGCTGGGCGTGGGGAGGTGGAGGGGCCATTACAGGGAGAGGAGGAAATATTGCTGCAGGGGGAGAATGTGTGTGTGTGTGTGTATTAGTATTATCTTAATTATTTTGATAAAAATTAAGATTAACCTCTGTTTAATGTTTTACGACGACTCTCCTAAAACTTTAGTGTCCCTACCATTCACCCAGGGACCTTATTTAAAGGGAGATTCTGATTCTGTATAGTAAGTCTGGAATGAGGCCTGAGATTCTGCATTTCTAACCAGCTCTCAGCCAAGGCCATGGTCTTTGGATTATGCTTTAAGTAGCAAAGACTTGCAGGGCACTTTCACATGTGCCACCCTGTCCTGATGCTCACAACAGCGTTGTGAGATGGCGTTGCTATTGATGTCATCTTAACAAAAACCAGTTGACAATGAATTGATCCTGACTCATGGCACCCCATGTATGTCAGAGTAGAACTGTGCTCCATAGGGTTTTCAATGGCTGATTTTTTGGAAGTATATTGCCAGGAATTTCTTCCGAGGCACCTCTGTCTGGCCTCAAACCTCCCACCTTTTGGTTAGCAGTGGAGCACGTTAACTGCACCACCCAGGGACTCCATAACCCTACCTTACCATGTTAGACATGAAGGCTCAAAGAGGTCAAGTCACTTCCCTAAAATCATACAGTTAAGAGTTAAGAGGCGGTGAGGTCAGGGCTAAAATCCAAGTTTTATGATTCCAAGTGTGTTCTTTCCACTATCAAGTACATACATTTCCCCAGGTGGTAGAGGTGTATTCATCTCATCAGCCTTCCTTCCTCTGGGAAGAAGACAGACGAGCTTCTTCCTGCTCTGAAATCGTATGGGAGGGACGTTCCATAACCTTCTGGCCTCTCCTCCTGGGTCTACTGCAGTCATGGCCAGTAGCTTTCTACATCCCCCTTCCTGCTGATGGGTGTGATATTGATGCTGTACTTGGCTGGCAAGAGGATCTTGGGGGTCTAAAGATCAGGTAACTCCACTGGGTGTAGAGCATCAGAGCTGGTACGGACCCTGGGGGTTATGTCCTTCAATTCTCTTATTTTGCAGATGAGGAAATTGAGGAGAGAAATAGCTTTTCCTGGGTCAGTGCAAGACAAGCTGGAAAATTCCCATAAGGTCAGGCCACTGGATAGGATGTCTAGGAATAACAAACAGGAAAAGTTAAAAAAAAAAAAAAAAAAAGTTCAGGTTGCTCCACATGTCATAGTTTCAATTAAAAAAAAAAAAAAAAAAGATCCTGATTGTTCTTTGCTTTGAGATACCTGGTCCCAGAGTGTTTAGTTATGGAGACATTCTGGACCTACAGTGTGGCAACGTATTAACTGAACACCTTTCCCAGGTCAGTCCTGTGGGAATATAAAAGAAGCAGGAGGCATGTGTGGACTCTGCCCTCAAACGGTCATACCTATGACAAGCGAGGTCACAATAAAAGATGCATGCTTGAGTACTATGTTGTATGATAACACCCCATCCTTGCTGAAGGGGTTCAGAGATAGCAGCGTTCCCTGGACTTCATTGGTGCGATAAACAATAGGAGCAGGAGAGTCAGATCATGAAGACCGCTGTATGAAACCAGCCACTGTCGGGCAGTGCTACTGGTCTTCCTTCCTGCATTGCTTAACTCACAGATCGCAGCAACTGTTGGAATCAGAAAAAGGAGTTTAGAAATTGGTTCCAACCCATCTTATAAAGATGAGGAAACTGAGGTCCAAGGAGGTTAAGGGATTTCTTACAAGGTCACATAGCTGGCTGATGACAAAATGGGGGCAAGTAGCCAAGACTCCATCATCACTAGTCCCACAGTATCACCATTGTAACCTTACGCTTTTGTTTGAGCTCCCAGTGTCTCCTCCTTGCCATTGCTTCTCCCTTGCCTCTGGCCAATATTCCCTTTTTTCCTATTCCTTAAAGCTTATATCTGAATGTCCTATTTGACAGGGATGATTATGGCTTTTAAATACAAACTTCCTTGGTCAAGAGTTTACTTTGAGAATAACCTATATGGATCAAACTGACAACAGCAACTCGAAAGGTTAGACAGGAAGCTTAGGGGGCCGCGAGTTTATGCTAATGGGGGAGGAAAACTTGGAAAAGGAAGGTGAGAATGGTTGCACAACTTGAAGAATGCAATCAATGCGGCTGAATTGTACATGTAGAAATTTTTGAACTGGTGCAGCCCTTCCTTCTTCCCTCCCTCCTGCCCTGTCTTCCCTTTCCTCCGCTCACAGAGAAATTCCCCACCTGTTTCAGATCCTGTGCTCCCTTGCCTTCCTTCTCTAGCATCTTCCACCTCTCCCTTTCCACTATTTCTCCTCATTTGTCTGTCTTCCAGTTCTGCAGAAAACCTTGTGTGATTCTATTCCATTACCTCGTCTAACTCTCCTGTTTCCCTTCCATTTCCTTCTGTTCCTTTCCATTCAGTCTCTCTCTCTCACACACACACACTCTCACACACATACACTCTCTCACACACACACACTCTCTCTCTCACACACATACTCTCTCTCTCACACTTACAGGTGCACATTCTCTCACACACACACATACACTGTCTCTTTCACACACACACATTCACTCACAAACTCACACACACACACACTTTCTCTCTCACACACACACACATATGCACTCTGTCTCACACACACACATCAGCCATAGAGATTTGAGTTCATTATACTCACTTCATGGTGCATTTTCATCACTGGTCTGGGCAGGAACCTTCTTATTTTATTTATTTATTTCCCCGTTTATTCTCATTTCTCTCACCCCAGAGGCAACCATTCTAGTAAATTTAATGCGTGTTTGTATATGTTCTTGCAAAATGGTTATTGTTTATGTGCATGTGTTTTTAAATGTACGTAAACGTTACTGTGCTATCTCATCTTGTTTTTTACCTTTTTCCCTCAGCACTGTGTTTTAAAGAGCTCTCTCTGTTGCTAAGTGTATATCTAGTTTCAGGCTTCTGAGGCTTAGTGCTTCATTCTGTCTTTTTGTCTACCCCTAAAGGCCGTACTTTCTGCATAGCCCACCTACATTTTTTACTTCCAGGTCCTTGTATTTTCTCTGTCTTCCCATTCACCATCTCCTAAAACTGCCCTCTCCAAGGCCCCTGGCAGTGCCTCCTGGGATCCCACATCTCTCAGTCCTGACCTTACCTGACTGGCTCTGACAGGCTGGGACTTCCCAACTTCCATGATTCCAGAGTCCCTTCAGTCTCTGCCTCTTTTTTCTCCTCTGTTTTTACAGTTCTATTTAAGTTTCTCCTGGAACATACGTATCTTTTTTTTTGATAAATTTTATTTTTTAAGAACGGTTTTAGATTTACCAAAAAATTGCCAAGGTAGTAGAAGGAGTTCCCATATACCCTACACCCATTTTCCCCTACTATTCTATTCAGATTTCTTTAGCTTTTACCTAATGTCCTTTTTCTGTTCCAGGATCCCTTATTACATTTAGTCATCATGTCTCCTTGGGCTCCTCTTGGTTGTGACAGTTTCTCAGACTTTCCTTATGCTTGATTACCTTCAAAGTTTTGAGGATTACTGGTCAGATATTTTGTAGAATGTTTCTCAGCTGGTATTTAGGTGATGTTTTTCTCATGATGAGACTGGGTTATGGTGTTTTGGGAGGAAGACCACAGAGGTGAAGTGCCATTTTTATCACAGCATATCAAGGCTACATACTATCAACACGACTTTTCACTGTTGATGTTGATCTTGATCACCTGACTGAGGTAGTGTTTGTCAGATTTCTCTGGCGTAAAGTTAAACTGTTGTTTTTCCCCTTCCCATGCTGTACTCACTGGCAGGAAGTCACTATGTACAGCCCACACTTAAAGAGTGGGGAGTTATGCTCCACCTCCTTGAAGGTGGAGTATCTACACCAATTATTTAGAATTGTTCTGTATGAAGAGTTGTCTCTTCCTCCCCATTTATTTATTTATTCAGTCATTTATCTCAGTATATACTCATGGATATTTATTTCATACTTTGGTTATAATCCAATACTACTGTATTTTGTTGCTCAAATTTTCCCAGCTTTGGCCATTTGGAAGTCTTTCAGCTGATGCCTTTGACATATTCCCATCATTGTGGGTTTTTATTTATTCATTTTTGAGCACTTTCTTACTTTCTGGCGCTACAAGATTGAGTGGATAATAATCAACGTGAATCAACACAAACATAAATCAAAATCTCTACTTTCCACTTCTGTTCCCCTTTCATTCTGACACCAGCTGCCAATGCAGCATTTCTTCCCAGAGCTGGGCCAGATCTCACAAGTTGAAGGGCACCGTCCTCTAGACTGCCAAGTCTGTCTAAGACTTCAGATGCCAGCTGCAAGCTTGGGAGGCCACACGACACCCTCACTTCTGACCTGCTGGCTACAAATTCAGGGGTTCCCTCTACCTCCTCAGAATATCAGCCGTCAGCTTGGGAGTTTCCAGGTCCCCTCACTTCTGACCTGCTGGCTCTCACTACTCCTTCAGGTTCAATAGTTTGTTGGACTGACTCACAGAACCCATGGAATGGGGTATACTTATGATTACAGATTTATCATAGGAAAAAAGATACAAATGGAGAGTTGCATAGGATGAGGTCTGGGAGGGTTTTCAATGCAGAGCTTCTATGTCCCAAAAAGAGATGTGCTACCCTCCACATGCATGAATGTATTTCTCTAACCAGGAAGCCCCTGGAACTTTCATGTCAGAGGCTTTACTGGGGCCTCATTGCATAGACATGATTGACTGGATCATGCCCCTCTCCTCGAGGTCAGCTGATATAAGGCCATGCAGGAGTCTTTCTGGCCAGGCCAGCCTCCACTCATTAACACAAACCCTCAGGTGTGGTATGGCCACCTTAGACAACAAAAGCACCTTGATTACTCAGGAAATTCCAAAAGTTTAGATATTTCTCAGGAAACAAGGACAAAGCCCAAATTACTTTGGGTAAAATTAAATTCTTTATCCCACAAAGATACTTTAGGCTCATCTTGTATATTTCCTGCCCCAGTCCTAGAAAAAGCCATTTCTCCAAGGAGCCCTGCTTCTTTTATTGGAGAATGGTATTTGGAACCAAGATCTGGATGCTAGGTGTGCTCTGCTGTCTTATTTTTCAATCCACTTTTCCTTTCCTTTTTGCTGACTCTCTTTTTCCCTCCCGATTGACCATTGAAGTTTCCCAAAGATTAATCACACACTCAAGTCAGTAACAAAGACTTCTGTCTTCATACAAGAGCTTTGTGAGGGTTTAAAAGCAAATCAGGCACAACTGAAGAATTTATGGTCAAGTGTCAGAGACAGATGGATATAAACAGCTATATCGTAGGCATGAGATAAATGCAGACAGGGACCTAAAAGCAAGGTCATAAGGAATCCCTAAGGAACTCGTGACGAATTCAGACTCTGGATCAGGGAAGTCTCTGAACTGGGAACTGAAGTAAGGAATGTTATACATTCTCTATAGCCTATTCCCCACCCAACCCCCCTCAAAAAAAAAACAAAAAAAAATCTCGATGCCGTCCAGTTGATTCCAAATCATGGCGACCCTATAGGACAGAGTAGAACTGCCCCAGAGGGTTTCCAGGAGCAGCTGGTGGATTTGAACTGCCAACCTTTTGGTTAGCAGCCAAACTCTTAACCACTACACCACCAGGACTCCAAGCCTATTCCCAGATTCTTAAAAATCTCCCTTGACTGTGGCACCCAACGAGCAGTCTCTCTCTGGATGAAACAGCAACTGCTGATGCTGAGGTTTGCTTCTCTCTGGCCTCTTCCCCATCAGTGGCTCTCCCTTTCCTGGGGGAAAATGAGCAGACCCCCTCCTCTTCCCCACTCTCCGGTGCCCGGAAAATACACGCGGCAGAGGGAACTTCAACAGCAGTAGTGGTCACATTTTATTTCGTAGGTTAGGTGGCAGGTGCATGGGGGTTTGATATCCCATATTCACTCCTTTCTGTAGGGCTTCAATATTTCATAATAAAATTGGAAGCCTACTCATAAAGAGAATAAGAAAGACTGCCTGTGGTCCTGGCCTATGTGACCCTGTGCCCTGGCTCCTGGAGTGGGGTACTGCCCTGCCAGGCATCTGCCACTTCCAGCCTGGAACCAGGGGAAGTGCAGCTGGTTTGGACCAGATGGGTCTGCTGGAACCTGTCTGACCAGGTGTTGCATAGGTGTTGATGTGACTCAACACCTAAGTGGTGTAGCAGATAGGAGCTGAGCTCCCCACCCCCAACCTCTCTCCCTCCTCCAGGCCCACCTCTGACTCCCAGAGAGCTTCAGAGCTTAAGAGCAGTGACACAGTGACAACCCTCCCCATCAACAGGGGCTTGCTGCTACAGCCATCTGCAAGGGCTGGAATAGGACTTGAAATTTGGAGCACTAACTGCTCTATCTTGTGGCAGCACCTCTGCCACAGCACTCAATCCTCCTTATCTCCCACATTACGCCATCTGTGAGCAAAACCCCGAAAGGGCAGCTCTAGTTTCGGGGAGAAAAACCAAAGATCCTGACAGCAGCCACGGCAGGTGAGAGGCAGGCCAAGCAGTGGGTCAACTGGGGAGGCTGCGCTAGACCAGGGATAGGATGTTTGCTTAAGTCCCTGGGGGAAGGAAGGAGAGTGGTGGCAGCACCTAGAGTATGCAGGCTGGTAACTGACGCAACAATGCAACAATGGGCTCAAGCATAACAACGATTGTGAGGATGGAGCAGGACCAGGCAGTGTTTTGTTCTATTGTGCATATGGTCACTATGAGTCGGAACTGTCTCAATGGCACCTAACAACAACAACTGTGATGTTCTATTTGTAAGGCTAGGCTATTTGGCCTTTGGGCACAGGAACCTCTGTGCTTGCACTGGTTATAGGGTCTGGTGGCTTCTGAGGTTTTTTTTTAGCCAGTGTGGTAGATTAAAAATGTCTGCAAATTCTCTCCTCTTGACCAGTAGAATGTGGGAGAAGTGACATTCTGGGATTTCATATGCAGCCTGATAGCTTCAGCCCAGTTCTTTTGGAAACTTTTCTCTGGGAGTTTTGATCTGCTATATAAGAAGTCTTATTACAAGACTGCCATGCTGAAGAGGCCACCTATAGGCCCTTCGGTCAACAGTTCCAACTGAGCCAAGCCTTCCAGCCACACCTGCCAAGGCATAAGACATGAAAGTGAAGCCATCTCAGACCATCCAAACCAATCTATCCACCAGCTGAATACAACTGAGTAATGCTCGTTGATGCCACATAGAGCAGAAGGACTGCCCAGCTGAGCCCTGAATAAATTTCTGACCTACAATATTGTGAGATGTAATAAAATGATTGTTGTTTTAGGCTGCTAGGTTTTGGGATTGTTTATTACACAGCGATAGAGAACCGAGAGAGCCAGGGCACCCCATCCAGGCCACTTGTCCTGTTACCAACTTCCAAATCCCTGTCAATATAAGACAGGGGATCATGCTGCAGTCTCAAAATGACCTCGCAGAGGGGCTGGGGCCAAGATGAAAGTAGTGAGCATCTCTTTGAAATGATGTCCTGGAGGCTCTCTGCTTGGAATAATCCTATGAGTCCATGAGGTGAGGATTGACTCAGGTGGAGTGCTAAAGCAGATGTAACAAGTTGACCTACAGAATGACATCCAGATGGTGGGGGAAAAGGCTGGGTAAGTCTGAGAGGGAAAGAATGAGGGGGATGAATACTGTCTGGAAGAGGAAGACAAACAACTTGGAAGAGGAGTAAAGAAGGAGCTGGGTTTTTGGAGGAGGGTGCGGGGATGAGTGTTACCTGAGGAGGAGAATGGGGGCAATGGGAGAATGGGGGGCTTAGAGCTGGTGTCTGGCTGAGGAGTTCAAGCCGTCCCTGGGCTGGCGCCTTCTCCCTGGCTCCACCTGCCACTGTGCTTGGCTGTCTTTAAAGAGCTCTGCTGGGCCTGGGGTGATCTCACACAAACAGTGCAGGTGCAGGCCGGGCCCGTAAACCACAACGACTGGGGTCTGGGCAGCCACAATGCACAGGACAGAGCCTCCAGAGGGGGATAAAGGACGATTATTTGTTTAGCATCATTAGCAAGAGTCCCAGAACCCGTCAAAAGCAAAGCAGAAACTTTTGTATGAAGGAGATTAAACCTTAAACTCAGCTGAGAAGGCTCTGCTGCATTGAGCGGCTTTGTTGTGCCCGGCATTGTGTGTGATTATATGCAAATCACGGGATGGCCTCCCTGGGGAGCTGACCACAGGGGCTTAGCTGCCTGGCTAGGGCGAATGTACCTGTGGGAGAGCGGCAGCCACGTGGGCTGGTCAGGCCCCGCTCCAACCCCCAGCACTCCCAGCAAGGGACTCTTACTTTTCCTCAAATTTAGGAAATGAGGGTTTTGAAAAAATGTTTAGATGTCAATCTGAGACCTCTGATGGTTGGATAGAAATGTAGGGACAGAAGTGCCACCAGGGAAGTATAACTGAAAATTCATGGGGTAAGTTCTTAGATTCGGGGACCCTCTGGCCATGTTGCTCGGGATGTTCTCTATCATTCTCTCTCTCTCTCTTTTTTCTTGATGATTCCTATGTTCATATTTATTTTTATGAAGCTGATTGCCCTTTCTTTTCTTTTTAATGTGATAAATATATAGGTAACAAAGTATTTGCCATTTCAACAATCTTCATATGTATAGTTCAGTGACATTAATTATATTCGTCACGTTGTTCAACCACCACCTTTATCTGTTCCTCAATTTTTCCAACTCCTCTGACAGAAGCTCAGTGTCCCCTAAGCATTGAGTGCTCCTTTCGCCCTCCCTCCCACCCTTGGTAACCAGTAATAAACTTTGGTATCTATACACTTGCCTATTCTAGACATTTCATATGTTGTTGTTGGGTGCCGTTGAGTCAATTCCGATTCATACCGACACCATGTGGCAGAGTAGAACTGTCCCATAGTGTTTTCTTAACGGTAATCTTTACAGAGAAGATAGCCAGGTCTTTCTTCCACAGAGCTGCTGGGTGAGTTCGAACCTTTCAGTTAGCAGCTGAGTGCTTAACCATTTGCACTGCCAGGACGCCCTACATATAGTGGTATCACACAATATTTACCCTTATTGTGATCGACTAATTTCACTCAGGATAATGTTCTCAAGGTTCATCCATGTTGTAGCATGGATCACGACTTCACTTCTCTTTATTCTATCATTCTCTTATTTGAAACAGAGTACAGTAATGTGGTTGGTTGCCAAGGAGATGAGAATGTGTTTTGGTTTCCCTGCTGTCTTTTCCCTCAACTAGGCCAGAATCCCTAGTAACCAATCAGAAGAGAGACTTGGGGGATTTCCCTGGATTTATTGATCTAGAAAATGTTCAGTGTCTACTCTGTGCAGGTACAGGGCTAGGTGCTGGGGCAGGGAGGGGAGCAGTCAGTGAGAACAGAGAGAAATAAAATATCTGTCCTTGAGGAGTTTACAGATAAGATGTTTACCCAGAAAGCTCAAATACCTTGTAGAACTTGATAAGCCCTGGGAGAAGTGCCCTTAAGAGAGGGCTTGGCTTCTGATAGAGGTGGCCGAAGGGATCAGGGAAGGCTTCACAGAGGAAGAAACATCAGAGCCAGGCTTTAGAGGTCTGGAGGCAAGGGCAGGCAAGGTGGGGGCTGCACGAGCCAAGGGGTTTATGTCGGAGAGTGTAGGATGCAGGCCAGCAATAAGCACTGCATCACACTGTGTCCCCAGGGGTTGGGCAAGGCTGCTGGTGCATACCAGGGCCAGACTTCTCTTTTTGTGCTAGAATTTGGCCTGTGCAAATTGAAGTCAAAGTCTAACCCATGCATGTATCTAGGGAGTCTGAGACCCCATGTCAGCATCCAGAGCTGCAGTGCCAGTGTGGTGGACCAGAGATTTCTGTGTCCTATCTGCTGATGATGCTGTGGGTACCCTGGCATCCTCCTTTGCCTCTTCCTCAGTGCAGCATCTTCAGCCACTTCTAGGCCTTGATAACAGGATCGGTCTGGACATCTCCAAAGCCCTACTTCCAGGTGGGCATAAACTTGTCCAGCAAGGTTCAGGAGTGATGACCATCAGCTCCCCCTCCTGGGGTGTGGGGCTATAGGCCTGGTTGGGGTCCTGCTGGTCTGAGCTGGGCATGAGAGTGCAGTGAGATTGGCTCTCGGCCTGTAGGACATGTTGCTAATGGAGATCACCAAAGACGTGTCTGGGGCTGAAACGAGCACCAAGGAAGGGTGGGTGGCCAAGCCATCCATACAGGAAACAGGCAGAGTGTTAGAAGCAGCTCAGAGGGCTGAAAACTGGGGAGTCTAAACACAGGTGGAGTTTTGGGCTGTAGGGAAGAACGCACAGAACTTTCCTCAGCTGCTGGATGGTGGTGGGGGGTGGAGGGGATGGCCTTGGCACTTGCCATTGGAGTTCTTGCCTCAGGCATGGGGAGCAAGGACACTTGGCTCTTTGTCCCCTGTACCCCACGGGAGCTCGATGGCTTCCATTGGCACCAGTCCTCAAGTTTAGCACACCCCTTAGGCCCAGATAGGAGCACTGAGATTTGGGAATGAGAAACTCTATCCTTTTCCAGCCCCCCTCTACTTCAGTACCTACCGAGAGCACCTAGCCTCATTAGGGTGATTTCTCAGGGGCAGGAGAAAGCTGAGGGTCCTGTGGGCCCTTCTGCTGAGGAGAGTTCTAAGCGGTGGAGGATGACAACTTTTTTCTACATTTCACAGATCAATACACTCCTCCCCTTTTGCCGCAAGTTTCTGTGAGCACGGGGTCTCCGGGTTCTGAGGGGGCATAATGCATGGGAGCCAAAACAGAAACGCTCTTTGGAACGCCGTGTCCCTTGCCTCATCAGAGGAACACATGTTTTTGTGGGGGTGGGGGATGTAGGGGCTCAGGCTGGGATGGCAGCCAGGTCGGAAGCATCCCAGATAATAGGAGAGTTGAAAAGAATTTTGCAGCGATATTGTCTGCGGCTTGGGTTGGATAAAAGACCCCGGCAGACGGGGCTGTTCACCTGCTGGGCTTTTGTTCTGCCCTGGCAGCCTCTGCTTTCCACACAGCCCTTGGGGTGGGGTGGCGGAGGGGAGGACATGCTGTCTGCCATCTGCGGGAGAAATACAACAAACACCCACGCGCGAGCCAACGGAAACTCTCAGCAAAACAAACAGCGCTCGGAGGGCGCCCTGCCCAGAGCTTGTTGACGGGAGGGGCAGCGGGAAAGGTGAGAGGGCACCTGCCCTGGGACAGACGCTTCTGGGCTCTGTGGCCTGGGCCGACTGCCTGGGAGTGCAGGGGGTCGGGCGAGGTCTGGACGCACGTCCGCCCGCCCCCCTCACGCCTGCCAGGTGAGAGCCTTTCATTCATTCAGCTGCCAGGTTTGAAAAGCCAGGGTTGCCAAGCTAAGTTCGTCAAAACCAATCCTACTTTTCACCAACACCGGTGATCGATCGTGCTGCTGGGCTTGTAGCGGATGGAGTATGAGATATAGAATTAGTTGGCTTGGGCTCAAGACCACTTCATCGGACACCTCTCTGAGCCTCCCGCTTCCCTGTCTGTAAAATGGGGAAATGATAATGCCTAACTGGGACGGTTGTAATGAGATGATGGAAATAGTCATATATATGAACCTTTGTAAACTGTAAAATCCGATATGAAAGCTCGTTGCTATTTGCATTTTACTTCTGTTACTGACAATTTGAGTCACAGCAAGTGGTCTGGGTGCTTGCTTCTGGCCTGTGACATGCAGAACTCACACACATCAGTGCGGGAGGACTGTAGCTGGGCTGGTGGGGTTTCAACAGACCCTCAGTTTATTATGGGGCCTGTAGGGAAGAAACCAAACCAAAACTGGTGGTGTGGTGGTTAAGAGCTCAGTTACTAACCAAAAGGTCATCAGTTTGAATCCACCAGCCATTCCTTGGAAACCCTATGAGGGCAGTTCTGCTCTATCCTATAGGGTGGCTGTGAGTTGCAATTGACTTGACAGCAATGTTTTTTTTTGGTTTTTGTGGGGGAAGAAACACTTGACTTACAGTCTGGGTTGTGGGGCCTGGGTCAGTGAGGAAAATGGGGACCGAGATGGCATGGGGAGGGTGGGGTACAGAGTTATATCTGATGGCTTGGTGGCATTAAGTGTTGGGCTCTGGCCTAGTTCTGGGGTGGAGGGCAGGGCTGTAGGTCTTGCCCACCATCTCTGATCTCCCTGGGAAGCTGCTTCCCACCCCTGCCCAGTATCCACACCTCAGCATGAAGAATGGCAGCCGGCAGTGAGTGTCCACAAACCTGTTGGGACCGGACAGGCAGCTTGTTTGCTCTTCCCAGGGCCAAGCCTCGTGGGCTGGACCCAGAAGTATTGTATTACTCAGCCTAAGAATTCCTTTCCTCACCTGCCTCCATGTATAAATGGGGAAGAAAACCCTGAAGTATATGCTCTTGTGGCCCCAAGCCAGGTCCTCAAGTGTCATTTAGGGGCGCTGCTTCCTCCCCAGGGCAAGGCGCAGCCTCCTGGGGAAACGAGCCCTTCTTCCCCTTTCCCACCCATGATGGTGGTGGTAGTGGGCCTTCTCCTGCCCCTACCTACCCCAAAGAGGCCCTGGATTCTCTGATGTTACCCTAAATGTTCTCCTCATCACAGGTCTGAGGTCTTGAGAGCAAAGTGCAGGTTGCTGCTTCCCTTGGCTCAGTGGAGACGGGGGCCGGTTTGCTGGGTAGGCTGGGCTGGTATACTCCAGCAAAAAAAGCCACCAGAGAGGTCTTTTGCCATCTCCTGTGGCCTGGTGCCCCCATCTCTGTTTGCTTTGAGAACCTGAGACCGGTTTGGATTCTCTAGGGCTTATCCTGCTACTTCAGAGTTCTGGTCAGAGCTAGGCAGCCCTGGGGAAGCCTATGCCAGCTCTGGCTCAGCCTTTCTGAGTTGCATCTTGCTGAAGAGTCCCAGGACAAGGTGAGGTCTGAGCTTTAGAGACCTGCTGGGTGAGATTCTCTTTTTCTGCAGCCAGAGTTGGAATGGCTGGTGGTATGAGAGTCAGGCAGGGAGAGCAGCAGGTGAGCGGGGTCAAAAAATATATTGTCCAAGGGCTATAGGTCTTGCCCACCATCTCTGATCTCCCTGGGAAGCTGCTTCCCACCCCTGCCCAGCATCTTGTGGCTTGGGGCCACAAGAGCATATAGTTCAGGGTTTTTTCCCCCCGTTTATAAATGGAGGCAGGCGAGGAAAGGAATTCTTAGACGGAGTAATACTTCTGGGTCCAGCCCACGAGGCTTGGGCTGGGTAGCGCCTCGGAGATTCCCTGGCCTCCTCAGTCCCTCCTGGATGACTGGACCTGAAGGAAGGGGCTCGCTAGGAAACTTGAACTTGAGACTGGCAATGCTGCTAATTCCCCATGGACAAATCATTGCATGTCCTCAGGCTTCAGCTTCTTCATTTGTAACACGAGGAAATCAGACTAGATCATCTTAAAGTTCCCTTCCATCTCTGATGTTCATTTTCTGGCCATTTTATATCCCTGGACCATTGTAAACACTTAATAAGTATTGGCTTGTGAATGAATTCTGAGCACCATCTCCTTCCTGCCTCATCCTTAGGGTGGGATCTACCTGGTTTGGCTCAACCAAGATGGTAAGTGTTTCTAGAACTACTTCTAGAGGTGACAGATATATTACTTGAAAAATAGTGGTAATGAGATTTGATTTCTGAAGAATATGATCACACAAGTGGTCTGGGTGCTTGTTTAATTTTTTAGAAAGGGTGGCGCAACGGGTAATGCACTTGCCTGTTAACTGAAAGGTTGGAGGTTAGCGTCTATCCTGAGGTGCTTCTGAAGAAAGTCCTGGAGCTCTACTTCTAAAAAATTAGTCATGCAACATGAGGTTGCATGACTCAGAGCTTACTTGACAGCAACTGGTTTTTAAAGCAATATGTAATTAAATTCGGCTAGGGTCTGTGGGTGGCACAAGTGGCGTGGGGTTGGCTACCAACATAAAGTTTGGCAGTTTGAACTCACCCAGTGGCTCTGAGGAGGAAAGGCCTGGCAAACTATTTTCGTAAAAATCACAGCCATGCAAAGCCTATGGAGCAGTGCTACTCTGTAACGTGGGTCATCAGGTCATCATGAGTTGGAATTGACTAGACAGCAATGGTCATTTTTAACACTCTTTTCTGCTTTTAAACATGTTTCCGTCTCCTCTATCTTGCAGAACAAAACCTTATTTGACCTGCTAGTTTCTGTCATCTCTATTATTTCTTTAAATCTTGCTTCAATACTGGATTGCAGTTTAGCACACAATGTTTTTGTATCTACAGCATGGCTGCAAGTAGTTTGGAGAAAGGGACTATGAACCACACTCCTTCGTGTTGCCCCACAACGAAATGCCTTGCTCCTATGCCTTCCCTGAGGAGTGTAAGCTCCCTGAGAGCCGGGCTCTGTTGGTGTGTTCACGCTGCTCTCCCTCTTGCCAGGAACAGTGCCTGGCACACAGTAGTACTCAGTAAATACGTGTTGAATGAATAAACTGTGAAAGGAGTGAGCAGTAGGTACTCATAAGTTCTTACTGATTTGCAGAGTCCTCTTCTCTCTGGCTGCCACCCTCAGATTAACTTGGTGGTGTTACGCTTTCTGACACTCTGTTACTTCCTCCCCCTCTGACAGACATTCCGTTCCCTGACTTCTGCTCCTTCCCTCTCCGTGTCTTCCCTTGGTAATCCCAGCCACTCTGGGTGACATGCTCTACCACTTTTGTTCTAATGGCTCCAAAATATTTGTCCTCAGCTCTGCACTTTGCTAGAGTTAGGTTCCATATCTCTGGTTGTCTGTTGGCCAGGTAATAGAATCACAGAATATTAGTGTTGGAAGAAAGGCTAGAAGTCACCTAATCAGATTCCTTACCTAAAGTCCCCATGATTTTACTATACTCTGGCCAGCTCCTTACAAGGCAGCCCATGTCATTGTTGTCCAGCCCAGTGCCTGGCCTGCATCCAGCACTTTCCCTTCATTCTGTTCTCTTGTCTAGATTATAAGCTTCCTGCCAGCAGGAGCAATATCTTACATTAATCAATTCCAAACCCACGCCATCGAGTCAATTCTGACTCATAATGACCCTATGGGGCAGAGTAGGACTTCCCCATAGGGTTTCCAAGGCTATAAATGTTTACAGAAGCAGACTGCCACATCTTTCTCTTGTGGAGCGGCTGGTGGGTTTGAACCTCAGACCTTTTGGTTAGCAGCCAAGCACTTTAACCACTGTGCCATTGGGGCCCCTTGTTAATCAATTTGCACCTGTTTATTAAATAGTGAATATTTTTATAATATGTAAAGTTTGAATATTTGGACTTAGGTGTGAGGTGCTGCGCACTAATTGGTTTTGGAGGTCCTCCCTGCACCTCTGGTTTTGGAATCAGGAAGTTCTGGGTTTGAATTCCAGCGCCACTACCATTTATCACCTGTGAACCTTTAGGAGAGTTACGTCTCTGAGACTTGATTTCCTCATCTATAAAGCAGTGATAGTAGCGGTACCTAACCTGTAGGCTTGTCATGTGAATCTATGAGGCACTGGGGCAGTTCTGCTTTGTCCTGTAGGGTCGCTATGAGTCAGAACCGACTCGACGGCACCTAACAACAACAACAATATAGTGGAGCCCTGGTGGCACAGTGGTTAAGAGCTTGGCTGCTGACCAAAATGTCAGCAGTTCGAATCCACCAGCTGCTCCTTAGAAACCTTATGGGGCAGCACTACTGTGTCCTATAGGGTCGCTATGAGTTGGAATCGACTTGACCGAAACGGGTTTGGTTTTTGGTTTGGTAAATATAGTGCTTAGTACAGTGCCTGATGCATATCAGGGGCCCCATAAATGGGAGCTATTGCTGTTATTATTAGGTTGATATTAATACTGAACTTGGGGTTCCAGGCCAGACACAAAACAGTGTGTAGCTCTTGTCCCCCCTCTCCACACCCCCCAGTTTACCTCTCAATACACTACTGAGCACACAGGTCTCCTTTACTCTCTGTGTCAAGATACAAAGATACAAAGGTAAGTCCTTTCTTCAGCTAAGTCCACTGATTTCCAC
Organism: Trichechus manatus latirostris; assembly: GCF_000243295.1. Lineage (NCBI taxonomy): Eukaryota > Metazoa > Chordata > Mammalia > Sirenia > Trichechidae > Trichechus > Trichechus manatus. The sequence goes on along the minus strand of NW_004444030.1, from coordinate 7,243,471 downwards.
TCTGGCTATCGAACCCTCCCGTCACTGACATAGACCCTATGGGGACAGAGAAGAAGAGAAAGAAACTGATATACACGTGAGACACTGCGCTGAGCTGTTATTATATGCGTGATGCCTGCCTTCAAAGTGCTTGTAATCTGGTAAGAAGCAAAGGCCAGTATGTGTGAAACAATTAGGAAATACTATTAACTCCACGTGATGAAGGGCTACGTTGTGATGTCCAGACTCAGTTGAGAGACCCTTTAATATGGTTGGTGATTAAGAGATTAGGTTCTGGAATCACAAAGACCAAGATTCTAATCTTGGTTCTGCCACTTTGTGACTGTGTGACCTTGAGTTAGTTATACAAACTCTGTAGCCCTCAGATTTCTCATCTGGGTTCTTTTGTGAGGATTACATGAAGTAATACACCCTAAAGTTTTAGCACAGTACCTGACACACAGCAAAGTCTCAGTAAGTGTTAACCACTATTATTATTACACATGTTCTTTTTCCAGAGAAAAGAGAGCTCATTAGACCTATAATGTCAGAAGGGATCAGATTTAGATAAATAAAGAGAGGAGAATACACCTACTCCTTACTTACTATCTTGATAGTCAACATTGTGCATTTACAACAATAGCAAAAAATCTACTACCCAACTATTTTGCACATTAATGACGTACGTCTGGCAGTAACAAATGTTGAGGTGCGAGGCCAGAGTAATGCTGGCCGTGATAGTTAAGGCTATGTGTCAGCTTGGCTGGGCCATGATTCTCAGTGGTTTGGCAGTTATATAATGTAATCGTCCTCCATTTTGTGATCTGATGTGGTCATCCTCCATTTTCTAATAATGCCAGTTTTCACATAACGACCTGGTATTTGGAACCTAACCGTGTCCATAAAGTGAGGAGTGGGTGTAATGCTTTCTAGATGAAGAAAACAGCACAGAGCTAGGAAAGACAAGGAATGTATAAGGCCAGCGGGACATATACCAGGACTTGAAACAAGGATATAATCTGGGAAAATATGAGAAATTAGTTGGGATCTGCTGAGGGAGAATTGAAGTTGGGGCGATTGTTTCTCTGTATTCTCCATTGTGCCTAGCATGGTGCTTTGCTCAGCAAATGTTTATTAATTGCTACTAAAATTCTTGGCTTAATTATGTGGGCCTGTGTCTCTTACAGCTAATACGTTTCACAGGTTTATTACCTTCCTAAGCTCTTCCATTTAATTGCCTGAAACTACCTGATTCAAAGCTCCAGGAATGTCCCCTTTTCCTAGTATCTTCAATTTGATCAACAAGTCCATGGGCACCTTTTGCATACTGTTTATAATTGCGAAGAGATGAAGCGACTTTCTTCTCAGCCTTTTCCTTTCTCACTTCTTTCCAGATAGAAGTGTCTGCCTCATTTTTGGAATGTGACAGACTGACTTCACCAGTTACTGCATGAACTTGAGCAAGTCATTTAACCTCCCAGATTCCATTTCCTCATCTGTAAAATTTGAGTAATGTTCCAGTTATCCATTTATTGTCTCTCAGCTCCAAGGTCACCTTTTGGTACCTGTTCTACAATAATGACTGAACACTTTTAAGTATTTCTCCTTTTCAGGGAATGTGATGTTAAGCTTTGTCCGTAAAGGGTGCCTGCCTTGAAAGTACATCATGAGGACGGGACAAATTCATGAAGAGAAAGAGCTTAGAACAGTGCCTGGAATATGGTAGGTATGCTATAAATGCTAGCAGTGATTGTAATTTTGATTATAAAGCCTCCTACTTAATTATTGAGTGGTCTCTCACTGGACCTACTCTTCCTTGAGCTAGCGAGAACCTTGCACAATTCCTGGTTATCAAGCAGCCAGTCTGCCATCTAGCACTTCCCGCCTCTCATGCTGGTGGACACACTCTATAGCCTCCTCTGGGGGCTGAGGGAATGTCTGCACTCCTACTTCACTTGAATCCCTCCAGACACCTGATGGACATGGGGTAGGAGTAACTCCTCAGGCATAAATGGCTGGGTAGCAGAGAGAAGTCAAGAGAGAGTTTAACATTGGCTTTGTTTTCCAGAAGGACCCTGATGGCACAGTTGTTAAGCACTCAGCTGCTAACCAAAAGGTCAGTGGTTCAAATCCACCAGCTGCTCCGTGGGAGAAAGATGTGGCAGTTCTGCTTCTGTAAAGATCAAATGATACCAAACCAAACCCATTGCCGTCACGTTAATTCTGACTCATAGAGACCTTATAGCCTTGGAAACCCTATGGGGCAGTTCTACTCTGAGTCAGAATTGACTCGACAGCTACAGGTTGTTTTCCAGAGCTCTGGGCCTCGGGACTGAGTTTAATTCTGGTAAGGCCAGCATTGTTGAGGCTTGACTTTTCTCTCCAGGACCCCCTTCCTCCTGCTGGTCTGGTCTCCCTGGTGTGGGAAATGGGGAGTCCAAGCCCAGGTCCTTCTGGTAGAGAAGGGAGTATGGAAGGCAAGTCCCCGGCTGGAGTTTCTGCAAAGCTCTTCAGGCCAGCAGAGCCTGCCGAGGCTCACAGGGCAGGGATGCAGGGAAAAGCAGCAGGAACAATAGTAGGTTTTGAAGAAATCCTGGGCGCCAGGTTGAGGAAGATCTTTCTCTGGAATGTAATCACAGATGATGACAAAAACCAAACCAAACCATTTGCTCTCAAGTCGATTCAGACTCATGGAGACCCCATGTGTTTCAGAGTAGAACTGTACTCAGTAGGGTTTTCAGTGACTGTGATCTTGGAGAGAGGGAAATTGGAAAATGGTATAGGGCTCTAAACAAAGCCTAATTGCTACATCTTCTTCCTCTTCAGTCTATGTAGTACCCCTTGTCATATCACTTAGCCTAGTATTTTCTAGACCTTTATTTCCAATCATACAAAACCCAGATTTTTCAGGACAGCCCTATGTCAGATTTTCTGTTCTGTTATCTCCATACCTGCCCACATTTGCGTTTGCCAGACAATTTGTCATAATTCTTGGAAAAATATGGTCGTTAGTCAATTGTCTGTCCCTACAGCTTCGTCCTCTAATGGGGATGCTTGCTGGGGGCTTGGCAGAGAGCAGGAGGGGAGGACTGCCTCCTTGCAGAGCTGCCGGTGTTCCCAGCCTCCTGCTGCAGGTGGGAGATGCCAGAAGCACGGGCCTTATGGTGCGGCTATTCTGTCACTCGGTTGCTATTTTCCGGTAAGCTGACCTAAATGCCTGTGCAAAAAGGTAGAGAAACAAGCTGCCTGCTTTTAGGACCCATACATCTTACCTCTACCTACTGTGGGGAAGCCACAGCTTCTGGGTGGCATTGATTTTGGGGTCCCTGAGCTGCTAGGGCATCCCTCTGAGGGCTCCCCTTGGACCTCCCCTCCAGACACAGTTACCAAACATGTTTTTCATCTTGATTAGTCTGCTCCTCTTCTCACGTTTCTCAGGTCACAGCTGCATTGTTATCTGATGGGCTTGCTGCCAGCCCCATGAAGCCTGACAGTTACAAAGAGTGGATTAGCTGCAAAAGAGTACTTATTAGAAAAAAATCCTTTTTTATTCTCCTGTAGTTTTATGTGGAGTTAGCCACATATTGCCTTGGTGAGATAAGAGCAGGTCTTTGAGAGCTGTGAGCAGAGATCTGATATCTGGGTTATTGGCAATGCCAGCAAGTGGTAGTGATTATTCTTACCTGCTGTGGACTTCTCTCTCTCAGTTTCTTCTGGAGGACCCTGCTCAGTTTCACAGCTCAGAGACATCTAAACTGTGGCTGGCTTTCTCCAGAAAGATGAGCATCTTTTTGTGAGTGGATCTCACTTTTCACTGTAGTTTCTAAAGCTGGAGATCCATAGAGAAGTGACCCGTTGGCAATTATTTTGACTTAGTAGGTCCACTTTGGAGCCTGGTGGAGAGAGTGGTTAAGTGTTTGGCTGCTAACCAAAAGGTTGGCAGTTCAAATCCACCAGCTGCTCCTTGGAAACCCTATGGGGCAGTTCTAGTCTGTCCTATAGGGTCGCTATGAGTTGGAGTCGACTCAACAGCAGTGGGTTTTTTTTTAGGTCCACTTTGCTGGGGTTTATTTAATGACATCCTGAAAGAAAAGAGACGTGCCAATAGAAAATGGAGGAAGGTAGTGACTTTTTCTTACTAATTACGAAGAAACTTCTGCCACTGAGGTAATTCTAGGTCTCAAAGGAAATCGACTCCTTTCTGGGAGAATTGATTTTCTTTCTGTTTTTGAGACTTTTGGTGGAGGGATTGCAAATCTCAGGCGTTTGCCTTCGGCTGCTGCAAGCCTGAGAGAAATGCCCGAATGGTCCCACTCAGGCCCTCTGTGAGGTCTCAGTGGACATACCCCCTTAGGGCACATGCCCTTCCAGTGAACCGCAAGATGTCAACTTCAGACCCAAGTCTGAGGGCTGGCTGTGTCAGACCCGCCCAAGCCTGCCTGTCTCTGATACATTGTGATAGAGGGGGAAGAGAAGAGGCCCCAGGGGCTGGCAAAGAGGGTGGCTTCTGATCAGGACAATAGGGGCTTTAAGGTAATGGGAAAACTGGAGAGTTGGAATCTCTGGACCAGGAGTCGGGGTCTCTGGAGTATGAAGAGGGAATCACTGTCAGAAGAGAAACCAAGATAAAGTATTAGACCTACAAGGGACATTGGAGATTAAAACCCCTTGTCCAAAATTCCTTTCTCATCCTAGTGTATTCCTCTCGACTCCCTGGTTTCTGGATAATGGAATCAACATTCTACAAGTCCTCCAGGCTCTAGAGCCCAGAATCTAAATCCCCTTTGATATCCTCACCATATTTGCTACACATATTTCTATAGTGTTGTTATTGTTAACTGCTGTGGAGCTGGTCCTGGACTCATGGTGACGCCATGCAGAATGGAACAAAATGGTGCCTAGTCCTGCGCCATCCCCATGATCAGTTGCAGATTGGACCTTTGTGATCCACAGGGTTTTCATTGGCTGATTTTTGAAAGTAGATTATCAGGCCTTTCTTCCTACTCTGTTTTAGTCTGGAAGCTCTGCCAAAACCTGTTCAGCATCACAGCAATATGCACGCCTTCACTGACAGACAGGTGGTGGCTGCAGTTGAGGTGCCTTGGCTGGGAATCCAACCCAACCTGTCTTCTACATGGAAGATGAGAATTCTACCACTGACCCTCCAGATTTTTCTTATTTTTATAGTACACTTTATTATGCAGTCTCCTTGGTGAGAAGCTATGACTTTTGGGGAGCAAGTGTTTTTCCAAAGAGCTTTGGAGACATGGAGAGAGAACAACATGTACTACAGTCTTGGGGAGATGTTACTGCTTTACCATCTTTTCATTTACCCTTCCTTCCCACTCGCCTTCTCTTGGTGGTTTCTTGGTTATTCTGATCTCTCTCTGGATGGACACTTCCTGTCTCCTTGGTGGGCAAGATACTGGACACATCCCATATTAACTCAATTCCTTTCTCATCCCAGTGTATTCCTCTTGACTCCCTGGTTTCTGGATAATGGCACCAACATTCTGCGAGTCCTCCAGGCTCCAGAGCCCAGGTCAGTTTTGACGCTTTCCGCGTCCTGCCTTCCACATTCAACTAGTTCCCAAACTGAATAGTCTACCCAAGCAGTATTTCTTCCATTCATCTCCATATTTCCTTCCTGCCTGCTGCCCTGGTTTTGGTTATCATTTCTCATCTGGATTACTGCAATAGCTTCTCAACTGGGCTTTCTATTTTTTAATCTTTCTTCTTTTTTTTTAATTACCCATGTGTGTCAGAGTAGAACTGTGCTCCATAGGGATTTCTTTTTGTTCTTTGTTTTTTATTGTGCTTTAAGTGAAAGTTTACAGCTCAAGTTAGTTTCTCATACACAAATTTATACACACATTGTTATGTGACCCTAGTTGCTATCCCTATAATATGTCAGCACATTCCTCCTTTCCACCCTGGATTTCCCGTGTCCATTCAACCAGCTCCTGTCCCTTCTGCCTTCTCATCTTGCCTCCAGACAGGAGCTGCTCATTTAGTCTCATGTATGTACTTGAACTAAGAAGCACACTCTTCACAATTATCGTTTTATGTCTTATAGTCCAGTCTAATCTTTGTCTGAAGAGTTGGCTTTGGGAATGGTTTTAGTTATGGGTTAACAGAATCTGGGGGCCGTGTCTTCTGGGGTTCCTCCAGTCTTGGTCAGATCATTAAGTCTGGTCCTTTACTAGAATTTGAGTTCTGCACCCCCCTTTTCTCCTGCTCTGTCAGGGACTCTCTGTTGTGTTCCCTGTCAGGGTGGTGATTGGAGGTAGCTGGGCACCATCTAGTTCTTCTGGTCTCAGGCTGATGGAATCTCTAGTTTATGTGGCCCTTTTTGTTTCTTGGGCAATATTTTCTTTATGTCTTTGGTGTTCTTCATTCTCCTTTGCTCCGGGTGGGTTGAGACCAATTGATGCATCTTAGCTAGCTTTTAAGACCCCAGACACCACTCACCACACCAAAGTGGGATGTAGAACATTTTCTTAATAAACTTTGTTATGCCAGTTGACCTAGATATCCCCCGAAACCACGGTGCCCAGACCCCCGCCCCTGCTACTCTGTCCCTCAAAGTGTTTGGATGTATTCAGGAAACTTCTTAGCTTTTGGTTTAGTTCAGTTGTGCTGACTTCCCCTGTATTGTGTGTTATCCTTCCCTTCACCTAAGATAATTCTTTTTTTGTTGTTGTTTATTGTTGTAGCTTAAGTGAAAGTTTACAGCTCAAGTTAGTTTCTCATACAAAAATTTGTACATACATTGTTATGTGACCCTAATTGCTCTCCTTATACTGTGACAGCACACTCCTCCTTTTCACCCCTGATTTCCCATGTCCATTCAACCAGCTCCTAACCCTCTCTGCCTTCTCATCTCACCTCTGGACAGAAGCTGCCCATTTAGTCTCATGTATCTACTTGAGCTAAGAAGAACACTCTTCATTATTATCATTTTATGTCCCACAGTCCAGTCCAATCCCTATCTAAAGAGCTGACCTTGGGAATTGTTTTAGTTCTGGGTTGCTGGAGAGTACGGGGGCCATGCTTTCTGGGGTTCCTCCAGTCTCAGTCAGACCATTAAGTCTGATCTTTTACTAGAGTTTGAGTTCTGCACCCTACCTTTCTCCTTCTCCATCTGGGACTCTCTGTTGTGTTCCCTTTTAGGGTGGTCATTCGTGTAGCTGGGCACCATCTAGTTCTTCTGGTCTCAGGCTGATGAAGTCTCTGGTTTACATGGCCCTTTCTGTCTCTTGGGCTAATACTTGCCTTGTGTCTTTGATGTTCTTCATTCTCCTTTACTCCAGGTAGCTGGGACCAATTGATGCATCTTAGATGGCTGCTCATTAGCTTTTAAGACCCCAGACGCCACTCTGCAAAGCAGGATGCAGAACATTTTCTTAATAAACTTTGTTATGCCAATTGACCTAGATGTCCCCTGAAAGCATGGTCCCCAGACTGTTACCCCTGCTATTCTGTCCCTCAAAGTGTTTGTATTCAGGAAACTTCTTAGCTTTGGTTTCGTCCAGTTGTGCTGACTTCTCTGTAGTGTGTGCTGTCCTTCCCTTCACCTAAGATAATTCTTGTCTACTATCTAGTGAATACCCCGCTCACTCCCTCCCCACCCTCCTAACCATTAAAGAATGTTTTCTTCTGTGTTTAAATCTTTTCTTGAGTTCTTGTAATAGTGGTCTCATACAATATTTGTTCTTTGAGACTGATTAATTTCACTCAGCATAATGCCTTCCAGATTCATCCACGTTATGAGATGTTTCGCAGATTCATCGTTGTTCTTTAGTGTTGCGTAGTATTCCATTGTGTGAATATACCATCATTTGTTTGTCCATTCATCCAATGATGGGCACCTAGGTTGTTTCCATCTTTTTGCTTTTGTGAACAGTGCTGCAATGAATGTGGATGTGCATATATCTATTCGTGTGATTCCTCTTATTTCTCTAGGATATATTCCAAGCAGTGGGATTGCTGGATCGCATGGTACTTCTACTTCTAGCTTTTTAAGGAAGCACCAAATCGATTTCCAAAGTGATTGTACCATTTTACATTCCCACCAACAGTGTATAAGTGTTCTAGTCTTTCCACAACCTCTCCAACATTTATTATTTTGTGTTTTGGGGATTAATGCTAGCCTTGTTGGAGTGAGATGATATCCCATCGTAGTTTTGATTTGCATTTCTCTAATGGCTAATGATTAGGAGCATTTCCTCATGTATCTGTTAGCCACTTGAATGTCTTCTTTGGTGAAGTTCCTGTTCATATCCTTTGCCTATTTGTCTTTTTGTTATTGTTCTCTTTGTTCTTTAATTTGCCTGATACCCTGTGAAACCTGGTAGTGCCTACATTCAGGAGGAGAGATAAGAATCAAGATCAGCATGAAGCAGGTTCTTATGAGGTGGAGGTCAGACAGACCTCCACTCTCAAATTTTTTACACCATTTCTGACACCAGCTATCCCCCACAGGCACTCTGTTTCTCTGCTAGATTTGATAATTCATTTCAATGGCCACACAGAACTCAAGGACCATACACACGCTTATGTGGTTTATTAGGAAAATAACAGGCTACAACTTGGGATCAGGATCAACTTGGAAGTAATGTGATACAAATCAGGAGATGGGATACAGTTCTTCAGTCAGGACAGCTTCCAACAAGGACAGCTTTTGGCTTCTTCTCAGCTATGCCCACAGGCAGGTGGTCCTTCTCTCATGCTGCCATTCTCTTGGTCATGCCTGCCACTGGGCCTTGCTGGGCCTCTGCCCTGCTTGGGCGAGTGTCGTGACTCTTTTGGCTCCACCAATAAGTGCCCAGAGGTACCTCACTCTGCCAGCAAGCCTCCTGTCCAAAGGCACTCAGCTCTCTCTCATTCCATGGGTCAACAAGCCCACCGCAGCTGCCTGCTGGTCCCATGGTTCTCACCACTTGTGCTGCTGCTGGGCTCTGCTGTGATTGCCGCCATTTCTCGATGTCTCATGCCATCTCCACTGTTACAGCTCTCTTTCTCCTGGGTCTAGGAGGTTCTCAGTGCAGGGACCCTGGGTCTATAAGACACACTCTGCTCCAGACTCTTCTTGAGGGTAGTGAGATCTCCCTCAACCTCTGTGGTATTGGCCCTTATATTCAGTTTCAATGCATGGCCCTCCCAGCCAGACCACAAACCGACCAATCTCCTTGGTAGTCCACAGTCACTTAATTTGCATTATAATCAACCAATTCCTCAAAAGGTCACTTAATCCTATCTGGTGGTTTTACACACCCTATTTGCATAGTAGACTGACCAATCCCTGCAAGGTGCATTAAACAGACTATCACATGGCAGGCTGTGGCCCAACAAATTATTTTCGGCAAAATTGTAAACCCAAGGCCCAAAAGGCCATATATAAGCAAAACCTGTTGTACTGCACCCTGGGGCCAGATAAATCTCCCAAAAGGCTCTGACCATAACCTTGCAGTATTAAAAACTGTCAGTAATTCCTACTAAACAAAAACCAAACCAAACCCATTGCTGTCAAGTCGATTCTGACTCATAGTGACCCTATAGGACAGAGTAGAACTACCCTACAGGGTTTTCAAGGCTGTAATCTTTACAGGAGCAAACTGCTACATATTTCTTCTGCGGAGCCACTGATGGGTTTGAACAGCTGACCTTTCGATTAGCAGCTGAGCACTTTAACCACTGTGCTGCCAGGGCTTCTTAATTCCTACTACCAACCTAAAAGTCCCTAAACTACTTAGAAAAGCAGCATTGGGGGTTCCTAGTCTTCCTCTCTGGCCCTATTGTTGAAGAGACTATAAGCTCCATCAAGGCCGGGATTTTGCTTTTATTTATTGTTGTGTCCCTGTGATCAGCACACAGCCTGCACAAAACACATAGTGCCCGGTACACACACAGAAGGGCTGCAGTAATGCTTATGAACTACTTCCCTACACATAAATGCTGCTACTGTCCACCAGGAATCCTTGCTGCTTCCTAAAAATACGCTTCATTTTCCCCACCTCCATGCTTTTATTAATTCTCCTTGGAATGTATGCCCCACCATCTCTGTCTGTTCTACTCCTGCCCATTTTACAAGGCCCCACCCAAATCTCACCTCCTGCATGAAGCTCTCCGTGATTGCCCCAAAGGGATATGATCACCCCCTCTTCTGAACTGCTGTGGCAGTTTGTACCCTGTCATGGAACTTAGTATAGTTTTCAATTATTTGGGGACTTCTTTACAAAGTTTGAGCTACTTGAGGGCAGAAATCTTTTTTATTAAACTTTTAAAGAACCTAACACAATGTGTTCCTCTGGAAGGTACTTGGTAAACTTTACTGAGTCAATAAATGAATGCCTAAGTGACTGGTAAATCTTTTACTCTTATCTGCAGACTCGGTTTATTAGTAACTACATAATCTTACAGCTTTAATGATGATGAATGACTTTGAGGCCAATTAGTATTTATGGTGCTGCTGATAGGTTGATTAATCGCCTCTAATAAATGTGAACAAATTAGCATTTGTTGTCTTACAGCAAAAATTACACTAAAGTCAAGTTGTGAAGGCTTCTCCCTGGGCTCTGGATGGTGTAAACTTGGTCTGTGGTTGGGAGGTACCCTGAAGTTTTACCCATGAGGGCCCGCCATGTTCCTCCTGGACACTTCTGAAGAATGAGTTTCATGGTGAGGGTCAGGACAGGAGAAGCTGATCAAGCTTGTGAGCCTGTGTTAACCCCCTCCCCCTACTTTCCTTCTCCATAAGGCTTTGACGCCACTGGTGTTGGTGGTTCTATGGCTGTGAAGATCTGGGGAGGGTCCCTGTGGTGAACTCAGCACCTGGGGAGTGAGAGGTCTAGTTCTCTCTTCTTCTTCCTCTGGCTGGACTGAGAGTAGCAGGGCCCTGAAGGAGCTCCTCAGAGGCTTCCTGGTGCCTGGTGTTGTTCCTTCTTGGTGTTCTCAGCTCATGAAATTGACATCATGTAGGAGTTTCTGAGCTTTCATCCTAGTACATCGCCTGGTCTCTCTGCGCCTCAGTTTCCTCATCTGACAGTGACATCTAGTTTATTGGGGAGGGGAGGGTTGTTGAGAATCAAATGAAAGGATGAATGTAACTGCACGTTGAGAACCAAGTGTTTTATATCATCATTTATTGTCATTGTTACCAACAATGACCTTGGAAGTTGTAGGCTTGCGTTTGGCTGTCTAGAGTGGGAGGGATGGACAAGACATCTAAGAATTCCTTGGGCGGGGCAGCCAGCTCTCTGGGTGGTGGTAAGCGTGGGCACACATGATTCTTTGAGCTTGGTGCAGTGGGAATCCTGGAACACATCCCATCTGTCTGGGCCAGTGCTGATCTAAGGGCCTGTCCTGGGTGTCATTTTAAGCTCTGTTGGAGTTCAGTGTTGTCTGGGGAACCCTGGCACGGATAGAAAAGCCTTTGCTTCTCAAGATCTTCCGGATAAAGCTGCCCTTATTTGGGGGGCGGTGGACTGAGGGGGAGCTGGAAGGTATTTCTGGAAATTGATTTCACAAAAGGGTGACTAAGGGAGAGTGAGCTCTCTTCCCACAAATTTTCCTGGGCCTGTCGTGACGACTAGCTGTCAGTAGGGGGAGCTCTGCCACTGCAGTGCTCCCTCTTGCTTGGACTTGGGTGAGGGTCTGATTAGGGGCCTGAGGAGGGACTAGAGAAATGCTGATGGGGGCTGTCTTCTGCAGGAGGAGCCTGAGAGTAGCGCAGTCAAGCTTCGCTGGCTGCAGGAAACCCCAGCTGGAAGAGAAGTGGAAATCCATTGTGCCTGGTGCGCAGGGGTTGGAAGGGCGCTCAAGTTAAGCAAACAAAGAAATGCACAAATGTCCTGACTTAGGGAGCCTTAGTTAGGTGGAGGAGAGAGAGGGGTGCAGCCTCACTAAGACTAAAGCTGCCACAGCACCTACTTACTAGGACATAGGATCCAGAATTTCTCCCTCCCTCCTTCCCTCTGTGCCACCTGTGGGGACTCACTGCAGAAGGGACCCAAGACCGAACCTGGAGTTCCTGAGTGTGTCCTGTGTGGATGCCTCCCGTCCATGCTCATTGAGCCGCCCTCAGGGAGGCACCCTGACCTGGCCCTGGCCAGTGCTGCACCCAAAGGCAGAAAGAATCTAAATGGGAGTGCTTCTAGGTGGTAGTATTAGGTCCTTGCACCTGCCGCCTTAACTCAGGTGAGGGTAAGATAAAGGGAAACATTGTTCCATTCCAGGCTGCTTTGGGTGGCTGTGTGAGCATTTAGGAAGAAGAATGCGTAATTTTCAGGGAGTGTGTGTTCTCAGGACTCTGGGGGTGAGGGGGTGGTGGAGGGTGGCAGGGGAAGGGAGTATAGTGAGCAGCATGAATATCCATCTCCTGCATAAGGTCTTAGGCTCAGGTGGGACGTGGCTCTCCATCTCTTAGGAGCCGCAGAGTCACCTCCCTTTTCCATCTGTTTCATGCTAGATGAGGCCGAGGGAAGCCCAAGCATGCTATAAGTCCTGGATATGTGTGATATGAGACTGTGTGATGTGAGCCCAGGCTTTGGAGCCGGAGGGGGTCTGGGAGGCCAGGCATGTGGGGAAGGAAATTGGTCAGTGTGTTCTTGACCAGAACCACGCTGCCCTTGCTGGTGACTTCTGAGATAAGTATTTGGGCCTTAGATATTAAGATTCAGATTGATATTGAGGTGCCAGAGAGGTGGCTCAGAGTGGATGAAAGGTTTTGCTAGAGCGCTTTCCTGAAGGTCTCTGGGACCAGAAGGACCTTCCCTGCATCCTTCCTCCTGGGGTCAGAGAACACAGTGTGGCTTGAAGCAGTTTAGGAGAGTTCTACCACACGGAGGGATTAGAGATTCCTTCTGAGTGAACGGAGAACCTGATGTTTGTGATGAATTTTGCAGTGAACCATGAGTTTCATAGGCGGAGAGAGGCTGACTCCTCCCTTTAGAAGATTCTGTGCTCTTTTTAGTTCTATGAGCTTGGTGGATGGTACCATAAAAAAATTCCTGTGACCTGGCAGACCTCCTCATCTTGTGTAGGCTTTAGTTGATAGCATTGCTGCAGAAGCCAGCCTCACTTTGTCTTTTCTGCAAGCTGGGTGGTCTGTACCCTCTGTGGTGCAAAGATCATTCAGTGTGTGGCCCCAGATGGGAAGGGCTAGAGCCCACAGGGACATCCTGCCCTTCTGAAAACAAGAGTGTAAATTCAAAATTTATCTTTATAAATTGGTTGACTAGCTGTGCTTGCTAGAAGCAAAGTAACCCTCTTGAATTGTCCACTTTAGAGTTTTCAGATCATGATACAGTCAGACACAAGGCCAGGTCTCCCTATCTGCATCTAGGCAGCGTTAGATCAGCATAACTGTGTCATCTCTTTCTCGCCTAAGCCCATCCATGGCTCCCTACTGCTCTTAGATAAAGATCAAACACTTCAGAAAGTCTACAAGACCCTGCATGATACGATCTCTGTTGTGGGTTGAGTTGTGTCCCCCCCAAAACATATGTGGAAGTCCTACCCATAGTACCTGTGAATGTGACCCTGTTTGGAAATAAGGTCTTTGTAGATGTAATCAAGTTAAGATGAGGTCATACTGGATTAGGGTGGGCCTTAAATCCAATGACTGGCGTCCTGTCCTCGTAAGGAGAGATTTAAACACACCGAGACACCTAGGAAAGAAGGCCATGTGATGACGGAGTCAGAAACTGGAATGATGCAGCTTCAAGCCAAGGAACACTAAGGATTGCCAGCAACCACCAGAAGCTGGGAGAAAGGTATGGACCAGCTCTTCCTTCGGGGCCTCCAGAAGAAACTATCCCAGCTGATCCCTGGATTTTGGACTTCTAGCCTCTGGAACTGCGAGAGAATAAATTTCTGTTGTTGTAAACCATTCAGTTTGTTGTACTTTGTTACAGCAGCTCTAAGAAACTAACATAACCTCCCTGAGAGATACACTTTTAAGACCCATTGCATACCATTCTCTGCACTCTAGCCACTTGGACCCTGTTTTAGCTCCTTGATTCTGTCATGCTCTTTCAAATCTCAAGGTTTTTGCATATGTTGCTCCTTTTTCTTGGAATGCTCTCCCTCATCCCCACATCATCCTTTTATATAGGTAATTACTGCTCATCCTTCAGGGCCCAGCCTAGGTGTTGCTGCCTCAAGGAAGCCTTCCCAGACCTCCCACATCATACACTCTCAAAAGATCCTTGCCCTTGGTAGCACTTGTCACAATTATAATTACTTTCAATTATGTAATTAATTATTTTCTCTTAACTCTGCTAGAATGTAAGCTTCATGAGGGTAGGAATTGTGGCTTTAGCTTGTTCACCACCCAGCACAGTGCCCAGCACAAACCAGGTACTCAACAAATATTTGCTGAATGAGTGAATGGATGGAGTTACCAGGTTGCCAATGAAATCCTTCCCTTCCTAGAGTGGGTGGTTGCTATTCTTTGTTTTTACCCATTGAAGAGGAGCCTCACAAGTGGGCCAAGTGGTCCTACATGCAACTCCTGTGACTTTTGAGGCTTATCTTGTGAGATGATTACTATTCTTGTCTCCTCCTGTTTTATCTCCCTCAGAGAGTCTCTGCTAAGGCAGAGCACATTCCCTACCGTGCCAACTACCTTCTTCCTTCTGATCCTTAGACTTCTGCTCTTTGTGTAAAAAAAATGTGGTTTTCTCCAGGCAAAGCTCAGAATGCCACCTGGTACAGGGAAGGTTGTTGACTATACTTCCCTGAGTCACAGCTTCTCAGCTTGATCTACCCTGCCATAGATGCAATTTCAGGATAAGATTGGGAAGCAAGTCATCTGGAATGCTTGGGAGTGATTTTGGAGCAAGCTTTAATATCTTCTGGAGAAGTAGAGTTTCTGAAATTTCTCCAGACCTTCCATCTTGAGACCTAGTTCAGGGGCAGCTGTGGAGCCTGTACGTGAACTTCCCTTCCCCTAGAGAGCTGGACTGCCTTGATGGCTGGGCTCTGAGCATCTCTAGACCACTCCAGTTGTCTGTAATGCGCATGCTCCACCCCAGCCACTCCCCCACCTGCCCATCCTTCTGCACTGAGTCAGCAACATTCCTCTTCTCCCGCCCCCTGCTGTCTTGGCATTATGCAGCCAAGCTGAGCCAAGTCTAGTTACAATGAGTCAGTTCATCTGGAAGCTCACATCCTGTACTCCTTTCCAATATGAGGCTTAGCCAACTGGCACGCAATAATGAAGAAAAACCCTGAGAACTGAGGACTCATGAATCTGCAGAAGCCAATAGCAAGGGCCATGTTGGTGGAGGCATCCCACTGTCAGGCCTCTCTTTCTGCTCCACCTTGGTTTTTTTCCAGCAGCATTATAGCTCTGGCGTGCAGTCAGAAAAACACGGCTGGTGCTTGCTGGTGGCTTGGCTCTCCTCCATCTAGCTGGGGCATTTGGATCTCTTTTCTGTGTTCCGCTTACGAGTTTGGGAAGTAAGCCAGTAGATCTCCTTGGAAATTGCCTCCATCGATGTCATTTCCTGTCCTAGACCCAAGGGAGACGTGTTTCTTTATTTCCTTGCCATTAATGTCTTCTCTTGCCCTTGGCTTAAATGCAGAAACCTCAGTATCAATGCTCCAGGGGAAAGGAGACCATGAAACCAATCCCATTATCATTTAGTGACCCTATAGGACAGAGTAGAACTGTCCCATAGGGTTTCCAAGGAGCGGCTGGTGGATTTGAACTGCCGACTTTTAAGGAGGCAATATAGGAAGTGGGGGTGGCAAATAGTGTTAGCTTTGGTCGCTGGTGCTGGATGAAGCTTTTGACTCTTGAGGATTGTAAGTCAGTCAAGAAGCGAAGCAGTCACAAGCCTAGTTCTTGGCTCCTTGACTGATTGGCTATGGTTTTCACCAGGAACTCTCTGGTACTGCTGTGAACACCAGTGTTGACCTTCTCTGGACAAAGCAGAGAGGGTTGGCAGAAGGGCCAAGAGAGCAGCAGATTGGCTGATCCCATTTTGATCAACTTATTTTCGGGTTCTCAAGATTACGGGGGTTGGGGGGTCCTCTGGCCTCTCCAGTTCTTCCTGCTTCAGGCAGCAATTGACCTCATCTTGTTTTGGTGGTTAGTCAAAGTAGCTAATTAATACAGCATTTCTACTACTATCTTAAGATTTTTTTCCTTTAAGAAAATCTTACAATATGGGCTGCAGAATCTCCATGTCACCCAGCATGGCGGGTCCTGCCCTTGGGAAGCTCATTCTATGGGAAAGAAAGACACGGAAATCATTTCACAGGGTGTAGTAGGTGCCATGACAGGGGTCAGCAGAGGGGCATGGGAGCACAAAGGAGCCTGAGCCTGCCTGAGGTGGTCATGGAAGGCTTCGTGGAGATGATGGTAGAATCTGAAGTCTGTAAAATCTTGGAAGGCAGGTCTTACTCACCTTCATCTACTCATGGGATCTAGCACAGCAATTAGCACATAACAAATGTCATCCAACTTGCTGGGTGAATGACTTGAAGTCTCTTCCAGCTTCACAATTCACAATTCTATGACCTCAGAGCCCCACAGCAGTCAGATAGCTGAAGGTGCTACTAGCAGATTCTATGAAGAGGAACAGATACAGGGTTCTGTAGTATGCAAAATCATTTATGAGCAATTAAACTGGAAGTGAGGAGGAAAGCATGATAAGCTTCCCTTAGCAGTTCTGGAAGAATCCTCGGGCGTAACAACAGGAACCCAGCCAGTGCACCTGCCCCCGTGGATGATCAGAGGTAATGTCTCACTTTCCACAAAGCAAAGGTTGGTCAAGCTCCTCACAGCTGTTTACCGCAGAGAGGAAAGCCCCTAAGTTCCCAGGCGGTGTAAACTGATCGTGTGTTTATAAAATACACCCCATGGCCCAAGAACATGAAAACACTTGAGATGCATGAACCAGCAGCCAGTGCAGGAGGGATTCATAACATTTGGGAGCAGGCAGGAGAGCGTGGGAGAGAGAATGATTAAATACCAAGTCAGCGTGACTTTCCTCTGGAGAACACCCAAACTGATCTAAAACTGGAGTTCAAAAAATAATAAACATGCAAGTCTTTTGAAAAGAAATTGTGCCCAGACATCTTTTAAAGCTGAGTGGTCAACCCGCATATGAGGGGGTGGTTGCAACCACACAGGACCGAAAGGATTAAAGGCAGCTTGTGCACCGTGTCTGAGGGCTCCAAGAGCTTAAGCTAAAACCCTCCCAAAGTAAGTTGTACACTTTCTGTCTGGCTTTTGCAATACGGAACTTAAAAAGCCCACTGTGAAGGGATAGGGAGTTGAGGAGTCTGCCCCCTCCCTGAACAGAAAGTGTGGAGCCTTCAGATGAGCTGTTTTGTTTCATGCTGAGCTGAGCTCACCTGGATGATGACCCTGTGACAAGAATACCAGGCTGAGGCCAGATCAGCAAAGAGAGGACAGAAAGAGGAAGAGGAAGAGAGGCAAATGCAGCCACGCGAAGCAGTGACTGGCAGAAACCTAGTCAGAACTGCTGGTTAACATCGTTTTTAATCCTTCAATCAGAGTCATTAAAACTTTGACAAGGGCAAGTCATTGTAGTTAATCTCTCAGTCTGTAAAATGCTGGTTCAGATCCAGGGATGTAAGACAGACGTGTTGGAATCGTCACAAGGTTAACTAATGTACGGCCAACGGTGTACACAGACACTGTTGGTAGATTATTGGGTCTCTGGGAAGTGCCGAAGGACCAGCTTCCTCAAAATCTATGCTAAGGGAACTCATTTTAGGCCCAGTGTGGCTCTTGTTCTGGAGGATGTTGTTGCTGTTAGGTGCCATCAAGTCGGTTCCGACTCAAAGTCACCCTATATACAACAAAATGAAACACTGCTCAGTCCTGTGCCATCCTCACAATCGTTGCTGTGTTTGAGACCACTTGTTGTAGCCACTGTGCCA
This sequence comes from Trichechus manatus latirostris, assembly GCF_000243295.1. Lineage (NCBI taxonomy): Eukaryota > Metazoa > Chordata > Mammalia > Sirenia > Trichechidae > Trichechus > Trichechus manatus. The sequence continues at coordinate 7,225,570 of NW_004444030.1, read as the reverse complement.
ATCCATTTCGTTGAGGGTCTTCCTCTTTTTCAGTGACCCTCTACTTTATCAAGCATGATGTCCTTCTCCAGAGACTGGTCCCTCCTGATAACATGTCCAGCGTATGTGAGAAGCTAGTCCCTCAGCACTTCCCAGAGATCCAAGTCTCGCATCCTTGCTTCTAAGGAGCATTCTGGCTGTACTTCTTCCAAGATAGTTTTGTTCCTTCTTCTGGCAGTCCATCATGTATTCAGTGTTCTTCACCAACATCATAATTCAAATGCATCAATTCTTCTTCAATCTTCTGTATATTTATTGTCTAGCTTTCACATGCATATGAGACAATTGAAAAATACCATGGCTTGGGTCAGGCACACCTTAGTCCTCAAGGTGACATCTTTGCTTTTTAATACCTTAAAGAGGTCTTTTGCAGCAGATTTGCCCAATGCATTTGATTTATGGACTGCTGCTTCCCTGGGCATTGATTGTGGATCCAAGTAAAATGAAATCCTTGACAACTTCAGTCTTTCCTCCGCTTATCATGATGTTGCTTATTGGTCCAGTTGTGAGGATTTTTGTTTTCTTTATGTTGAAGTGTAATCCATACTGAAGGCTGTGGTCTTTGATCTTCATCAGTAAGTGCTTCAAGTCCTCTTCACTTTCAGAAAGCAAGGTTGTGTCATCTGCATATTGCAGGTTGTTAATTAGTCTTCCTCCAATCCTAATGCCGCATTCTCCTTCACATAGTCCAGCTTCTCAGATTATTTGCTCAGCATACAGATTGAATAAGTATGGTGAAAGGATACAGCCCTGATGCATACCTTTCCTGATTTTAAACCACTCAGCATTTCCTTGTTCTGTTTGAACGACTTCCTCTTAGTCTATGTACGGTTCTGCGTGACCACGATTAAATGTTCTGGAATTCCCATTCTTCGCAGTGTTATCCGTAATTTGTCGTGATCCATAGAGTTGAATGCCTTTGCATAGCCAATAACACACAGGTAAATATCTTTCTGATATTCTCTGCTTTCAGTCAAGATCCATCTGACATCAGCAGTGATATCCCTTGTTCCATGTCTTCTTCTGAATCTGGCTTGAATTTCTGGCACTTCCCTGTTGATGTACTGCTGCAACTGTTTTTGCATTATCTTCAGCAAATTTTTACTTGCATGTGATATTAATGATAATTGATAATTCCCACATTCTGTTGGATCACCTTTGGAATGAACACAAATATGGATCTCTTGCAGTTGGTTGGCCAGGTAGCTGTCTTCCAAATTTCTTGGCGTAGACAAGTGAGCACCTCCAGCATTGCATCCTTTTGTTGAAACATCTCAATTGGTATTCCGTCAATTCCTGGAGCCTTGTTTTTCACCAGTGCCTTCAGTGCTGCTTGAGCTTCTTCCTTCAGTACCACTGGTCTTGATCATATGCTACCTCCTGAAATGATTGAACATCAACCAATTTTTTTTTTTTTTTTTACAATGACTCTGTGTATTCCTTCCATCTTCTTTTGATGCTTCCTGAGTCGTTCAATTTTTTGCTCACTGAATCTTTCAATACTGCAGCTCAAGGCTTGAACTTTTATTTCAGTTCTTTCAGTTTGAGAAATGCTGAGCATGTTCTTCCCTTTTGGTTTTATAACTCCAAGTCTTTGCACATTTATTATAATACTTTACTTTGTCTTCTCAAGCCCTTTGAAATCTTATGTTCAGCTCTTTTACTTCATTTCTTCCTTTTGCTTTAGCTACTCTACGTTCAAAGCAAGTTTCAGAGTCTCTTCTGGCATTCATTTTGGACTTTTCTTTCTTTCCTGTCTTTTTAAAGATCCTTTGCTTTCTTCACGCATGATGTCCTTGATGCCATCCCATAACTCATCTTCATTCATTAGTGTTCAATGAGTGAAATCTATTCTTGAGATGATCTCTAAACTCAGGTGAGATATACTCAAGGTCATACTTTGGCTCTCATGGACTTGTTTTAATTTTCTTCAGCTTCAATTTGAACTTGCATATGAGCAAATGATGGTCTGTTCTGCAGTTGGTCCTTGGCTTTTGTCTCTTTCCACAGATATAACTGATTTGATAGTGAGGTCCACATGTATAGTTGCCATTTATGTTGTTGAAAAAAGGTATTTGCAATGACGAAGTCGTTGGTCTTGCAAAATTCTATAATGCAAGCTCCAGCATGGTTTCTATCACAGAGGCCGTATTTTCTAACTATTGATCCTTCTTCTTTGTTTCCATCTTTTGCATTCTAATCACCAGTAATTATCAATGCATGTTGATTGCATGTTTGATCAATTTCAGACTGCAGAAGTTGGTAAAAATCTTCAGTTTCTTCATCTTTGGCATTAGTGGTTGGTGTGTAAATTTGAATAACAGTCATATTAACTGGTCTTCCTTGTAGGTGTATGAATATTATCCTCTTACTGATCTGGAGGATAACGATGATAATAAAAGTGGTAATAAAAATAACAAGAAACCATCAACTGTAACAAATGTACCACACGAATGCAAGATGGAATAATAAGAGAAACTATGTGCTGATGGGAGGGGGGATACATGGGAACTCTCTGTACTTTCTAAGCAATTCTTTGTAAACCTCAAACTGCTGTAAAATGTAAAGCGTATTAAAAAATAATAAAAATGAGTATGACTATTATTTATTGAACATTTGATCTGCTGAGGCACTGTGAGAGGCATACATATGATCTCATTTAATCCTATCAGGACCATTATTATCCCCTTTCTACCTATGAGAACATGAGGTTTAGGAAAATTACATCTCTTTCTCAAGGTCATAAAGTAAGTGGTAGAATCAGAATAGAAGTCTGGGGCTCTGACCCCAAAGCTTTTGCTGTTAATGGTCACACTCTCCTGGCCTGGGAACATACCCTTCTGTATCCTCCAGGGCTTCCAGGCTGTGCTGGGAGGAGGTATGGATATTCAATGAGAACCAAGGGACACTCTGGATGTACCTGAAGTCCCTAAATTACTCCATTCCATTGGCATAACCAACAGCTTCTCAGATCTGTTCTTCTCCTGACCTGACCTGACCCTCAGGGAGCCAGAGTCCTCCCAGGGCTAGAATTTGTATGTGTGGGGACTCTAAGTGAGGGGCACACTTTACCCAGGATTGAATGTAACTATCTGGGCAAGAAGACTGAGTGATATTCAGTTGATTATACTCAGGGTCTAGGAAAGGAAATGGTAAGGCCCTATAGACTTAGTCTATATGGGCAGGCCTCCCACTCCCTAGACTATACCATTGGTAATACCCCAGCTTTCTCCTCACCACATCCTCCAAGCCCTTCTCCCTTAAGTAAAATACATCCTAGGTTGCCTGGAATGAAAAATATCCTGAAAAAAGGAGCTACCATATCCTGCTGTATTTCTAAACTCTGGGCCACTGGCTCCTCTATATGCCACCCTCCCTGCCTCAAAGGCTGCTGTATCCTCCCCTTCAGGCTTCGTGACCAGGTGGACTTCCATTCTGGAGGCCTGATTCTCTTACGTGTTTAATGTAGTTGTGTTTTAGGAAGCTTTTGGACTAGCCATTCAGAGAAACCAAACGTAGGTCGTGTGGGGCCACAAGCCATGCTCCAACCCCCAACTGTCACCATTTTTCACACCAGGAGATACATTAGGAATCTCAACTTCTCTTTCTCTCTGTCCTCCTTCTGACCTCTGGGAGCTAAGGTAAGGAGGGCATGATTCTTTTAAATAAGAGGAGAAATTTCTAATTCTTTTACCCTGCAGCCTTGTAAGCCCTATGCACAGTGCTATCTTTTATGTTTACTCTCACTGACTTCTCAATAAACATTAGCATCAAAATGAAAGGTTTTACCAGCTGCCAGCTTACAAAATGGGGGAGTCTGAAGAGGAATGAATGAGAAGAAGTAGGCTTGAAGGAAGGAGTGATCCAAGTTAGGTTTCCCTCATCTAGGACTAGCGGAGCACGCTGGTAATCAGCAAATCAGTCACAGGGTTTTATTGAGCAGGGCATACTCTACACTGGACGAGGCAGATGTGATCACCACCTCTGCTTATTTATCTGAGTTCCAGAGAAGGTAATCCATATCTTAGGGCATTTTGGAGTCCCTGGGTGGTGCAAATGGTTAACATGCTTGGCTGCTAATGGAAAGGTTGGAGGTTGGAGTCCCCCCAGAGGCACACTGGAAGAAAAATCTGTCATTAAAAACCCCATGGAGCACAGTTCTACTCTGACACACATGGGGTTGCCATGAGTGCAGCTGGATTGCAGCTGGGTTACTAGTTGGGGCATCTTGCAACTGGAATTCCATTTCAGAGCCAGGTAGCAAGGTTTGCACCTACAGCCATTTATTCTTTTTTGTTATTTCTCTCTCTCAAAGGATCTCTGAGGTTTATTGTTTTTCTGTCTTTCCAGGGCAGCCTGCGGCCCTCTCCCTGGGCTCCCTGAAGACCGGCATAGTTAGTTCTCTCCTCCGTGCTGAGTTTCCTCCACTTCCACTTCCCCTCCAGCCAGGGGCATCACCAGGGTTGCTGTTACCCAGTGTGGTAACTATGGTGTCACCCCCTCATGCTAATTACCACAATATTGTAGCTAAAACACCAGAAAATTTAACAAAATCAGTGGGTAGAAAAACTCCAGAAACAAGAAAACAACAGTGCGCGCTTGTAGCAGAGGGCTTACAGCGAGTACAGACAAAACCACGTGATTTGAAGCGTCATTGTAATTGGGTAATAATACCAGCTCTGACCAACGCTCAACAGAAGGTTCACAAAGTAAATTAGCATAGAGTTTTAGCTTTGTAGGTATATTGATACATGTAAGCTGGGTTTGCAGATTTTTTTTTTTTTGTTATAACGAACTACAGGGATACTTTTATAAAAAATAGTAAATTTCTGCTGAAACACTGCACAAAAGTTTTAAAGACAGTCAGCTTAGTGTTACCCCTCTGACAGTGTAAGGAGGAGGGGTCTACACTCCCCCCAGCCCTCTCGTGACGCCACTGCCTCCAGCAACTGCAGAGGCTGTGAGGTACCCGGTTAGCAGTTTTGCCTGGAGATCTTCTGAGAAGAAAGGGAAGCTCAGAGGCATTGATCTTGCCCTGTGTTCTGGGAAGCTGCATTTGCACTACTGCTTTCAAGCGACCCGGATCTCATTACAGAGATGCACGCGGGGCAGATTCTGAGCAGGCGCCTGAGAAGTGGGAACTTGGCTTGTTTGTTGCCTTTGAGGGTCGGTGGGAGAGAACCACAAGCCAGTCTAGATCTTATCTCTCTGGGACGGGGCAGGAAAACAACACAGCAAGACAGCTGCCGGTGCAAGAACTCCACCTAGGTCTCCACACCACACACCCACACGCGCTGAAGCTGCCGTTTCCCATGAAGATGAAAGCAGAGGGCTAAGCAGCGTCAGGGATTCCCTGACTGAGCCACCAGATGGGAGGCTCAGAGGGCGGGGAAGGGATCATGTGGCTCATTTCCAGGACGACCCAGCTAGCTCTCAGTCACCTCCACCCCAACTGCTCTCTCCCTGGAGGGGGGTTGAGGAGCCGGGAGGGGCTGGGCTGCTTTCACCTCCAGAAGAGGCAATCCATCCGTAATCACTTCTCAAACACCCAGTGGGTGTCCCGCCTTGGGGATACAATTAAACATAAGCAAGTCCTTGCCCACGTGGAACTTATTGAGTGGGGAGAGCAGCCAAAAATAAAGGAAAAGTTAAATAACATATAGTACACACACATGCATAAATCACACACAAGAGCGGTTACAAGTGGCACATGACTAATCCGTATATGAAAGACACATTCACCCTCAGTTTGCTCCCACACTGACATTTCACTGAACCAATGGAACAGTAGGATAACACCACTGCTTTGGTTCTGGGGGAGGGGGAGCTGGGGGCGAGGAGGAGAGGGAGTTCTCAGAGTACACTGTGAGAAAACAGTCGTCCTCAGTGATAATATTGGAAAGGTTGGGGTTCCTTTCTGAAATGGATTCAGGACGAGCTTGGTTGTGCTCACTGAAGGCTCTGGTTGTATCTTTTTACAAGACGTCAATAGTTGTTAGCTACCCGTTGAGTCAGCCCCCCACCCACCCCCAATCATAGCAACCTCATGTACAACAGAACAAAACGCTACCCTGTCCTGCACCATCTCCATGATTAGTTTCATATTGGACCTTTGTGATCCATAGGTTTTTCACTCGCTGATTTTTGGAAGTAGATCGCCAGGCCTTCTTCCTGATCCATCTTAGTCTGGAAGCTCCTTTGAAACCTATTCAGCATCATAGCAACGCGCAAGCTTCCACCGACAGATGGGTGGTGGCTGTGCTTGAGGTGCATTGGCTGGGAATCAAACCCGGTTCTCCTTTATGGAAGTTGAGAGTTCCACCACTTAACCACCAATGCCCTCAATTACATCTGCCCAATGTGCCCTCTTCCCTTCCATCCCTACTGCAGGAGCCTTCCTCTGTTGTTCACACACTCTCACATGGGCTCCCTGCTTCTAGCTTTCAGAATGGATGCCAGCAGCAGCTTCTCCGCTGTTGCCTTGACCAGGCCACTTCTTTCTCAGGCCCTTAGGATGGAGTCCCATAGTTCACCAATGGAAATGCATTGAATTTAAAGCTAGATTGGGAACATGTCTTTAGTTATTTAGTGCTGCTATAACAGAAATACCACAAGTGGATGGCTTTCTGTCATGGTTTAGGAGGCTAGAAGTCCGAATTCAGGATGCCAGCTCCAGGGGAAGCCTTTGTGTCTCTGTCAGCTCTGGGGGAAGGTTCTTGTCATCAATCTTCCCCAGTTGAGGAGCTTCTCAGTACAGGGACCCCGGGGTCCAAAGGACGAGATATTCTCCTAGCTCTTGTTTCTTGGTGGTATGAGGTCCCCCTGTCTCTCTGCTTGCTTCTCGCTTTTATATCTCAAAAAAGATTGATTTAAGACACAACCTAATCTCGTAGATGGAGTCCTGCCTCATTAACATAAATGCTGCTAATCCCACCTCATTAACATCTAAGAGGTAGGATTTACAACACATAGGAAAATCACATCAGAAGACAAAATGATGGATAATCACATAATACTGGGAATCATGGACTAGCCAATTTGACACATATTTTTGGGGGACACAGTTCAATCCATAACAGAACGCATTCCAGTTCTGTCACTCACTAGGTATGTGACTGTGACTGTGAGCCTTAATTTCCTCGTCTGTAACACACCCAAACCCTTTGCCGTCAGGTCGATTCCAACTCTTAGTGACACTATAGGACAGAGTAAAACTGCCCCATGGGGTTTCTAAGGCTGTACTCTTTACAGAAGCCGACTGCCACATCTTTCTTCCGAAGAGCCACTGGTGGGTTTGAACTGCCAACATTTTGGTTAGCAGCCGAGCACTTAACCATGGTGCCACCAGCGTTCCTTCTCATCTGTAAAGTGGGTACAAAAAGGATATCTTCACTGCACGATTGTTATGAGGGTAGCATGAGATCATGAATGTGAAGGTACCTATCACAGCTCCTGGTGTCTGTCAGGAGTCTACTGATGTGTGGAAATTTACCAAACTCTGTGCTAAAAGCTGTACTTCTCAAACTTTGAAGTGCATTCAAAACCTGGTTAAATAAGGTAGGTTTTGATTCAGTAGAACTGGGTGAGACCTGGATTTCTATATGTCTTGCAAGTTTCCAGGTGACGCTGCTGGTCCAAGGACCACACTTTAGTAGCAAGATGCTAAACGACTTTATGACCAGAATGCTGTGTTTCCATGATTTGTTTGGGTGCTGACACTACTCTGCATCCACGGCTTACTGTGACTCTTCCTTCTCTGTGTCAAACCTCCTGCTTTGTCCTTCTAGTCTCTATTTTGCCCCAGCCCAGTTGCTGGCCTTTATGGCCTCTTGGTCCACTTTTCTATCTGGCCTCCGAATCTTCACTTCTCTGTGTCTGACTCTGCTATCTAGAGTGTCATTACTCATACAGACACCTCTCTTCAATGTTTCTGGCTTAGTCTCGCACTGCTCTCTTATAATCTTCCCTGAGAGCACCTTTGGCTAAAACCCATCCTATTTTCTTTTTCCCCTGGGCTTCCAGGAAGCTTATATGTATTAGGTTTTGTGCTCCGTTATAGTAGTGTTTGCTTCCCAAATTTTCTGATAAAGTTAGTTTCTTTTCACTCACTACTGTTCTCTTCTTTTATGACTTAGTTTTTAAATATTTTATTTTTCATTATATGGTAGATGCTGCTATTTGCTAGCTGAGTAATCTTGGAGAAGTCACAACCTCTCTGGAATTCAGTTTTCTCCCCTATAACAATAATAGTACCTACCTCATAAGGTTGTTGGGCGGGTTAAATGAGTTAATATCTGTAAAGTCCTTAGAACAGTGTCTGGCACATGGTAAGCACCATGTGAGTGTTATTTATTATTGTTGTTGTTGTTTTATAAGCTGCCTCAAATCCTTTTGGGAAGTGAGATGGGAATAATCGTCATCACCATCATCATCCTCTTCAGAAAAACCATGTCAAAATTAAAGTAGTATATAATATACCATGAAATTGTTGTATTACACTTGGATGCTTGAGTTTTGGGGGAAGCTTTTAAGCTAGAAAGAAATAAATTCAGACAAATTAAATCGAATGCAATGGATAGTAAACTTCGAGGAACATGTTTCTTATATTCTAAAACCCAAGATGAGTTGAAATGACCTAGGATTTGTCCTTCCTAACTCTGTGCCTTTCAACCAGAGCAGTCCTCTACATGCTATATAACCAGCACACCATAAAATGTGCTTTGAGCTTTGCAGCCAGGACTAAAGCAATTTTCTTGAACTTCTCCCCTGTCTTCTGGCCTTGCTCTAGCTTTCCAGTCCATTCTAGCTTCTGACTCTTGGGCCTCACTTCTCCTTGCTAGCCCATGCTCATTTCTTATACCTAATGACTGATTTCGGCTGACCTGATTTTTCATGGATTAAATTGTGTCGCCCAAAAATATGTGTATCAATTTGGCTAGGCCATGATTCCCAGTATTATGTGATTGTCCGCCATTTTGTAATCTAATGTGATTTTCCTATGTGTTGTAAATGCTATCTCTGTGATGTTAATGAGATGGGATTAGCAGCATTTATGTTAATGAGGCAGGACTCAATCTACAAGATTAGATTGTGTCTTAAGCCCATCTCTTTTGAGATATAAAAGAGAGAAGTGAGCAGAGACAGGAGGACCTCGTACCACCAAGAAAGCTGTGCCAGGGGCAGACTGCGTCCTTTGGACCTGAGGTTCCTGTGCTGAGATGCTCCCAGACCAAGGGAAGACTGATGCATCATAAGGACCTTCCTCCAGAGCCGACAGAGAGAGAAAGCCTTCTCCTGGAGCTGATGCTCTGAATTTGGACTTATAGCCTACTCGACTATGAGAGAATAAATTTCTCTTTGTTAAAGCCATCCACTTACGGTATTTCTGTTATAGCAGCTCTAGATGACTAAGACACAGCACTAGATGACTAAGACATGATTTGACCCTTGTTACCCTCTCTGGCTTACTGTGAGTCTGTCTGTTTCAGGAAACCATCATAGTGGATTCAGCTCCAGTTCCTAGGACTTTACCAGATTGTCTTACAATATTAGCTTACTAGACTGTAGGAATTCTATTTATCTCTGTATCTACCTAGTGGCATGCACATATTATGTTCTCTTACTATCAGCAGGAATGAATGAAGGTGCTATCCTTTGGCTACTTTGCCCAGCTGTGCACTGTGCTCCCATTTGCCTAAAATCTTCTCTTGTGTGGTGGAGGTGAGAATACTGATATCAGGGATGGTTACTGGGGGAGGCAGGTTTGGGCTGGCCAAGAGCTATAAGCCACCTGGTTTCCCAGCAGTGAGTCTGCTCCTCCACCCCAGTCCTGAGCAGCCTTATCTCCTGCTGGAAGCTTTCCCTGATGTGCTTCAGCAGCCTCTGCACTCAAAGAATCTTTCCTCCAAAGCCAGTGAGTCAGACTCATAGGACTCTGAGAAAGTCATGGTAATGGGTATCTCATCACCCGAGAGACAAAAGGTAGTGGGAGAATGGAAGGGAGGCAGATAACAAGAAGGGGAGATGATTTCCTGGTGGCGCAGTGGTTAAGAGCTCGGCTGCTAACCAAAAGGTCAGCGGTTTGAATCTACCAGTCACTCCTTGGAAACCCTGTGGGGCAACTCTAGTCTGCCCTATAGGGTTGCTATGAGTTGGACTTGACTCGATGGCAACAGGTTTGGTTTTTTTTGATGAGGCCATCAAGTCCTGGGTCCAGCTCCAGTGACTCAGCACAACCATTTCTATTTATCCTCCAGGACTCCCATCTGGTCTGCAACTGAGCCTAGAGCAAATTGTAGGTAAGATATGCAGTATAGTGGTGGTAGTGGGGTCTTCAGCCTTCTTCCACTTATCCTTACAGATCCCGTTTGCCTCAGTGCTGTTCCCTGGCTGTGGAGAACTCTGTGCCTCATGCAAATGTCTTTCCCAATAAGTGTCCAATACATCACACTTTTCCCCTCCTGCTGATTCTTATCAAAACTCACATGTGCTGAGGAATAAGGCACAGTGGTGAAGAACCTGCACTCTGGAGACAGTGTGACCTGGGAGCAAATCGTGCCTCCACCACCTAGTGCTGTGCAAAGTTATTTACCCTCTCTGAGGACTGGTTTTCTCATCCAAAATATGTGGCAAATATTATCCATGCATGGGGTTTTGTTAGAATTGTGTTAGATAATGCTTCTGAAGGGCTTAGCACATTCTGAGCCCTCAACAAATAGTGACTATTGTGCTGTTTATAACTATATCTTTCTGCAACCCACCTTGCCAGAAATAATCATGCTTTCCTTGGTTTTACTACAGAACATTGTAATAATTATATGTAATAATAAAAATAATAGTATACATAATACTATGTAGTATATGGAAGAAGTACACCCAGCGTGCTCCTTGGAAGCAAGGATGGTGAGACTTCGTCTGATGTACTTTGGACATGTTATCAGGAGGGACCAGTCCCTGGAGAAGGATATCATGCTTAGTAAAGCAGAGGGTCAGCGAAAAAGAGGAAGATCCTCAATGAGATGGACTGACACAGTGGCTGCAACAACGGGCTCAAACCTAGCAACAATTGTGAGGTTGCCCAGGACCAGGAACAACTCATTCTGTTGTACATAGGGTCGCTGTGAGTCAGAAACGACTAAATGGTACCTAACAACAATAATAATAACTAACTTTTATTATATGTTTACCATGTGCCAGCCATTGTTATGAGCTTTATAGGTATTAATTCAATTAATCCTCATAAAGTAGTATAATTGTTATCTAAATTTTATAGAGAGGACATTGGTGATTCAGTGGTAGAATTCGTGCCTGCTATGAGGGAGACTTGGGTTCAATTCCTGGCCAATGCACCCCATGTGCAGCCACCGCCCATCTGTCAGTGGAGGCTTATGTGTTGCTATGATGCTGAACAGGTTTCCGTACAGCTTCCAGACTAAGAAGGACTAGGAAGGAAGGCCTGGCGATTTAATTCCCAAAACCAGCCAATGAAAACCCTATGGATTGCAACAGTTTGATTTGGAATCCATCATGGGGATGGTGTAGGACCGGGTAGTGTTTTATTCTATTGTGCATGGGGTTGCCATGAATAGGGAGCCTACTTGATGGCTGCTAACAACAACAACAAATTTTATAGATGAGAAATTGAGGCACAGAGAAGTTAAGCAACTTGCCCAGGATATGAAGTTAGTAAGAGGAAGAGCATGATTTGAAATGAGGTAGGCTGACTCTAGTATTAGAGTTTGTCGTATATGTGTTTCGTCACCTACCCCTGGGCTGTGAATCTTGTGAAGGTATTGCCTGTGTGATTCATCCTTGTAAACTCCACTGCACCTCGCTCCAGGTTTGCAGTTGCCAGAACAAACGGGATACCATCAGCTAAACACATCAGCTCATTAGTAGCTAATATCCCTGGGAGGGATGGCTCCAGCTTCCAGCATCCAGCACCCAACTGCCCAGAGCCAGTGCCCAGTCCCCAAAGCCCTGGCCTCCTGCTCATTTATGGTCCAACTAAATAAGCTATATGAGCCTAGCAATAGATGGGAGATTCTTTCCCGCCGAGGGAGAAACCACCATGCTCAAGACATACTATAATGAAAAATATAGCCACCAAACTAATTAGAATAAGAGAAAATTGAGGCTATTTTTGCAGCTAGGACTGTACTTGAAGAGTGAAGAGGTAAGACATTGGACACAAGCATGGATTCAAGTGCATAGTGGTCAGCCAAGAAGTAGAGTTGATCCTCAGCATTTTTATATATATATGTATATACACACACACACACACATAAAAAAGCAGCCTATCTGGGCCAGCAGGGCCCTGCAGAACCAAGTGCCCTCTCCCCACTGCCAGGCATTGGAAAGAATTGACAGTTAACCTGAAGGTCACCATCAACACCATCATCAAAAGACATTAATGGTGTAGTGAAATGAGCATAAGATTTAAAATCAGAAGATATGGGGTCTCGCCTTGGTGAAGTCCTTGTTAACAAATAAACCTTTTGATCTTAAAGACACCTTATAGCTGCAAAATGCTGCAACAACAACAACATGTAACATATATGTAGCATTTGCTATGTGCCAGGAGCTCTCCTAAGAACCTTATGTGTATTTAATGCTCATAACAATCTTATGAGACAAGTAGTATTATTGTACCCATTTTACAGATGAAAAAACCGAGACACCTTGACTCCAAGTCTCTGCTCTTAACTGCCATGCTATACCCAATCTCTATGATGAATATGAGCATGTGCATTTATAAAGCATGCCTATATCCATCATCTCAGGTAACCCTTCCCACTCCTTGAATAGGGGGACTCCCTGGCACAAGGGAAATTGTGTCGTTCTTCACCCGGAATGGAATTTACCTCTTGGAGAGGTACCTTGAGTCTCTACATATCCCAAGTCTTGGAAAAGCTGGTAGGGGAGGTCAGATAAGCTCTCAAAACCCTCTGGGTTTCATTGTTCTGATATCACAATGTCCATCGGAGTCCCCAGCAGCTGACCATGACTGCACTGGAAGTGACTCAATAAATCAAGCTACAGATCTTCCTTAGGCATCTACACCATGCTCAGCATAGTGCAGGGGGGTAGAGGATGATGTATAAAAACAACCAGGATTATGGTCCTTATCTACACAAAGTTAGAAATCTAGTTGGAAGAATCAAACAGATGAAACAAACAATACAATAACAAGATAATAACTTTAGGTAATAATGTGACAATACATGAAGTCATAAACTCATGATAATGAGATTGTGGGAGATGAAAGGAACATGTTGTTAATTGTGTCCCAATTCATTTTTTGGTCTTTTCTTTTTTTAAAGTAATATTTTATTGTGTTTTTGGTGAAAGTTCACATAGCAAATTAGGTTCCCATTTGACAATTTCTATACAAATTGTTCAGTGACATTAGTTACATTTTTCAATAGTGTGTCAACATTTTCTTTAATTGCATTCTGGTTATTCCATTCCCAGTGCTCTAGTTTCCCTGCCCCCTTATCTTCTCACCTTTGCTTTAGAGTAATTATTGACCTTTTGGTCTCATATAGATTTTTTTTTTTAATGGAGCACCATAAACATGGGTAATATCCTTTATTTTGTGTGTCAATCTGTTATTTCACCCAAAGGTGACCTCAGAGGATAACTTCATTTCAAGGTTTAAAGAGTATCTCAGGTGATAGTCTCAGGGAGTCCTCTAGTCTCTACTGGTCCGGTAAGTCTAAACTTTTTAAGAATTTGAGTTCTGTTCCACCTTTTTTCTCCCATTCTATCAGAGTCCTTCTACTGTGGCCCTGATCAGAATGGTCAGTATTGGTAGCTGGGCACCATCTAGTTCTTCTGGTCTCAGGGTTGGTAAGACTGTGGCTTGTGTAGGCTATTAGCCCTGGAAACTAGTTTCTTCTCTGAGACTTTGGTTTCCCGTTTTCTCTTTTGCTCCTGACAAGTAGAGACCAATAGTTGTATCTTTGATGGCTGCTCACAAGCTTTTAAGACTCCAGAGGCAACTCACCTTACTAGGATGCAGAACACGAACTTTGTGAACTATATGATGCCAATTGACTGAGTTGTCCCATGAGACTAAGGTCCTAAGCCTTCAAACTCAGAAAACCAATCTTGCAAGGTGTTTGGTTATGTCTGAGAAGTGTCTGTAACTGTGTCCTCTATGAATATATATGCGTACACACACATCTGAATGTACATATACATATAGATACTTCTATCTGTGCACACATATGTACCTACCTGTACCTATGTATGGAGCCCTGTGGTGGAGTGGTTATACGCTCGGCTGATAACCGTAAAAGGTCTGCAGTTCGAATCCACCAGCCACTCTTAGAAACCCTATGGGGCAGTTCTCCCCTGTCCTATAGGGTCGCTATGAGTTGGAACTGACTTGACAGCAATGGGTTTTAACAGTTACCTATGCACACATATATGCATATACCTATGCATATGTGGCCATACACTCAGTTTTTGCTTATTGTTGGTGTTATGTCTCCTGGTCTTTTTCTCAAAGCTCTAAGTTTTCTTAGGGACATTGTGCCCAGTGTGGATGGCCTGTCCTTCTTAGAAAAGAGAAGAAAATTCCATGTAAAAGAATGTTCTTCATCCAGCAGCTCCTGTCCTGTCCACCAAGACGTCTCTTTGTCTTCTCCTATGTATTTCTTCAGAGACGTTAGAGATATCAATTTGTGGTCTATTATCTCTCAAGTAAAAACTGTAATAGTGACGTGAGCAGAGGGGACTTGAGGCCACGTTGTTAAGTCAGAAGATGCTTTGCACTGTGTTGCTTCTGTGCTGTGCTCTTACTTCCCTGGGGACTGAGGAACTGAGTCCTAACCCTGAAAGTTTAGAGTGCCTCAGCTAGGGCACCATCTTAATTCTTTGCTGGGCTTCAGCCTTTTTTCCTCCTACTTGGGTGACTTTGGGAAAGTTGCTTATTCTCTTTGAGTTTTAATTTTTCTCAAGTATAAAATGGATATATAAAAGTGGATTTGAGGACTAACTGAGATAATTAATACAAGGTGCTTAGCATAGTGACTGATGCAAAATACATAAAAAATGGTATTTTTCTGTTACTATTACCTTTACTACCAATATCCACATCATGACTATCACCACCATCATCACTGTCATCTAAGCAATACATCACATGTCTCATTCCCTTAGAACCTTCCTAAGTGACTGACCAACTAACCTGTTGAATACCAAGCTCTCCCTGTGTGATATTGGCTTAAATTGTCACCCCACCTAGGTAACATCTTTATTCAAGTTTTCAGGAGGCAAGGGAGTGACAAACAGTGAAAATTTTAGGCCCTGTGGTGGGAGAGAAGGGAAGTTACTTTTGGCTGGGTGGACTTGAAAAAACTCAAAAACCCGTTGCCGTCGAGCACATTCTGACTCATAACGACCCTATAGGACAGAGTAGAACTGCCCTATAGGGTTTCCAAGGAGCGGCTGGTGGATTTGAACTGCTGACCTTTTGGTTAGCAGCCGAGCTCTTCGCCAGGACTTTAGGTGCTCTCATATCTCCCCTCTGCACCTGCTAGGTCTATCCCAGAGATAAATTCTTCCCCAGAGTTCGTTCCATTTTCCCATGAGTAATAATGGTAGCAATTGCTGGTAAAGGAGACCTTCTTAGTCCACCAAATTCATCTCCCTTCTCCCTATTCATTATAATGCCATGGCGAAGAGAAGACTCTTCATTTCAATTTTAGTCACTGAGTAATGGGAGTGCCTGGAGGAGAACAACAGAAATGGTTGAGGCCGTGATGCTGAACCATGAGACGCACAGAGTCAATTACCTTTGGATTCCCAGCCAGATTTCAATGTACACAATCGTATTTCATCTTTATAACCTGTGGCTATACTTTGAGGGTTTCTGGAGTGGAGAAATTACCCATGCGCTGTCCAAAGTCATGTTCTACTTAAGAGCTCAGAGGAACGCGGACATAGATCCCACTCAAGCAGCCCGGTACCACTTGAACACCTACAAGAGAAGTCTTTCCCTAGAGAGATATTTATTTGGTAATTACGAAGGTGAAAAGGACTGGTCCTGAAAATTTTTCTTGGGGGCTCTAGTTTAAAGTTCTACTCTGCAGAGGAGTGCTTAATTCTGTTGAATTTGTTCACCAAATCAATGCAAATTGCAATCTGGAAATGAGTGTGTAAAGACACTTCCGACACGGTATTTCCTTTATTTGCCTTTGGATAAAAACACAGTCAGACCTTTGTGTACAATGTGGGTTCTGAAAGGCCATTGAAAGCAGAGTGGGAGAATCTTTGACATCTCAGGGGAGTAGTTAGCACAAACACAGCTCATGCCAACTTGCCTCAAGGCTGGGGAAGACCGAGGGCTTCTCTGCAGCAACCCCACTCTTCCTGCACACCAACCCCAAAAGGAACTGGGAGGCACATCCCCTTTGCTTGAATAGGAGGCTCGATCCATTTATTTGTTGAACAAATATTTATTGAATGTCTGCTATTGCCAAACCTATCCAGGTGCTGCCGAGGATACTTCAGTGAACAAAAGCAGGCAATAATCCCTACGGACATAGAATCCACATTTCCTCAGATTGGTTTAATATTGTTATTTTATTATCTCTGATATTATATCTATATATCATCTATACCTAAACCTATACTTATACCCATACCGATAAACCAAAACCAAACTCATTGCCATGGAGTCTTTTCTGACTTTTGGCAGTCCCACGTGTTATAGAGTAGAATGGCTCCATAGGGTTTTCTTGGCTGTACTCTTTATGAAAGCAGATTGCCAGGCCTTTCTTCTGCTGTGCTGCTGGGTTGGTTCAAACTGCCAACCTTTGGGTTAGTAGCTGAGTGCAAACTGTTTGCACCACCCTGGGACATATCTATACTTATATTCTATCTATCTATCTGTCTGTCTGTCTGCCTGTCTGTCTGCCTATCTATCTGTCTATCATCTTAGATTATATGTTCCAAGAAGGCAGGGGGTTGGGTTTATACAATTATTTTTGTACAAAGCCCAGAACAGCATCATTCATTCATTCGTTTGCTCATTAATTCACTCATTACATACTTTCTGAGTATCTACTCTGAGTTAGGTGATGGGGATACAGTAATAAAACAGAAAATATCTCATAGAAATTATTGTCTATTTTAGTAAGTATGAAATAAGGATAGTGATGCCATGGTTTCTGTTGACATTTAATTGAAATTTAGTGATGTACACATCTTAAATCTGAAAAGATATCTTATATTCAAAGAGATACATCATAGATATTGCTAGCTGATACATTTTCAGCATAATGACTTTGCTCTTCCCATGTACAGTCCCTTTTTAAATAAAAATACTTTTTATTTTGAAATAATTTTAGATTTATAGAAGAGTTGCAAAAATAAATCACAGAGAATTCCTATGTAGCCTTAATCCAGCTTCCCCTAATGTTACTATCTTATACAACTATGGTACATTTACTGAAACTAAAAAATTAACATTCATATAATACTATTAGCTAGAATACAGAGTGGATTTGGATCTCACCAGTTTTTCCACTAATGTCTTTTTTCTGTTCCAGGATCCAATCCAGGATACCCTGTTGCATTTAGTCATGATGTCTCCTTAGTCTCCTCCGATTTTCAACAATTTCTCAGTTGTTTTTATGACCGTGACCAATTTTCAAGAGTACTGGTTAGGTATTTTGTAAAATGTCCCTCAATTAGAATTTGTCTAATGTTTTCTCATGATGAGACTGGGGCTATGGATTTTTAGGAAGACTACCAAAGAGATGAAGTGGCCTTCTCATCACACTGCATCGGGGCATGTGACATCAACACAACTTATCACCGGTGATGTTAACCTTAGTCGCTTGGTTAAGGTGGTGTCTACCAGGTTTCTCCACCGTAAAGTTGTTTTTATTTTTTTCCCTCTTTCTATACTTTATTTGTTAGAAACTAGTCACTAAGTGCAGCCCACACTTAAGGAGAGGGAACAGAAACTTTACCTCCCAGGGGGAGGCTTCCTTTCTTTTTGAGTTTTCCTCACTTACATGTTCTGTGTTTGAGAATAAGGGGCTCGGGGTCCATACTTTTATTTTTCCTTTAAGTTATGTTAAAGTTGGTGAATCTACTCTGTTTGTACGGCATCTTGTTTAGAAAATCCTTCATCATTTAACACGAGCTTTTACCAGAGAGAGAGTGTGTGTATTCATTTGGAGGGTTCTAAAGTTTTTGTGACTTGTGAATTAACTCCAGTACTACAGGTGAAATAGCTTTTCCTCTTTTAATGCATTTTTAACAGCTGCTTATTATAATTTCCAGTGACACAATGATAGTTCAATTCATATACTGTGATCATAGAACACGGGGCCTGGGGCAGATTTAAGAACCATTTGGTTGGCTTCCTTACTTGACAGATGAGGAAATTGAGGCCCAGACATGAGACTTCTCTGAGGTTGCTCAGCTAGCCAGTGGGAGCCTAGACCTCCTATTTCTTTTCCTGTAAATTCCTCTGTCTGACCTCCCAGCAACAGAGGGATTCTAATACCCTGCCCCTAGACTGTTCCAGAATGCAGGGCCTCCCATTCCTCTCCTCAGAGCAGAAATAAGGCGTGGGTCCAGGCCATACTTAGGACCACACAGGATTCTGGGAACACATTTCACAGACAACCTCATGCACACTCCCACACAGCTTACATTGCACCCTGGGATGTGGAGGACCTCATATCCCCCTGTTCCTTCCCTCTTTCCCCAGTCCCATCAACCTTAGCTGTGGCTAGAAGCCTCATTCAGTTTAACCAGGCTTTGCCCTGGGTTGGAGATGCTGTAGTTTGAAAAGCGGAAGCTCCCTATTAAGTTTGGAGTTCATTTTCAGAGGCTGCTGTCCCAGGAATAATGAGAGCAATTCCTTGGGAAGATTGAGCCAGTTTAAAGTCATGAAAGGATTAAACTAACAGGTTGTACCTTCTCAAGAGGCAGTAAGGCTACTGTTCTGAAAAGCTTGCACTTGGGAGAAGTGACTAGAAAAACTTTGCCTCCTCCCCTCTACCACCCACTTTAACTGGGGTTAAAAAGCAAAGAGATAACATCTAACTGAATATGTTTAGCTAAGGAGCCCTGTCACTTTTCCCAGTGAATGAAGCTTAAAGCACTAGTCAACTCCTATGCACGAGCACAGTCCCAATGATCACATTCACACACCACAGGTCTCCAGTACATCCCCGGACAATGAAGTGCACAAGAGGTCAGGGGCAGGGCTGTCCCATGGCCAGAGGCTAAGTGGTATCCAGGGGATCAGTCAAAATAGCTGACCATCTGGATTTTTTTAAAATTGTGGTAAGAAATATATATACATAATTTGTCATTTTAACCATTTTGCAGTGCACAATTCAGTGGCATTAATTATATTCACAGTCTTGTGCAACCATCACCACTATTTATTTCCAAACCTTTTTAATCACCCCAAACAGAAACTGTACCCATTAAGCAATATCTACCTACCCCTCTCTCCAACCCGTGGTAACCACTAATTTACTTTCTGTCTCTATGCATTTGTCTATTCTAGATATTTCATATGAGTGGGATCATACCATATTTGTCCTTCTGGGTTCCAGATACTTCATATAAGTAGCATATTTCACTCAGAATAATGTTTTCAAGGTTCATCCATGCTGTAGCATGTATTGGGACTTTCTCTCTCTTTAGGGCTGAATAATATTTCATTGTATGTATATACTGCATTTTGTTTATCCATTCACCTGTAGTTGGACACGGGTTGTTCCCACCTTTTGGCTATTGTGAATAGTATTGCAGTGAACATTGGTGTACATGTGTCTTTTTGCGATTCTGCTTTCATTTCTTCTGGGTATTACCTAGGAAACAGCTAGATTTTTCACGTTTTTCATTCTAATAGTCTTGGACACAGTAGGAACCCTGGTAGTGCAGTGCTTAAGAGCTTGGCTGCTAACCAAAAGGTTGGCAGCTTGACTTCACCAGCCACCCCTTGGAAACCCCATGGGGCAGTTCTACTCTGTCCTAATAGGTCGCCATGACTTGGAATTGACTTGACAGCAATGGGTTTTTTGGTTTGGACACAGTAGGTGAGCCTAAGAAGCAGAGCCAAAGATAGTGAAAACTTCCAAGGAAGTTGCTGCAATTCTAGCTTCAGGATACCTCCTACAAAGGGCATTCACAGGCTGGGCAACCCATTTGGTGAAGGGAGTAAAAATGGTTTTTGGCTGCCTCAGCTTTCCTGCCTAGAATCATTTTCCTCCCTTTGGTGTGCATCATCTATACTTGCCTTGTGGCTCAGGGTCTTCAGTACTCACTCCCTTTCTTGCCACTAAAATCCATTAGGAACTCATTCATACGTATTCATTATACCACATCTACGTATTAGTCCTTTACAGAGGCTGTATTAGTTTCCTAGAGCTGCTATAACAAATTATCAAAAATTGGGTGGCTTATAAGAACAGAAATTTATTCTCTCACAGTTCTGGGAGCTAGGAGTCTGAAACCAGGGTACTGACTGTGTTGATTCCTTCTGAAGGCTCTGAGGAAGAATCTATTCCATGCTCTTACGTGGCTTCTGTTGAATGCCTGCAGTCGTTGGCATTCCTTGGCTTACAGCTCGCTCCAGTCTCTGCCTCCGTCATCACACGGCCATCTTCCCTCTGTGTATTTTCTCCTTTTCTTTAAGGTTACCACTCATATTGACTTAGGACCCACCCTACTCCAGTATGACTTCGTGTTAACTGATAACATCTTCAAAGACCCTATTATCAGAAAAGGCCACTGTCACAGATATCAGGGGTTAGGATTTCAACAAATTTTTTTTGAGGAGGGGGACACAATTAATTTGCCTTTAAATAGGGATAAACACTTAGGTGTGGTTCTCAACCTTGGCCATGCATCAACATCACTTGTGGTACACTTGTAAAATGGGGAACCAGGGCCCCACTCAAACTCTGTAATTTTAAAAAGCCCCATCGCTGATTCTCATGCACAACCAGGGCTGAAAACCAGCCCTAGTTTAAGTGAGAGGTCCTTGACACGTGGTCCCTGCACCAGGAGCATCACTATTACTTGGGTGCTAGTTAGAAATGCAAATTTTGGGGCCCCACCCCTGACCTCTTGAATCAGAAAACTGCAGGTGGGGCCCAGCAATCATTTTTAACAAACTCTTCAGGTGATTCTGCTGCACACTAAAGTTTGAGAACCACTGCTCTAAGCTGAAGACCAAGGCCTGACTGGGACATAGTAGCCAGGAGTGGGGGTAATGTGGACGACACAGAGGTGTCACCCCAAATCACACTCCATAAACATTCACTAGTCTATGTACACATAAGTCATCTCTGGTTACTTGTCAATTTACCAAATCTGTGTCAGGTTTGCTGACAATCAGCAGCGTTAGATCTTTTTCCTCTAGTGGGAAGGACGGGAGTGTTTTACCTCCAATGGTAACAACATACTGGGTGATAGGACTAACTGGTGGTGGTTATGTTGGTGGTCATGACTTACCTTCCTCTTGCACCCTAAAAGCCACAGACCACAAGTGAGGATGGTGGACAGGGTTAGAGGCAAAGAATGAGGTTGTGGTGGGGGAAATAAATTATTCGTTAAGCTCGATTGTACTGAATCAGAGTCCAGGAACCTCTTCTGCACAATAAGTATTTCTTTCATTGTAAATTTTACCTCCAAAATCATGACACCAAAACTCTCCCTTAAGGGGTAATGTCTTTATGGGCCTGAAAGCATTGTACGTCGGAAAGGTTTCATTTGGTTGAAATGTGGTGAAATTTTAATTCTATTCAACTAGAACAATTCTTGGTACTGGAGATACACTGATGAGTTAGAGAGGCACTGTCTCTAACTTCAAGATCCAGGAGGAGAAATCAGTGCGAAGACTGCTATATAAGAGGAGACATAGCATGCCATGTGAGCATCTAGTAATTGGCTTGATCTTAGCTCTGGGGCTCAAGTAAGGCCTTTCTGGGTTGCTGTTATTTTTCATTGCCATCAGATTGGCTCCAACTCATGGAGACCTTATATGTAACAGAACGAAACATTGCCCAGTCCTGCAGTATCTTCACGATCCTTTTAACCGAGAGGATTCATCTTCCAGGATTATATCAGATAATATTCTGTTGTGATTCATAATGTTTTCATTGGCTAATTTTCAGAAGTAGATCACTAGACTTTTCTTCTTAGTCTGTCTTAGTCTGGATGGTCCATTGAAATTGTCCGCCATGAGTGACCCTGATGGTATGTGAAATACTGGTGGCATATAGCCTCCAACATCATAGGAACACTCAAGCCACCATGGTACTGACAGATGGGTGGTGCTGGGTAAATGATATTTAATGTGAAAACCAAAGGTTGAACAGGAATCAACCGGTTGAAGGAATGCAGGGGAAGGAAGGACAATGTGAGGAGAAGAACATTCTAGACAGAGGGAAGAGCTTGGTTGAAGGCCTGGCCTGGAGTGGAGAGAGCCTGGTATGGAAGTTTTGGACCTACAAGGAGAATATACCAGATCCTGGAGGATCCAGGAATGTGAAAGGAGATGAGGTTAGAAATGTGCCAAGTCCAGATCCTGGAGAACCTGGGAGATTAGATGAAGGATTTGAACTAGAGCCTAAAGGCAATTGGAAATCACTAACGGGTTTAAAGTAGTGGAAGGAGATGACATATTTGCATGAAAAATAAATCTCTTGGCTGCATTTTGGAAAATAGATTGGAGTGGGGAGTGGGTATTAGGAGATAGCTAGGAGATGTATGTTATACAGACTAAATTTATGAATGTTTGCTTAGGGAAATTATGAAATGAAGTAAGAAATAAGGAGATTAAAATGCCTATGTACCTTATGTTCTTTTTCAGCCCTAGTTCTTAAAAAAAGTCTTCATGTTTGTTTTTTGCTTTGTAACCTGCTTTTTTGATTTTTATTTCTTTTTTTGTAAACTTTATTTTTGAGAACAGTTTTATGTTTACATAAAAATTATGCAGAAAGTACAGAGAGTTTCCATGTACCCCTTTTGCCCTACACGTTGTTTCTCCTACTAACATTTTGCATTCCTGTGGTACGTGTGTTACAACTGTTGATGGACCAATATTGATACTTTATTACTGACTGAAGTCTATAGTTCCCATTAGGTTCACTCTTTGCCTTGTATAGTCCAATGGGTTTTAACAAATTCTTACAGTTGTGTGTCTACCATTACAGTATCATATAGAATACTTTCACTACTCTAAAAATGCCTTGTGCTCCACCTTTTCATCCTTCTCCCATTCCCAGCCCAAGCTCTGTTTCTTTGGATGAAGTAGATCTATGACACCTATCTTCAACAAGCCAGAGTATGTACGTTTTTATATATCTTTTCAACATTTGGAGTACCTGGCCAGTGGTATGAGTAAATCAGCCAGTACCAATTGAACACTAGCCATGTGCAAATCACAGTACAAAGCACGGAGTCCACCATGCAGGATTCCAGGAAGGTATAGTTCTTGCCTACAAGGAATTCACAATTGCATTACGGAAATAAACAAGAACGTGTAAATGTTAATTCAAGTTTCAAGGCAGTACGTGACTATCTAAAATTGAGGATGGAATAAGAAGCCCTCTAAAAGGACGGAGAATCACTGTGGGCTGTCATGTTAGGAATAGTTTCATGGAGGATGTAGGACATGGGCAAGGCGGTGAAGGATACTTGGGAAGTGGGAGACAGACAAGCATGGGGAGCACACTGCAGATGGGGAACTGATGTCAGCAGGGGGCATTGTGGTTGGATCCACATTTGTGATTTCAATTTGTCTTGATTTTCAGGGACAGTCAACTCAGTAATAATAAAGAAAAACTCACTAGCTTTTGGCAAAAAATAAGGGGAGTAGTAGTGAACGTTCCCATCTTAATTACTGGTCGTATTTTTGCGATACCTGGTGGAACTGAAGCAGAAGGGGGCTTGAGGGTGGACATGGGTGGAAAAACTCAAGGGGTTGACTTGGAAGAGGCCTGGGAAGGGTGGAGGGGGCTGAGGCACTTCTGCAGGGAAGTGCAGTGGGCCTTCCAGAGCTCTGGTATTCACCCCAGAAATCAGAGTGCTCTGGTTTGGGGAACATTACCTACTGCTAAGGCAGTTTTCAAGTTATATATACGAAGCAGTTGCTGTCAAGTCAACTTTGACTCATGATGACCCCCATGTGTTCGAGAGTACAACTGTGCTCCATAGAGTTCTCAATGGCTGATTTTTTGGAAGTAGATTGCCAGGCCTTTCTTCCGAGTTATCTCTGGGGGGACTCGAACTGCACGCTATTTGTGCCACCCAGGGACTCCCCACATAATAACCAAAACCAAATCTGTTGCTGTTGAGTCAGTTCTAACTCATAGTGACCGTATAGGACAGAGTAGAACTGCCCCATAGGGTTTCCAAGGCTGTAATTTTCATAGAAGCAGATAGCCACATCTTTCTTCCCTGAAGCAGATGGTGGTTTCAAACTGCAGACCTTTGGGTTAGCACCTGAGCACTTTAACACTGCCCCCCGAGGGCACCTTCCTATAGGGTCTCTGTGAGTTGTAATAGACTCCATTCCAATGGGTCTCCCATATAATAAAAGAGGCTATTTTTAAAGTCCCACCCCCAGAACCTCCAACTGTTTGTCCCTTGGCCTTAGAATAATCTATCTGCTCTTGGGCAAGAGTTCAACTGTTCTGAAGGGTGGTTTTGGCTCTGAATTGCCAGTTGATGGCCACCTGCCGAAATTCTAGACAGGAGTAGGGAGGAGGCTGAAGAGCAGAGGGACTGAAACTGGACTGTGCAGACAGGGTGATCTCTGGCTGGGGCAGAGGGAAGACAGGCATGCATCTGAGGTGGCTTCTGGGAGTTAACTGTACCAGCCCATGGTCCAGGATAAGGGCTCGGAGGCTGTGTGATGATGCAGGGGACATGCCTTAAACTCTGTCTGGGAGACATTGGTGAGCAAGATGAGTTCAAAGGGGAATGTCACAGGGCAGAGAATTTCCAACAGTGTGTGTTCTTAGAGATGCTTGAGGGGTTGCCTAGACTGAGGGCCGAGGAAGCCAAAGAAGTGGGGAGACCCAAAGACAGTTTACGGACCCCACTCTGTTCATGGAATTGGTCCTCTTCTAAGTGTTTTGTATTTTGGGGGTCTGCTTAATAATTAATTTGGATTAAAAAAAAGATTCTGATTTTCAGGTGAAAATCTTTGCCAATGGAATGGCCTTTTCACAGCATGCCATTTTGGTCCCTGCTACCAGGCTTGAAGACTATATCCCCAAAACAGGGAAGGTACTTGTCAAGAACCCCAGCTCTGCGGCACACACAGGGGTGGTGGCACTAAGCCCCAGAGCCTGCTCAGCATGTACAGACCAAGCAAGGCTCTGCTGGGGTCTCTAGGGGCAGGGATGGGGAGCAAGAGCCAGAGAGCTGCCAGCAGGAGGAAGAACAATGGGCTAGTGTGAGGGTTGCCCGAGGCACTCAGCAGAGGTGACAGTCCACCGGGGCTGCGGAGGCGTGTTTGTCTAGGCAGGAAGCCATGGGGGACCCTGAGCCAGCCTCCCCTGGCACCTCTCCTGACCATACCTGCAGTGGAGCCCCTTGGCACGCCTCTTGAGCATGGCAGGAGCTGTTGCTGGGAAGCCCAAGGGCCAGTCCAGAACCTGGCCTCTGCCAAGTTCTTCCTTACTTCCTGGATATGGGATAGGATGCCCTCCTACGCCAGGAAGAATTCTCTACTATGTTTAAGCTGCTCAGCCTTCTCCCTGAGTCACCTCACAGACTCACTCCCTGAGCCTGGGGGACAAAGTTCTAATGAAAGGGCTTCTTCGAGGGAAGGGCCTGATAGTAACAGGACACCTCATAGGCTCTGCATCTACAGATGTGGAATGAATGATCTTATGAGTGTGCTGGGACTTTTCTGCTGGGTGAAAGTCTGTTGGACCAATAAAGGTATAAACAGCTCTTGGTGGGTGGAGTAGTTTTATCACAAGATGATGTCATTCCTGGGGTTGGTCACTTGGAGAAGAAGCCCACCTCTCAGAGCTGGCAAAGGGCTGGGCATGCACTTGGTGACAGGGTACGCACTTGTGGACATAAATAGTAGAAATGAGCAGATAGTAAATGTGGGCAGACATCAGGGATTAATTTCAACATGGTGTATGGAAAAGGCAGAATCTGCTAGGCACAGGAATGATCTGGTTACGGAAAATTCTGAAAGTTGAACCTTGTAGCCTTGGCTTTTTCAAGCCTGGAGCATTCCCACTGTTGTCTCACTAAAAATTTAGTCACATAATGGCCAACGTTTATTTTGGATCTATTATTGCTTGGCATAGTGATATGTCTTTCCATGCATTACTTGATTTTATCCTCATGATAGCCTGGTGAGGAATTGTTATCTGTATTTTACAGATGGAGAAATTGGGTCACAGAGTGTTAAGTGACTTGCTCATGGTAACACAGTTTTAAGTGGTAGAGCTGGTATTTGAATTCACATGTATCTCTCTGATTCTAGAATCTAAATTCTTAACTGCTTTTTACTACGGAGTCATTTAGAAAGTACAGCCTGTCTCAACTGTGTCAAGTAGCACCAAGGGGAGGGCTTATGTCCAAGCTTGAACGAAGCTTTTCAAGAGGTAGCGGGGCCCCCTGGGAGGGCAGAGCTGCAGCGTGCAGTGAAACTTGGGGACAGGACACATCATTAGTCAGTCATCCCTCCTTCCTAGACAGTCTCCTTCCCATGAGGCTTAGCTTCCTAGTGCTGCTGTAATAGAAATACCACAAGTAGGGGCTTTAAAGAACAGAAATTTATCTTCTTATAAGAGACTGTTGTTGTTAGTTGCTGTAAAGTCGATTCTGACTCATGGCAATCCCATGTGTGCAGAACTGCTTCATAGGGTTTTAAGGCTATGACCTTTTGGAAGCAGATCACCAGGCCTGTCTTTGGGTGGGTTTGAACTGCCAACCTTTAAGCTAGTAGTTGAGTGCTTAACCGTTTGTACCAACTAAGGACTCCGTTAGGAGGCTAGAAGTCCGAATTTAGGATATTGCTCCAGGGAGAGGTCCTTTTCTATTTCAGCTTCTAGTAGCTAGCAATCCTCGGAGCTCCTGGGCTTGCAGAGTTATCTACCTCTGTCATCATCAGATAGTATCTGTCATCCTCCTGTGTCTGCTCTAGTCTGCTCTCTTTATAACTCAGAACTACATTGATAAGACCTCATTAGCAGAACAAACAAAACCTACTTCCAAATAGGATTACATCCACACATATAGGGGTCAGGACTCCAACATGTATTTACGGTGGGACACAATTCAATCCATAATACCTTAGACATGCTGGTCTTGCCCTAATAATTGGGGAGCTTTTCTTCATGACTTCTGTCTGGAACCTCTGCCCAACTGTCACTCAAAGTTGGGTATAGCTAAAGAGGAAAGTCTTTTAGGAGTCTGATGGTGCATTGAAACATTTAGGACTAAAGTAGAAGGTCCCCCAGTATACAGTTCTCTGGGTAGCTAGCATCTTGAGGACCCACACTCAGCTACCACCTGGTTCCATGTGCTTCTCAGGCATCTACTGGACCATACTTCACAGTCAGCCACTGATGTCACCTGAGGGTGTTTGAATGGCTGGACAGGAGCAGGTTTTCTAATGTTTGCCATTTGCTCTGGTCAATCTAATCAGCCCAAGCTGCCATCACAGCTTCTGAGAGATGGGAGCATACAGCTGCCTAGACTAGACTATGTGACTCATCATAATTTATAAACTGTGATTTCATCACCTGCTTCCTTGACCTAGAGGAATAACAGTCGAGTTCCATAACAACAGTCGAATTGTAGGCAGCCTAGGGGAGATCCAGATGGCACCAACCCATGGTGATATCTTTCTTTTTCCAACAGTCTTTGTACTGGTTGTTGGTATGTATGTTTGCATAGTTATGTATGTACATTTATTAATCTGGATGACTATACTGTAGAATCTATCACTCTGTAACATATTCTCATACCTCTCTGTGGTCCAAGCAGTACCCTAGACCTCACCTCAGGGTCCATGCTCAAGCCCATGCAAGGTATTATAGTAATAATTGGCACTGTTGTAGATTTACTATTTACCAGGCACTATTATAGTGTTTCAGAGCCCCGGTGGCTCAGTGGTTAAGAGCTTGGCTGCTAACCAAAAGGTCGGCAGTTTGAATCCACCAGTTGCTCCTTGGAAACCCTATGGGGTAGTTCTATTCTGTCCTATAGAGTTGCTATGAGTCAGAATCAACTCGATGGCAGTGCGTTTGGTTATTTGGTTTATTACAGTGTTTTGAAGCCCTGGTGGTGCAGTGGTTAAGAGCTTGGCTGCTAATCAAAAGGCCAGCAGTTCAAAGCCACCAGTTGCTCCTTGGAAACACTGTGGGGCAGTTCTACCCTACCCTATGGGGCCGCTATGAGTTGAAATTGACTCAATGGCAACAGTTTGCTTTTTGGTTTTATTATGGTGTTTTATACCTATTGACTAATTCAATCCTAATTTTATAATATATGTACCCAGAGAAGGTAAGTAACTTGCTTGAAGTCCCACAGCTAGTGAGTTGATGGAGCAAAGATTAAGTCCAGGATCTGAGTCTGGGCTTTCAACCACTGTGTTGTAAATGATTGCAGAAGCTGGGATGCATACTCTCTTGAAAGCTCAGGGCAAGCAATGGGAATGAAAGAGCCAGGCTAGGCCTTTCTGAAAAAAATAGCTAAGTGTAGGGAGTGGTTCTCAAATGTGATCCCCAGACTAGCAGCATCAGCATCACCTGGAAACTTATTAGAAATGTGAATTCTTTAGCTCCATCCCAGACCTACCCAATCAGAAACCCTGGAGACAGAGATTTTGATGCATGATAAAGTTTGAAAACTGCTGGAATAGGAAATGATGAATAGGTTCTAGGCCCATCTCTGTCCTTGCCTAGCTAGGTGACCATGGGCAAGTAATTTAATCTCTCCGGTCTTGGTTTCCTCATCTTTAAAATGAAGGGCTCACTCTAGAGTCATTGACTTTTCATGAACTCAACAAACATTTATTGAGTGCCTACTGTGTTAGTTCCCTGGGTGGTGCAAATAGTTAAGTGCTTGACTACTAGTCTAAAGGTTGGTGGTTCAAACCCACCCAGAGGTGCCTTGAAGACAGGCCTGGCAATCTGTTTCTGAAAGATCACAACTTTGAAAACCCTATGGAGCAGTTCTATTCTGTAACACATGAGGTTGCCATGAATTGGAATCGACTCAGCCACAACTAACAACTAACAATAACACCATGTGACTGATATAGAGACTACAAAGATACTATGCTTTCAGAGTGGACCACAAGGAAGGGCCAGGCTGCTTGTGATGTATGGCCACCATTTAAGGTTAGACCCCAGTTAATTCTTGCTGGCAGAATTGTTTGAAAGGCTCCCTTTTCTCCGAACTCCAGTATATCTCCACATTGTTGCCAAAGCCACTTTTAAACATGACTCTGACACTGTTGCCCCTTCAGTTAAAAACCTTCAATGACTCCCCATTGTCTTTGCTTTCAGAATGGAACTTAATGAAGGCTGCTTGTGATACTTGGAATTGTGTCAGAGGAAATGTGTCTGTCCTCAGGACAGACAGGCTTGTAAGATGGTAGAAAGGAAGGAGTTCTGGCCAGAAGATGCCCTGGGTTCTAAAGAGCATGAATCCAAGGGCTGAAAAAAGAAAAGAAAGGTTAAGAGTCTCATGCAATATTTGGCAAAGCTCTGTTCCTCCTTGAGACTCATGTGGCATGTCCCCAGGCAAACCTGGTTAAATTTCCTGCCTGTATTTCAAAACCTGCAAAATGTTTTGAGTAACAGCAAATGGATATGTTGGCTCAAGAATCAAGACTCTAAACAACATGAGTTTGAGTCATATGGAGGCATCTGGGGCCATTGTGCCCATCAATCTGTATTCTGAATTGGGTCCCCAGGACTTGGTGACTACAGTTAACCTGGATAGACTGGGGAACTTGCTCCCTGACTTCAGGGGTAGCCATTGATGTCTACACAGCTGTCCCACCCTGTGAAAAAGAAACAAGCATCAATTATCAACAAAGCAATGAGACTTGATAGAGCACACAGTCTATGTTTGGCATTGTGCCAAATTATCTGGGTATAGAAGAAACCTAAGGTGCTGCCCTAAGGAACTCACACATCTTGCATCAGCAGAGGTAGTCTGACAAGGTTTCTGCAATCCAGGGCTTGGCATCGTCCAATATGTTGGGTAATCCAAAGTCCAGGTGAGATGGGGTCTGGGACCACATAGCATTAGATCTGGAACTTTGCTCCGAAGGCTGTTCATCTGCCTATGAAGACCACCTCACTGTACGAAACAGTTTTCCTTGTTTCAGGTAGGTAAGTGGTCTGAGTTGCACCCTAGGCTGCCCAAGAGGGACTGGAGGCTTTTGGAAAAAGAGAGGGGGACAAGGATGCTAAGTTAGACATTTTCTTAACTTCTGAGCTCAGCTTGCCCTGGTAAAACTCTCCTGAAGCATCTGTGGCAAGACCACTAGAATGGAAAGACTACCAAAGCCCTGATTCCCACTTACTGCTACCTGCTTGCTTCCTGACCAAGCTTGGGCCTCCCTGAGCTCAGTTGCTCCTTTGTCATTGTGAGGGCAGTGGCTGGCTCCCAGTGGGTGCTCAATTTATGTTTACTGAATTTGCTGAATGTAGAATTAACCAGTTGCAGTAGAGTCAATTCCAACTCATGGTGACTCCATGTGTGTCAGAGTAGAACTGTGCTCCATAGGGTTTTCAATGGCTGATTTTTCAGAAGTAGATTGCCAGGCCTTTCTTCTGAGGCACTTCTGAGTCAATTGGAACCACCAGCCTTTCGGTTAGCAGCACATTAACCATTCACACCACTTAGGGACTCCCAAATGTAGAATACCTGGGTTTAATGCCATTGATGATTTTTATCTGTTTTCTTTAGCTGATTTTTAGAAATGCTTTTCTGGCTGTGCCCTGGGGAAGTGTAAGACATGAGAACTCAAGATGTTTATTTTGAGAAACATTTTTTGATCCATTGCTTTCCTTGGTCTGGTGGGAAGATACATGTGTTGGCTCTATCCCTGCCCCTCACTAGAATGCAAACTCCATGAAGTCAGGGACCTTACTTTTCTTGTTTGCTGCTTTATACTCAATGCTGAATAAAGACTGGATAACAGTAGGTGGTCAACAAATATTTGCTGAATGAATGAATGAACAATTAACTGCAGCTTAACTCCCTTGTGGGGAGGTAGTGTAGTGTGGGGATTAAGAGCTGTGGATTCAGATTGCCCAGTTTGATCCCTGGCTCTTCTCCTTATGAGCTCTATGTTTTCGCCAAGTTTCTTAACCTCATTCTGCCTGTTTCCTCATCTGTAAAATGAGGCTAATACTTCAAAGCATTGTTACGAGGATCACGTGAAATCACATGCACAAAATATTTAGAACCATTCCTAGCATATAGTAAGTGCTTCAGAAGTCTTGGCTATTGTTGGCTTTGTGAGCTGGAAGGTGCGCATGGAGCCCCTGGAGTTGTTTTTGTCTCCCCACCCCCATATCTTTTTCAGTTTGACTGTGTCTACTTGTAGGACATGTTAACTAAGGACAACTTGTTCTTTTAGAATGAAGTACTCATGCCAATCAATTTATGTTTATTATGTAATTGTTACATTTGTTGCCCTGTATTTGAGTTTTTTGCAGTTGCTCCCATAGATAGTGATGGAGACACTGGTCTTGGGTCAAAAGTTCTCACATTCATTAATAATAATCTTGTTGTTGTTGTTAGGTGCCATTGAGTTGGTTCTGAGTCATAGGGACCTTGTGTATAACAGAACAAAACATTGCCCAGTCCTACGCCAGCCTCACAATCATTACTATGTTTGAGCCCATTGTTGTAACCTTGTGTCAATCCATTTCACTGAAGGTCTTCCTCTTTTCCGTTGACCCTGTCTTTTACAAAGCATTGTATCCTTCTCCGGTGATTGATCTCTCCTGATGACATGTCCAAAGTAAGTGAGATGAAGTCTTGCCATCCTTGCTTCTAAGGCGCATTCTGGCTGTACTTCCTTCAGGACAGATTTGTTAGGTAATTACCTGTTGCCATCCAGTCAATTCCGACTCATAGCAACCCTATAGGACAGAATAGAACTGCCCCATAGGATTTCCAAGGAGTGGCTGGTGGATTCAAACTGCCAGCCTTTTGGTTAGCAGCCAAGCTCTTAACCAACTCTCCACCAGGGCTCCGATTGTTATATTATAATAGCATTAATAATAAAAACAGCTGCTAGTTATAATTTTTTATTTTTACTATGTGCTGAGCATTGTACATTTGGCAGCCAATTAATTACCTGGATCAGGGGATCATGGCTACCCAGGTATTGATTGAATGTCCCCATCTGCCTTTGTCTCTGGGTTCACGGAGGCCAGGCTTAGCTTACTTGATTCACTATTCTCACTGTGGGGTTACTGTGGCCAACACATACCTCACGTAGAGTTACTGCTTGATTGAATCAGCTGTTCTTCTTTGGAGGCAGATTCGTTTTTTTTTTTTTTGGACCTTCAAGGTGTTCAAAATTTTGAGCGGTCTTTCTCTCTTTCTCCCGCCTTCCTCTTTTTCTTCTTCCTCCACTTAGATTTCTATTTCTATCTCTTCTTCAGCTTCCTCATCTCTTCATTCATTCATTCATTCAGGTTGCTCTCTGACCAAATTAGAGAAGTGGTAGTTCAAAAAAAGCAGCCCAACTGTCGGTCCTGCCACTCCACCTGTGACCGAATGCTGCCCAGGAGCCTGGCACACATGCACATAGACTTGTCTTGACACATGGGAGACTTTTCCTTTTTGTAGTAAGACTTTGATTGAACTTTGGCCTTATTGTCATTTCTATTTCCATAGTGTTTGGGTCAGGGTTTCTAACCAGTGCATTCCTGTTTGACCCCCTGCTGAGAATTTGCATTTCTAACAAGTTCCCAGGAAGTTCAGTGGTGATTCTTATGTATAACTTCCTGGGAACTTGTTCGAAATGAAAATTCTCAGCAGGGGGTCGAACCAGAACTGTTTAAAAGCCCTGGTTTGGGCACAAATCATGAACTACACCTGGTGAAAATCCTGAGTCACTGGAGGGCTTGGTGTTTCAGGAAGAGGAAGAGAAGGAGGCTCTTTACTGCACTTTCACAAGAATGATTGACAGGCATCACTTCAATCACCACGCGGACTCCCTTCACTTTACTCCTTTGAGCTTCCAGCTCAAGTGGACCATGGCATTGGTCAGTAGCTCATCAGACCAACATCATCAGGCCTGATAACTGTTTTCTGGAGAGGCTCTGGTCACTTCGGAGCCCTTGAAAACCAGACAAAGACAGGCAGTGAGGCTGAAGAATCTTCAGTCCTGGGCCTGCAGAGCGGGGTGCTAGTCCCAGGGTCACTTAATCACCATTCCTTGGGGCAATTACAGGAAAGAGAGTGTCTCTGGGTACAGTGGTTTCGTGGTGCTAAGTTCCTTCCTATGTTTGAAAATGATGGTTGTGTGTTTAGCTAGACAAAGGATGTGCGATGTTGAATTGTGTCCTCCAAAAATGTGTCGTAAATCCTAACCTCTATGCCTGTGGTTATAATCCCATTTGGGAACAGGTTGTCTTTTTTAGATCCATGAAGCAGGATTAGTGTAGGATGTATCTTCAGTCAGTCTCTTTTGAGATATAAAAGAGATTAAATAAGACAGCAGAGGAGAGATGGGGTAAGATAGATGCCAAGACCCGTAGAGATCTCTGAGGAGCCCAGAAGCAGAAGCTGAAGAGACAAGGACCTTCCTCCGGAGCTGACAGAGAAAGCCTTCCCCTAGAGCCAGCATCCTGAATTCAAACTTCTAGTCTCCTAAACTGTGAGAAAATACATTTGTTTGGCATCCACTTGTGGTATTTCTGCTATAACAGCACTAGATAACTAAGATACCATGCTATACTTAACCTGGAGTTTTTTGTTTTTCTTCTTAATCAGGGTTTTCTAGAGGCATTCCAATAAAAGAGGATAGATAGGCAAGGAATATTGAGAAAAAAGGAAGGACTAGTTTTTGGTTGTCTAGGCCAGTGCTGCCTAAATCCCTAAGCAATATCACCTGAAATGTTTGTTACAAAAAACAAAGACAGTCCTGGGGCACCTCAGAGTTACTGAGTCAGACTCTATACTACTTATCTCTTAATAAATATCCCAGGTAATTTGGATGGGAACAACTCTCTAGAAATTCTTGTGGGACTTCCCACTGTAACAAAAATCAGATTTTTCTCACCAGTGGTAACTTGTTTCCGTACACAGACCATCTCCCTCACCTTGGTACCCCTAACGCCTAATGATCCTCAGTAAGTGTTTGTAGAATGATGAATGCAAAGTAACATGGAAGATATTTCTCAAGGGTGCCAGTTTCTCAAGGGTACCATCAACTGTGCAGGCCACCTGTGGGAGGAGATACTGTTGGTGACATGGAGGTGAAACTATCAAATAAAGACTATTATTCAGCATGTGGTGCCAAGTAATGATGAAACAAACAAACCAAAAAGAAAAAAAAAGTCCCTCTGACTTGAAAGAACTATGTGGTGGGTAGAACAGCTTAAAGATTTTCTTCCTTTGAAAGGATATTTTCCAAAGCTCTATGGTAACAAGTTTCATCCAAGTAATAACCATCCGTTTCTTGGCTATCTTTCAGGATTGTTTATGGCCATAGATAATAATTAAAGCTACCGGATCCTTGGTTTTTCCAACTGCAAAATGAGATTGTGGACACCTCCCGGCTGCCTGTGCTGAAAGAAGGCTGTCCTGGTGACTAGAGGCCATCTGTCTAGTGCCAAAGGGCATTCAAGAATACTCATAAAGAGGGTTGGGCATCCTCCAGCTTGCCATGGAGGCCAGGCTGTCACATACAATGAAGTTCTGGTTTTTGAACATTGGAGCCCTTTAAGTTCTGAGTCTGTGCAATCTGTATTTGAGCAGAATGTTTAACTTCTTTTCCTTTTTTTTTTAAAATTGTACTTTAGATGAAGGTTTACAGAACAAACTAGCTTCTCATTAAACAATTAGTACGCGTATTGTTTTGTGACATTGGTTGCCAACCCCACGACATGTCAACAGCACTCTCCCCTTCTCGACCTTGGGTTCCCTACTACCAGCTTTCCTGTCCCCTCCTGCCTTCTCATCCTTGCCCCTGGGCTGGTGTGCCCATTTAGTCTTGTTTTGTTTTATGGGCCTGTGATTGACTTCTTTTTAATCGTTCCTAGTCTAGTCCTAATATCTATTTAGGACTTAATAAAGCTGGGAATCCCAACCATTGATGCCATTTCTAGATAAAGACCTGCCATATAGCTGTCAACCTTATTTGCAGATAGTAGCTGGGAATCCGGGGCAGTTGGATATGGTCTGAATCCTGCCACTTCTTTGGAATGGGAAGTCCAAAAAAAAAACCATGTTGCTGTTGAGTCCTACTCAATAGTTGACACTATAGGACAGAGTAGAACTGCCCCACAGGATTTCCAAGGCTGTAATCTTTACAGAAGCAGACTGCCACATCTTTCTCCCACAGAGATACTGGTAGGTTCAAACCCCGACCCTTTCAATTAGCAGCTGAGCACTTAACCACTGCACCACCAGGGCCCCTGGGAAGTAGGACCCGCTTTTCTCTTTGAGAAGCAGAAATTGACAAAGTTTGAAGGATTTCCTGATGTGTGTGATTTTTGAGAACAAAGGCATGAAAGGTAATTCAGTTATGTCATCTCATGGTCTGAAATTAGTGTATGTAGAACACCATGTGCTAGGCTATTACATTTTATCAGTGCAACAATTAGTATTTATTTCAGTTTGAAAGATAAGGAAACTAAAGCTGGGAGAGATTAAGCAATTTACCCAAGGCCATACTGCTAGCAGTTTAGCAAGATGCCAAATCAGGTTCTCTGACTCTATATTAAATACTCACTTCACTATTCCCTGCTCCCTCTCCCAGAGGCAAATTATATGGAACAATGAAATATTCATTTGCAGGAGAAATGAGAAATGGGCATAGCTGACTCAGTTTGTACAGGAAACATGGAACACTGCCTGTAGGCAGCAATGGAGTTGGATATTTTGCCTGTGGATTACCCATTTCACCTGGGGGCCCATTATTGTTGTAGTTGGACTTGGGCAATTTATCTCTCATGTATTTAAAAATATGATAGCGTAGTATTTCTCTAGAATAGACAGTAGTTCTTAATCTTGGGAGGCAAGGAAAAAATATATATGCACACAAGATTCATGGGCCCCTTTAAAATCACCCAGGTCGTCCCTCTCCTTCTGGATTGCTATGGATATATTTTGTCTTTTTCTTGCAGCTTTAAGAAAATTCCCATAATAAAGGTGACTCAGGTATTTGATCACCTTTTTTCCCCATATTTCTCGTAGCATCCTTCTAGGTTGCTTTTCTTATTTGGATGCTTCCTCCAAGGGCAATTTTAATGTGAGGCTTGAATGTCTGAGGGTATTTTTTTTATGCTACAATATTGTAATGAGTTTGGCTGGATTTAAAACTATAAGTTCAACATTCTTTTCCTTCAATACTTTAAAAACATTTCTTCATTGTCTTCTTGCATCCAGTATTCCATGGAGAAAAGTGTAATGTCAATATGATTCTGGTTCTTTAGTTGTTAATATACTCTTGCTCTCAGAAAATTTCTGGAATTTTTTCTTTTTCTTTGTCTTAATTGTTTTTAAATTTCACTGTAATGTGTCCAGATGTTAGTTTTTTCTTTTCTCTCTTGTTTGACTATCCATGAGCCATATTAATCTGAGATCTTTCATCATTTTTTTTTTAAATTCTAGGAATTTTTCTTCATCATATCGTGAAGACAAGGACAAGACAAGAATAGCCATTATTATCATTGCTGTTTAGTATTGTATAGGCCAACATTATAAAGAAAAAAGAAAAAAGAAAGAGAGATGTGAAGACTGGGAGGGAAAAGATAAAACTACCATTATCTTCAGAAGAGATGATCATCTACCTAGAAAGACCATCATAATCAACATGCTTATCAGAACTAATAAGAGAGTTCAACAAAGTTGCTAGAAATAAGATAAATTCACAAGTATTACTAGAATTGTTCTATAGCATCAACAACCAACTAGAACATATAAGAAAAAAGTTAGATATCATTCACAATGGCAATGGAAACTATGAAGTAACTAAAAATAAGCTTATCCAAAAATATACTACTCTTCCACAAAGAAAATTTAAAACTCTAATAATAAAGAACATAGAATGTGATCTGAATAGCTGGAGAGCTATTCCGTGCTTACCAGTACCATACCAGTTGCCACTGAGTTGTTTCCAACTTGTGGTGACCCCATGTGTGTCAGAATAGAACTCCATCAGGTTTTCAATGGCTGATTTTTCAGAAGTAGATCACCAGGCCTTTCTTCTGAGGTGCCTCTTGGTGAATTTGAACCTCCGACCTTTCGGTTAGTGGCTGGGTGTGTTGACTGTTTACACCACCCAGGGACTTATTCCATACTTAGCTGGGCCAAATTAATGTTATAAAGATATCAATTCTCCCAGAAGCAATCTATAAATTCAAAGAAATCCCAACAAAAATTCCAGTTGGATTTTTTTTTAGGAAATTGATAAACTTATTGTAAAATTTAAAGATTTACAACAAATAATAATGAAAACTGTAAGGTGTTAGTACAAGAACATACAATGAGACCAATGAAGTAAAATAGTGTTCAAAGGCAGGTTCATGTATACATGTGAATGTAACATAGATAAAGGCAACCTCATGAATCAGTGGGGAAAAGAAGGCTTGTTGAGGGGATGGTATGGGGAAAATTAGCCCACTATATGAAGAAAAATAAAACTGGATCCCCAAACTCCATCAATAAGAAACTACAGGTCGAGTCTAAATGTGAAAGGTAAAACTCTAAAATTAATAGAATAAAACACAGGAAACCATTTTTATTATCTTGGGATGGAGAAAGAATTTTTAAACAAAATCCCCCGAACACAAGCATCATAATTAAGTATTTCTATTAAAAAAAAAAAGACTTCATTAATAAACTCAACAGATGATAGATTAGGAGAAGACATTTGCAATGAGTGAAAATGACAGTATCTAGAACTGTACGTCTAGAATATGCAAAGAGCTACTGCTAATAAACAAGAAAAAAAGAGCAACTCTGATAAAGAAATTAGCAAAGGATATGAATAGGCCTTTTATAGAAGAGGAAACTCAGAAAGTTAACAAGCAGATGAAGAGATGCTTAAATTTATTAGTATTAGTGATGTCAAATAAAACCACAACAAACTATTACTTTCCATCTATAAGATTGGAAAAAGTTAGAAAGGTGGATAATGCCAAGTTCAGTGGAGAAGTGTACATATGTGAAGCCTCATGAACTGATGGTGGGAATTCTGGAGAGCAATTTGACAGTGTTTAGCTGAAATAAACATTATTATTTAAATTTTAAGTAATAAGCTTCTGTTGATCTGCTCCAGGTTCTAATAACAATTATCCTGTAGTACTACTAATAAATATAGCTCACCCTTAATATTATTAAATTTATTATTAATCATATTCTTTGACCTAGTAACTCTATGCTTGGGTATATAATCCCAAGGACATTTTCACATGCCTCCGGAAAAGGATGCATATCAGAATGTTCATTGCTGTTTTGTGTAAAGGGGGTAAATTGGAGACAATCTAGTTAAGTAAAATGTAGTGTTTGCACACCATGGAATACTTTGCAGCCATTAGAAATAACAGATTGAATGTATACATAGCAATGTGGATGGATTT
Source organism: Trichechus manatus latirostris (assembly GCF_000243295.1). Lineage (NCBI taxonomy): Eukaryota > Metazoa > Chordata > Mammalia > Sirenia > Trichechidae > Trichechus > Trichechus manatus. The sequence goes on along the minus strand of NW_004444030.1, from coordinate 7,186,715 downwards.
TAAAGCATAGTGTTAAATTTAAAAAGAAATAATAAATAGTACAAGCTGTATAACACAATACCAATTACATGACTTAAAAGTGCATGCATGCCCTGACAGTGCAGTGGTTAAGAGCTCAGGCTGCTAATCAAAAGGTTGGCAGTTCGAATCCACCAGCTGCTCCTTGGAAACCCTATGGGGTAGTTCTACTCTGTCCTGTAGGGTCACGATGAGTCAGAATCAACTTGACAACGGGTTTTACAGGCATGCAGAATAATACATATTTTATAAAAAGAGCAAAAAAAGACAAAAAAACCCAAACAAAACAAAAGAGCCAACATCAACCAGATGCAAATAGTTGCCTTGATTGGGATGGTGGATGTGTGATGGGGGTGAGGGGGGATAGGAGAAAGAATAGGTATGTAAAATGAGAAGAAAAGTGAATAAATGAATAACTGAATGAAGGAATGAATAAAAGAATAAATAAATAAATGAGGGGTCTTTCATGAACCAATGATGATAAAATGCCATGGACTGAAGGGAATGATTAAAGTCATAATGAAAAGAAAAAATAAAGCCTGGCAGAGGCAATGAAACAGAATGAGCACTCAATAAATATTTGTTAAATGAAGGAAGCAGTGAGGTCGACAGTGAATCTTTTGGGCAAAGCTGAGTCCTTTTGCAATATGAATCAGTGCTCTTTAATGAATTATTTTAGGAGTTTTGATTTTGGTTTATCAGATTTTTTAAAATAGGAGCATACCTATATTTGGAGACATCTGGGTGGTACAGACAGATTTTTTTCTTTTCCTGCACGTCTTGACGTATTGCATAAATATGACCACCATGTCTCTTTTGAACTCTGCATGTAGTTTGACTTCTAAGTCACAGAAAAATGTCTGCCCAGCAAAATCTTTGCCATTTTGATTGAGTCATGATTCCAAAATACCTGCCTGTTTGTGGTCAAAGATATCCAGGGGCTTTGTTGGAAGCACTGGCTTTCTGAATTTTGAGGCTATAGGAGGTGGCAGGGTTTATACCTGGCCATGACGGGGGGCTTGTCTACAGAAATTGTTTTTCTCTGCCACTGTAAAAGAACTGATTTGTCAGAACACCTCTGGGTTTCTCTTCTTCCTCTTCTCTTTCCAGAGGACAGGGATTTATCCCAGGGATAACATGAGAGCTAAGAAAAGAGGGACTAATTTTCTCTGGGCTAGGATGTTTGGTGCGTCAGAAATTTTTTTACCAAAGAGGTGCCATTTGAGCTGGATCTCGAACAATGAAGAGGTGATATTTAGGTGGGGAAGTTTCTGTTGATCTGCTCCAAGTTCTAATAACAATGATCGTATAGCACTACTAATAAATATGGCTGCGACTTGGCTTTCACTGATTTCAACGAAGTTAATGTCTATTAGTGTAATTATTTAGAGCTCAGTCTCTGGTCAGAAGACCTTAAGTCTGAAACCCAGCCTATCCCCTCATAGCCCTGTGACATTGGGCAAGTTAAACTTCCGAAAAGTGCTTTTGTTTGTCTGGAAAATACAGACAGAAGTTACCTCAGAGTTGTTGTGGTGACTAAATGGAATAATCTCTAGAAAAGCTTAACATGGGGATTGTTGCAGAGTAAGTAGTTATTATTATAATTTTGTGGAAATCATTGTGCTAGGTCTGTGGGGAGAAGCAAAGATGGATCAGAAAAAGTTCTTAATTTCATGGAACTTGGAGAGAATAAGACAGATGACTATGATACAGAGCAATGTGAGAGAGGATTAGGGAGGTTACATAGACTCCTCAGAACCCTGTCAGACATTCAGAGAACTGCTTCTTCATTTTATAAACAAGGAAACTGAGACTCAGATGGGTCACGTGACTTGTTTAAAGGGATGTAGCCAGTAAGTGGCAAAGCCTTGCTAGGAACCCACGTCTCCTGTGACTGAGCCAGGCCTAGTGGATGTGCCACAGTTTCCAGTGGAAACTTCTCAGTGTGGCCTAAGATCTTGTGTGTGACACTGCTACCTGCAAGGCCATGGTGCTGCCAGCCACCTACAGCACTGGGCCTTCCACATCCCAAGGTTCAGAGGCCTTGGGGTGAGGTCTCATAATTCAGCTCGTAGACAGCCTTCTCAGTCTTTTGAGTGAATCATTTATGTGGATGACATTTCTCTTCTGGACCTGTCCTCAAACCAACAACCCATTAGAGAGAAAGATTCATTACTTCATTAAATGAGCTTTTATTGAAGGCCAATTAGTCCTGTGTGAGGCATCGGGGAAGCAAAGCTGAAACCGCCTTGAGGAACCTATACAGTCACGTAACAGCTTACCTAAAAATAATGAACAAATGCTCTGGGAGTTGAGAAAAGATGGACTAATTTTCTCTGAGCTAGCAGGTTTGGAGAGTAAGAAATTTTCTCACCAAAAGGGTGCCATTTGAGCTGGATCTTGAAAAATTGAAGAGATGGTGTTCAGGTGAGGAGGTGGGAAAGAGGAATCCAGCAAGAGAAGACAGCAAGATCAAAGGCAGGGAAGTGCATGCATGTCGAGGGGTGCTTAGACATTGAGGATGAGTGGGAGATGAGTCTGGGAAGGTAGGCAAGGGCTAGACTGTGAAGGACTTATATGCCTCCAGCTTTGTGGCTGAAGGGGAGAAAGTAGGGAATGGCATGAGCAGATCTAGGTTTTAGAAGATCACGCTGAGGCAGTGTGGAGGGGAGAGCAGCAAGACGCTAGACCTGCCCTAAGTGGTCTTGACCCCAAACCGATTGTGTCACCGAGGCCTGTACATGTAGACTTCGGATACACAGTGGCAGAAGGTTTTCATCTGGGAAGGAGTCTTGTGGCCTAACACTCCATATGCTACCAGGTGGTGGACATATTACATTTCCTTTGAGAAGTTTCAAGTTAATCAGGTGGGTGGGCAGTCCTCATACCCTCTCTGAGTAAACAGATCCAGCTGAAAAGCACTGAGGGAGTTGGTGTCTTTCTCTGGCTTACCAACCATCAGAATCAATGTTCCCCATATTTAAGTATGATCAAGGCTGGCTGTTTTGGTGGTGGCTGGTAGTAAGGGGGAGGCTATTGTGTTTCAAAATGGAATAAACAGAAAAGCAATATTAAAAGAATGAGGGGCTTGTTTAGTGAGGCTTGAAGAGACTACAGGTGCTTCCTCCTGTGTTGAGAAGCAGTGACCCCTGGGAATTGCATTTCCCGTTGAGCAGGAGCCCATGGCGGGCTGAGCCCTGCTAACACCCTGGTGGTGTGGAAGATTGAACAAGCACCACAGAAACCCATTGCTTTCCAGGGGGTCTTTTGAGCTCGTCTTGGTGTGAGGAGGTACAAGATGGGATACACATACACAGTTCACCCTCATTCACACTTTCACACAGAAACACACACACGTATCACACCATACTCTGTGGCCACATCCAAATGGTCACGGGCTTCTATGCCGTGTTGTTGTTCAAACTCAGAGGGCCGGCTCCGCGCGTGAAGTGGTCCGCAGCCAGCGAGGTCTGAGGGCGCGCACAGTGGGGTGACGGGCAGTGTCGGTGAAGAGCAAGAGCACTCGTGCCTGCGGTGGGAGGATGTGATGACGCTGTGCCCCCACACAGCGGGAACTTGGGCTTTTAAAAAGCCGAGGAAACATCCTCTGAGCAAGCAGTGGCTACACTGGAGGAAAGCACACCCAGGTCTCACATTAAAGAAGCCAAGCTGTCTGCTTCAAAGAGAAAAGGCAACATCCTGTCACAGACCATGCTCTGGCAAAAACGTAAGTGGTGTGGCCGTGGCTGCCAAGAGCCAAGTGAGCGCGGGTGAGGGCAGGGAGTTCGTCTGCCGGCTTGTAATTCAAGCGATGGTGGTGGTGATGGGGGCAACGAGGGTTGTGGGTTCCAAGCCAAGGGGGTGGGGAAGGGTGAGGTGGGTGAGATGGAGCCTGTGGAGAAACCAACCTGTAAGAGGTGATGCTCATTTTCCAGGCTGGGGGTGGGGAACGAACTAGTGTTCCAAGGTGGGACAGCTCATTGTATCTCTGCTTGTGTGTGAATCACTGTGGTGAAGAAAGGACAGTGTGTGATTCACAAAACAAGACCAACTGTGATATTGGGTTGGGGCTGGGAGGGGAAAGCCATACAGTTCTTTACACAAGTCGCTTTATTTTTATAACCAGCTACTCTGCAGCCTGTTGTTTAATTCTGTGGGTTTGTTTCTAATGGAGTTACTTACCTTTCTGCCAAAGGCTTGAGTTGTTTCTGTGAATACGTGGAGACGATGTGGAAACTTGGTTTTGTGAAGCATGTCTTCACTTGCTTCACCACGTCGTCTTTTGTCCTTCTTGTTCCTATTCTATGGCAAGGCTTGTTTGTCCCAGTGCAATATGACCTTGACTTTTATCCCTGGAGTTGAGTGGAACAATTGTGAACTTTATTTTCCATTGTGTGGGACCAAACAGTAATTTAGCAAGACCGGTGTTATTACTAACTGAAACCATACAGAGAGTATCTACAACATTGCTTTCCCGAGGTCAATTCAATGGCCTTATGAGAGTTAATCTTAGTGGAGCTCAGTTCTGTACTTCCTCAGTAAAGAAATAACACCCCAAATTTGCATTATCTTCCTTTTAAATGTACTTAGTTCTTTAAAATTCCTTTTAATTCATGCACACCCTACCGCAAGCAAATGTAATATGAGAGAATCTAGATAAATTAGGGAGTTTTTATTTATTTATTTTTTTACAAAAAGATATTCCATTGGATCCCTTTAAGTTCTGCAAAGTTAACTTCATTGATTAAAGCGTGATTATAGTCACTTTATCACCAAGTCATTGTTTCCTTCATTTCTTGTGTAAATTCTCTGGAATTGAGTTTGTTAATGGATAATACAGAGGCATGATTTCAAAATTTCTCAGACTGTGGAGTCTCATCTTTATTGGATATTGCCAAGATGCAGTTTTGTTTTTTTTTAAATAAAAAGAAATTAACTTTAATTTGATTACTTATGAAATCCTTGCAGATAATTAGGGATATTCTTGTCTATGTGTCGTGCAACCGCCACCACACAGAAAGGATGGGGCAAGACCCCAACCTGCCAGGGGCAATGGCAGCCAACCCAGTGGGTGTGCTATGTGGAGGAGGGCCAGAGCAATTGCTATAGAATCGACTCCGACTCATGACAACATCATGTGCATCAGAGTAGAACTGTGCTACATAGGGTTTTCAGAGGCTGATTTTTTGGAAGTAGATCACCAAGCCTTTCTTCTGAGGCGCCTTGGTGTGAATTCCAACCCCCTGCCTTTCAGTTAGCAGTCAAGTGCATTAACCCTTTGTACCACCCAGTGACTCCAGTGGAGCAGGGCAGGCAGCATTCCTGTCTTGGTTTACTGGAGCTGTTGAGCATCCCTACGTGCTTAAATTTAGAGATGGATCATTTGGGTTTTGTGTGGACCCTTGCAGGGAGTCCTGCTTGGACTAAGGAGCTGAGCAACTCTTAGCAAGCACTTGCCCTTCTTTAAATTCTTGTTGTTGTTGTTGTTAGTTGCTGTCAAGTCAATTCTGATCCATAGACACCTCATGTATGCAGAGTAGAATGGCTCCATAGCGTTTTCAAGGCTATGATCTTTCAGAAGCAGATGGCCAGGCCTGTATCCCGTGGCACCAGGTCCAAACTACCAACCTTTTGGCTAGCAGTCACCCAGGGCCACTGTTTTAATCCTTAGTTTTCTCACACGTAAGATAGGAGTAAAAAGAATACCTATTCTGTAGAGTTACTCTTGATTGACTAAGGTGCCATAGAAATGGTACTGAGTGCTCTGGTTCTGCTCTCACTACATGTGAGATCTGGGTTGCTTCCCTGTATTCATAAGCTGCCGTATTCTATTAGTGATCCACTACACATTTTTCCTTTAACTTCTAAGAGATGAACAGTTTTTTTTAAAAAATTAACTTTATGAAAATATTATTTATGTGCAATAAAATGCATTTACTTTAAGTATATGGTTTGATAAGCTTTGACAAATATATACATCATAGTCAAGGTATAAAACATTTCTATCACACCAGAAGATTTCATCGTGCCCCTTCCCAATAACCCCAATCCCCACGCCTGGCCCCAGTTCACCACTGAACTAGTTTCTGTCACTGCAGATTGTTTTTTTCTGTTCTGGAGTTTCTTTGATCTTTTTTTTTTCTTTTTTATTGTGGTAAATACATATGTAACAAAACATTTGACGTTTCAACAATCTTCACATGTATGGTTCAGTGACATTAATTATATTCATCATGGTGTTCAACTGTCATCATTTATGTGTTCCCAAATTAGACCATCACCCCTAACAGAAGCTCAGTGTCCTCTAAAGGAGGGTACTTCCTGCTCATACCAGGAGGCCAGTCAGATACAGCCAAACTCCCTCAACCAGAGAGACCATGATTGTAAACTCGTCAGTGGAATAACTGGGGTCAACATTTCTACACTTTCAGATGAACACAAATCAAATTTCTCTATAACTGTCCCTTGGAGTCTAAAAGGAGATTAGGAAAGGCCCAGGGGCATGCGACCCGTCCCCTTATCCTGGACACAAGTGTGTCAGCAAGGGCACCTGAGTGACTAAACCCTGTGGGAAAACCAGTAAGAACAGGGCAGCATCGTCAGCCTACTTAGAATCACCCGATGGAAGGGCAGAGTTTGAAATCAGACACCAAGAGTGCTGAAAAAGCACTTTCTTTTTTCAGAAAACACCCTCGAGGCATGAGCAGAAATGACTGTACTCTGGCGTTCTGGAAAGGGTTAAGTAAACATTCATTTTGTAAATCTGTTGCCACCTCCCAATCTGGCCCATGAGCCCAGTTTAGGGAACAAGTGTGAACATGGGCTTTGGTTAAGATCAGAGATTACTGTGACAAAGCTCAGAACTGACCAGAAGTGGAAATCTTCCAGCCTCGACGACCTATGCACGCGAGACTTGCTTGACTGGCCAGTTGGATAAAGAAGTCACTCCACCTGCACATTCTCCCCCTTGATTCTGCCCTTGGTCCTGCAGCTCCTGTATAGATGTGAAAAACTAGCATCCACCCCCAAAGAGGAAGCCCTTGTGAAGGCCAGCTAGCAGCAATGCAGTACAAACAGCATGAGCATTGGAGTGAGACGGGTCTTGGTTTGAAAGCTGGCTCTGCAATTTAATCATTTAGCCTTTTCATATTCTTAAAAATCTGAAAAACAGATTTTAATGCCTACCACACAACGTTTTTGTCAGAACTAGAGAATGTAGGTAAAGTGTGATCAAGTTTTCTGATGAGTAATGACAGTGGTGGTGAACACCTTCTCCCCCTGTGACATCTCCTGTGGACTCATCTTGAGTGATCAGGGTTATGCCCAGCTCTCTCCTGTATATCCTTTCCCACACTTCCATTATACTAGTCAAAACGCACAATCAAAATATTCTTGGGTGATAGAATCTTGCAAACGGTTTTCTAAGGATCTGCAAACTACAGCCTGTGGGCCAAATCTGACCCATTGCGTCTTTTTGTAAATAAAGTTTTGTTGGAACACAGCCACCTCTATCATTTACATATTGCCTATGGCTGCTTTCACTACAACAGCAAAGTAGATGCAACAGAGACTGAATGGCTGGCAAAACCAAAAATATTTACTATCTGTCCCTTTACCGTTTGCCTACATCTGGTCTAAAATGGTTTGGGTAGTACTTTAGGTGTATGGAGCCCTGGTGGCGCAGTGGTTAAGAGATCAGCTGCTAACAAAAACGTCGGCAGTTTGAATCCACCAGCTGCTCCTTGGAAACCCAATGGGGCGGTTCTACTCTGTCCTATAGGGTCACTATGAGTTGGGATTGACTTGACGGCAACAGATGTGATTTGGTTTTTGGGTTTAGGCATTTATTTCCTTAGTTACTCAGTATCTTGGGGTTGCACAGTAACAACTCTAATGACAGATAAAGCTTGCATAAGTAAATAAAATATAAATAACATTTAAAAAATAAAAATATTTAAAAATAAAAATCAATTGATTAAATGATTTGCACAATGTCAAAAATTGATTTGATTGACTTCTTCCTTAAAAGTGATAAAACTGTATATAATAAACTCAACACCCCTTGTTAGAAAGCGAATAAATCGAACAACTGCTTTTTATTGTTGTTTGTATTAGGGAAAGATCTACATGCTAACAGAAGGCAGGCTTGACTGATCTTCTTTGAATTGGCTGGTTGTCTTGCTGTCCCATAGACTTGGCCTTGGTGTGTCCTTGCTGTTGTGCCCAATGAGGCATCTGAGGAACAGGAGATAGTGACTATCAAATTATTATAGTATGGATGTGCCTTCATTTTCAGACAACTTGAACTGAACATCGGGGTCTCAAATTCTCATTAACATGAAACTCTGCTCTTAGGATTTAGTCTAGCGCTCCACTAAATAGCCAATCTTTTTAGGGCGGTAAAACTACATTTAGATAAGGAAAAACATATAATATACATATAATTTTTGGAACCCCATCTCTTGCATAAAGTCAGGCACACTTTGTAACAAGAAATAATTTAGGTCTGTCGGCTACCTTTTATATTTTGATTCTGTGTTACAACCGTTGCTTATTTAATGAACCTAGTAAGCATCTTTACTTCTTACCAAGTTTATCCATTGAGTTTGTGGTTTTTGCTGATAAGGACAAATGGGATAGAAAAGAGCGACACAAATTAACAGACACAGAAGGAACTGAAAGGTCATACATGCCTATTGTTGCTTCTGACTCATAGCAACCCTATATGACAGACTAGAACTGCCCCATTGGGTTTCCTAGGCTGTAATCTTTATGGGAGCAGATTGTCAGTTCTTTTCTTCTTTGAAACCGTTGCTGAGTTTCAACTGCTAACCTTTCTGTTTGCAGCTGAGCGCTTAACCATTGCGCCACCAGGGCTCTTCATATATGTCTACCAAACATTAAAAAACCAAAACCAAAACAAAACCCAGTTGCCATTGAGTTGATTCCAACTCATGGCGACCCCACGTATACTGGAGTTTAATTGGTAAAAGAGCAAATGGTTCTCAGGATAGTTTTATAATTCCTTCTCTCTGTATTTACTAAAGAAAAATGCCAGCTTTGTCCCCCTCCACACCCAATAAGTTACAGAGTCAGAGGTTTTGAAAGCTCTCTTGCAGTGAAATCTGCAAATTTATACATGGTTGTGCAGTACAAGAAAGAATCAGGGTTGTCTCTACTTGTTAGCTAAATATCTGGACATCTGACTCGCTAAACAATCCTATAAAGTTTTGCTTTTAATGTCCCCATTACAAAGTAAATATATCAGTTTTATTATTTTTTTCTCTTTGACTTCTTTCTAAAGCAGTTTGTTTTCCCCCTAAATGACGATGTGCACCAATTTCTCACTTTGAGCCAACCAAACCAAAGTTGTCTAATTTTATGATCATTAACGTTATTTTCACCTTTACTAAACACTCAGCAACACCAGTCATCTTACTTTTGTGGAGCAATTGCCCTGACAAGAATGGGCCTGCCGGGGACTGGGAGGCCTTCTCTGAAACCCTCTGGTCTTGGTTTTGTGATGCTGTGGACAAAACATTGTTCTTGCAAACAGGAGACATGGAATCTACTTTTCAATCTATAGCTGATTAGCTATGGGGCCTTAGGCAAGTCACGTAATCATGATGGATCTCAAATGTTCTACCTGTAAAATGCAACTTGCTTTTCCTGGCTAAGGGAAAGGAGACTGAAGCTGATTGAAGTTCTTTTCTAGCTGTAACTTCTCATGAGTTCTTTAAAAACTCATGGTTTTCTACCATGAGTTCTAATTTAATAGAAGGGTTCCTGCATTTGCTTAGAGGAATGGTTTTCAACCTTGCCTATGCACTGGAATGCTTTGGGGATTTTAAGAAATAACGATGCCTGGGTTCCAACCTAGAGATTCTGATTAACTGCCCTGGGAATTGGGAGTAGCAAATGTTTCCCAGGTGATTCTAATATACAGTCAAGGTTGAGAATTACTGACTTGGATGTTGAAATTGATGGCTACTAATATACCTTTGGGGAGTCCCTGGATGTCTCAGATGGTTAAGCACTTGGCTACTAACTGAAAGCTTAGCGGTTCGAATCCACCCAGAGACACCTCAGAAGAACAGGCTTGGTGATCTACTTCTGAAATACCATAGAAAGATCACTGAAAACCTTATGGAGCACAGTTCCACTCTGACACACATGGGATTGCCATGAGTTAGAATCAACTCAATGGCAACTGGTTTAATACAGCTTTGGCTCTTACACTATTATGAGAAGGACATGCTCAGTCCTTTCCCTAGTAATAAATAATAGCTATGGGGTGTTGGGTACTTATTTTGTGCCATGCAGTGTGCCAAATGTTTTGTGGATCAGTTTGGATTATGTTTGATTGCTAGTGAAGAGACCTGAAGTAACAGATGTTTAATTAAGACAGTGGTGTATTTTCTGTCACATAAAAGAAGAGTATGCTGTGCAGAGTCCCTGGTTGAGTAAACAGTTAAGCACTGGACTACTAACTGAAAGATTAGTGGTTCAGACCCACCCAGAGGTGTCTCAGAAGTAGGGCTCAGCCATTGCTTCTGAAAAGTCAAAGCCTTGAAAACTCTGTGGAGCTGTTCTACTCTGCATACATGGGGTCACCATGAGTTGGAATCTACTCAACAGCAACCAACAACAGGCTGTGCAGGACCCTGTGGGGCCTCCATGGTGCCAACAATATCCCAGGCTTCTTCTGTCTTTCTGGTCTGCTGTCCTTGGTGTGTGGCTTTTGCTGTCAAGGTTGTTCCGTGGTGTGTATTGACCACTACTGGTCCAGGATCACACCCGTGTTCCAGACAAGGAAGAAGAAGAAAAGGGAAAAGCAAAAAGATCATGCCTTCCTCTTGAGGTATCCCTCTTCCCAACATACAACTTCTGTGACCATTAATGACTGATCCTATCTGCAAGGGAGAATAGCGAAATGTTTAGAGATTAACGTAGAGACTGTTAGTAAGGAAGGAAAGGGCTGATGTTGGGTGTGGCACCGCCAATCTTTGCCACACTTTGAATGTATTATCTCATTTAATCCTCATAGAAACTCCATGAAGTAGGTTCTGGTAAGCCCAATTTCAGAGATGAGGAAACTAAAGCTTAAAGATGAGGTTAGTAACTCATCCATTCAGCTAAGTCCATCTGAGCCAGATCCGGAGTTTTGGCTTGCTAGGCTGTCCTGTCTCCCTGCCATGGTGACCTGTCTCACTCACAGGGCTCAGGAGGATTGTAAAAGCACAGGCCTTCCATGTTTAGATCAAGGATCAACGGGAAGATGCAGTGCATCAGCTAGCAGATGGCTGTTAATATCCTGAAAACTCATTTTTGATACGTGTAACTGATGTCTCAGCTTGCTTGTTGAAGAAAACAAGGTCTTTGCTTTGCTGCTGTACTGTCTCCACTGGACCCTTATCAGACATTGTAGCCTCAACCAAGGGCTCAAAGGGGAGAGTAGAAGGGGCTGGAATCTGGCCAAAATGACCCAGTGCATCTGTACTCTGGGCAGTGCTAGTGGAGAGCCTTGTGTGGCAACTCGTTCTGGGAGCAGGGCTCAGCCTACTTGACACATCCTCCATTCTGAACTTTCTAGATGTTGGAAGAGTCAGGCTGTCCCTTCACATCTGCGTGCATGTGCGTGTGTGTGTGTGTGTGTGTGTGTGTGTGTAGTTGGGATGTGGAAAGCAAGGTATAGAGAGTAGGGTTTTATTTCCAGTTAGACAATGACATCTCTTCTCTTTCTTTGTGTCTGGTGGGTTAAAGCTTAGCCTCTAGGGCAGATATATCTGAGTTTGAATCCTAGATTTATTTGTGTGATGGAGTCCTTGGGTAGTGGAAATGGTTAACACCCTCAGCTGCTAACCAAAAAGTTGAAGGTTTGAGTCTACACAGAGGCGCCTCAAATAAAGGCCTGGTGGTCTACTGAAAAATTAGTCACTGAAAACTCTAAAGAGCATAGTTCTACTCTGACACACATGAGGTTGCCATGAGTCAGGGTTGACTCAACGGCAGCTGGTTTTTATTTTGTGATGCTGGCAAGTCACTTTATCTCACTTTGCTGCCATTTCCTTATGTATACAAGGGGGATGTGGTTCTTTATGGGGCTGTGATGGGTATTTATTACTGTGCTTGGCATTGAGTAAACACTCAATAAATATTAGTTACTATTATTATTTTTCCATTCTCTCTCACTGTACCTCTGAGGACAGAGGTATGCAGGCTAATTCTAGACTATAATTTGCATGGCCTCTGAGTCCTGTATTTCTTGTGAAATGGCAGGACACAAACTTCCAGTCTTGCAACTCTTGGTGAGGCTAACGCTGATGGTTACACTGGCCATTCTGTGGCCAGACTTGGAACTTGGGCCACGAGCTCCCTACCAACTTTGTAAGGTGGATGGCAGCAAGGCCTGTACTCACTGGGGTGCCTTTATGTTTGTTTTTTTTTTAAACACATGAAATTGGACCACAATGTTTATGATCTAGCTGCAAAGAGATTGACACTTGACATATGCGAGAAATAGCACCAATGATACCGAAAACTGAAACAGCAATGTGCTGCCTTCTTTTTTTAGCAATAGTTTCATTAGTACAACTTTCTGGGAAGAGCAAGTAGCCAAAGAATTATAAACTGGAGTTGCTCTCAGACCAGGTGTTGGGATAAAAAGGACCTAATCACCGTTAAGAAAAGCTGAATTATGCTTTAATCACCTAGAATCATAAATTGAATTAAAAGAGAGGAAGTGTACAAAGATTGCTATAACTTTCCGGGACCGAGAAATGCTGGGAAGTTAGAAAAGAAAGGAGAGAGGCAAGAAAGTTGAAAATAGGAGCAAGTCTTAATGCTGGATGAAAGCAACACCAATTCAGGAAGGGAAGTTGTAGAGGGAAAATGAACTACTCATTCATCATCCCATACATGCATCCACCTAATAACTGAATTATTTCCAGCGGGGGAAATCAACAAGTGAAATTAATTACCTTCAGCAGGAGGCAGAGAAGATGGAATCTGGGAGGATGTCATGGAGCATATGGCATTGGATGTGGATCTTGAAGGATAAAGGATAATCAGACTTGCTTAGACTGTGGGGGATGAAGATGACTCTTAGGACATAAAACATTAGCATTGGGAATGACATTCAAGGATATCTAGGTTAGCGTCTACAACATTTCTGTCTTGATCCCTTTATTCAAAGCAAATCTACTGCAGAACCCCAATATAAAAGATCAAAATGGAGCAGCTTTTGGGGAATGCTCAGAGCTCTGATTGCTGAGTCCCTTACCGCCAGATTCCCCTGCCTCCTCTCTTCTTTTGGCAACTAGAGGCAACTTTACTATGTTCCAGGCTTCACTGGATCACAGTTGGACAACGCTGAGCTGCATGCATCCTTCCCTTCTTTCAGCAAGATTGCTGATAGCTGGTCACAGATCCTTGGTTTAAATCCTTCCAGGGTTAAGACTTCACTCTTAGAGAAGGATGAGTCATTGAAGCATGTTGCATTGGTCTCCACAAAGCTTTGAAATCTGTGAAGGTCAGGTTTTCAGTCTCCATGGGTCTCTTGTGAATAATAACCTCCCCTTCTCCAGTGTCCTTTGCAAAGGAATCCTCCCACATCACGAGGGCCATTGGTTAGTAAACCTGAGAATTAGCAATAAAAGCTCATCTTGATTGACCATTATGTCTCTCATCATGAATCCATTATCAGGGCTACTTTCACCCACACAGGCTGTACCCTAGGCCACCAACCAGCTTTGGGCTTGGGCAGTTGGTCTGACTCCCAAACTGATGCTGGGGTCTGAAGAGTCTTTCCTCCAAGGAAGTGGTCCTTATCTGCGGGTCTCAGGAAAAGTTTATTTCTTTCCTAAGACTCTCTTTGGTCTTGGGTATCTAAAAGTAGATGTTGCTTAAATCAAGGAATGAGCAATTGGATTTCCTTTCCTCCGGCTGCCTGACCACAGGTTTTTCATGTCCTAGATCCAGTTGGCAATTCTAGATTCTGGCTATGGGTCTTGATCTAATAGAGAAAGATATATCCGTCTCCTCTACTCCATCCCCTCACTACTGTCCTGCCTTGCTGTGGAATTTGGGTCGGCACCTGGGGTGGGTGGGGTCTCTTTTTCCATTCCCTGAACAAAAATAGGGTAGCACTGGTGATAAGCAATGGGACTGTTGGTCTCATGCTCTCAATTTAGGTCCTTTCTCCCCTTCTTTTGATGCTGCTGCTCTCAATAAGGGTGAGACTCTGGCCGTCAGACTATGCCCAATATGTCAGCCCAGAGTCTACCTTTCTGTGATAAGACTTCCCTCCCTGACCATTGCCGTGTTTTCATCCCATCTATGATGTGGACTCCCAGGTTTCTAGCCCCCTTGAAGGAATATCCACTACTACAGCCTTAGCCATGACTGTGTCCCTGTCCTACTGGAGATACATACAGGGTATTTGAGAGGCTGCATCCAAGGTCAGGACAAGGCATGTCATCTTATTCTGTCTGCCCCCAATTGCTGTCACTCAAAAATCTCCAAGGTGCTCCTTCCCAGAGTCCTCCTTTAAAACTGAAATCGGCCCCAAACCTGATCTTCTGGTGGCTTCTGAAGAAAGAAGTTCTTCTACTTAGCTCATGGTACCTTCACAAAAGGCCAATGACAGAGTTTCTGTTTCTCCTGCTCAGGCTCATTCTGTCTGCAAGTGAGGTCTTTGACCAGTCTCTACAGAATCATTGACTCCTAATCAGGGCTGTCCTACTGCTTGGGGATGCCAGGCCCAGGTGACTGAGGGATGATATCCTGGTGCATGATGAGAAAGGCTGGAGCTGTGCTTGTAGGCCCTGGGTGTATTGAGAATGGAGACATTCAGTATCATGGTGTAGCAGGATGAGGACAAGTTAGGGTCACTATACTAGGACTTTGCTGATGAGCGATGAATCATGAATGGTTGGCTGAGGTCAGAGGAGAAATAGCCATTTGTTGAGCACATATTATATACCAGGTGTTTAACTGTGTTATCCCATACAATCCCCATGATAACCTCATGATAAAGATATTATTATTCTTGTTTTACAGACGTGGAAACTGAGGCATGCACAGGTTAAATGACTTGCCAAGGGTTGCACAGGTGATAAGCAATGTAGCAGGTTTTCCAGACTAGGTCTGCCTGGCTCCCAAATTACACCACAGGGCTTCTTAATGCTAAGCATTTTAGGGGTACATTCGTACTTCTCCCCCTCTCAATTTAAATAGTTCCACCCTTAGATGGAGGTGGGTTCTGACTTCACTGAGAGTAGCTCTAGCATGGCTCAAAAACCCCTGCAAACTTGAAGCTCAGGAAGATAGACTTGAGACGCAGTACAGCACCTCAGAAGATTTCCATCTTCACATCTGAGTTCCTGAGCCATGGTGGGCTAATCAGCCAAGACAAGATAAGAGCGGCTGGTAAAATGTCCTTGGGGTTCACCCAGGGTCCCCAGGGTGTCAGATGACCCTGCTTATCTGGGGCCATTTTGAGTGACTTGGACAAGACTTATGCTTATGGTATAGGCTGAGCCTCTGACCCTAGACCAGTCTCTCTGCCTTGGTGGCAGAGCAGTCCTACTTCTTGCTGCTCCCCTCTTCACCCATCCCCTGTAGACTAGGGGCCCCTACCTTCAAGCCCTACTAAATCAGGTGGAGGTGGAAACCAGCCAAACACACTGGAACCACTTCAGTTAAGAGGCAGACGTAGCTATATTGCAGTTTGTACTTTTATGTTTGCTTGTGTGAGCATTTGATAATGTCTATATACCAAATAGACTAGGCTATAGGCTCCATGATGGCAAGGACCTGGTCTACTCTGCTCAGCAAGTACTTGTCTAACGACTGCTCTCCTGTAGTCTCCTGGTCTTATCTCCTACCCCGGGACATGGTGGAACTGAGATGGGAGTCCTTTCTGCTCTGGTGAGCCCAGTTTCTGTAAAAGGCAGGCATATGCAGCTGGTTTCTCAGGTGGACGTGTCTGCAGTCATTTCAGTCAAAAAACACCAAAAATAAAATGGTGAGGGGAATTGTCTGGGCCTCTCGGTTCTCGTCACTCCTCATGTGAGCAGGCTGCTGGTAAACTTCGCATGGACTTCTCTCTCCTCTCTCAGCTTGGTTCATAACCATCCTACTTACAAGCCTAGTCCTTGGGCAAGTCACTTTCATCTCTGAGCATCACTTTCCTCATCAGAGGGGGATATAAGTTGAGAGGAGTCACTGTGTGATCATCTGGGTGTCAATTCCAAGATGGCTATCACATCCTTTAAACTGGGATCACTCAACTCCCAGACCCCTTTGGTCTGGGGATCAGTGGTTCTAAGTCAACAACCTTCTGCAGACACTCCATATGTGCTGTAGAAACTTCCTCTGGTTCCTCTTTATCAGGGCAGTGTCCTCCAGGTCATTTTGGTCTGCTGAGGTCTGGGGAATTTGCCTCAGTGACTATGGCCCTCATTTAGCCTTTCCCAGAGGACCTGCCTATGTTTATTGAGTGAGTTCTGTAGGGACTGAAGGGAATATGCCTCTCAGAATGGGGATGAGCAGGGGAAATGCCATGGACTGTTCCTCTACCCTCCACGCCAGACCAGATCAGATCAGAGAACGTGGGGTCAAGCACCATCTTTGAGATCTCCTGATAGTGACTTCCCAGTATTCAGATCAAGACACCATGACTTCATTCCTTTTTGGCTGCCACATCAGCCTTACAAACAACATCACATTGTAATTCAGCCCAGGTTCCATGTAGGTCTATATTTTTTCTCCTCTGCCCTGAGTGTTATCCAGATTACTAGAATATATGAGCAATGTGATTATATTTCCTGGCTGCAAAGTCCTTTCAACTCAAACATCAGTGAATAGACAGCCCACATTTACATGGATGTGGGATCTCTTTGTTGGCCTACATCATTAAAAAAAAAAAAAAAGTGTAAATTGGGCGGGAAAGCCTTTCTGTAGTGTGTCAAGTCTGATCTTTGGCCAAAGCCCAAGTTCTTTCTTCCTGTTTGGAAAAAAATCAGCCATTGTCCCTGAATGGAAGGAATAAATTTGAAAACTTTGACTCAGAACTTTGCTATAAGAAGAGCACCCACATTAATGTTTCAATTAAGGATGTGAATAATCCTTTAGGTGGCCTGAGCTAAAGTTTCCCAGCACTCCTCAGCTGTCTTAGGCCATGAACACAAACAAGATTCTTTACATTAAAGCGAAAAGTGTCAGGAACTTTTATGACTTTGTTTTCAATTAGAAGCTAGGGCAAGTTGGTTAGCCCTAGGGTTGAATTCCTATTGTTCAATTATTTGTTTTTGGTTTTGCTACAAGTAAAGAGAAAATCATTTGTATTTCACCTTAGTGGGTCTGTTTCTTTCTTTGTTTCTTTTTTAAACGATACTGAAGATTCAGCAGCAAAAGAGAATAATATCTACAGTGGTTACTTGGAGCAATTGATAACGTGTCACGTCTCCTCCTGAACTGAAAGTTTTATCTTTCAAAATGGCCTTGTGTGGCTATAGCCCTGAGGTTCAACCAGTTAGTCATAAACGGAAAGGGCTTTCATTGGGTCTGATTGTCAAGATGGTTCTGGCGGGTTCCTCTTCCCTGGTTCCCTGATGATGGAAATTTATGCTGACCCACATAACCCTTAGAGCAACTTTCTTAACTGTTGTCCAACCTGCTTGCTGGACCCTGGTGGCTCACGGGAAATCTGCAAGAAGACAATGTCTGGGAGAAGGGTCTTCTTCCAGAAGAGCGCTTTGGAGCCTACCCTAGGGAATGCCTGCCTAAGAGGGCTCTTTTAAAGCCACCCTGAAGGAGAAGTTACGATGACCAGTTCCTGTGTGTCTGCTCCACTCTGAGCCATTAGGAGAGACTTACCTCCTTAGCAGGAGCCTTGGTGGTGCAGTGGTTAAGTGCTCCGCTGCTAACTGAAAGGTTGGTGATTGGAGCCCACCAACTGCTCTGAGGGAGAAAGATACGGCAGTCTGCTTCTGTAAAGATTTAAAGATTACAGCCTTGGAAACCTTATGGGACATTTCTACTCTGTCCCATAGGGTTGCTATGAATCGGAATCAACTCAACGGCAATGGGTTTATCTCCCTAGCTGAGCAGCTTCCACGATTTGCTGTGAATGTGGTTTGCAGAGGGTCATTAAATAAACAAGTACTGACAACTTTGCATATTTCCTCAGTGATATTTTATTATAGCTTCATCAAGGAGCTGGAGGACCATGTTTATTTAAATCAGTAGAATCCGTATGCTCCATTAGGTTGGGCAAAGCAAGCACAAATGCCCCAGATGGAGCCACGGTGCTGCCTGAGGTGATGGGTGACTTGTATCTGTCATGGTCTGTGGTCTCCAGCGGAAAGACAGCTGCAGGACTTTATTTTTGTGATGTGGAGCATGTCCCAGTGTGTGGTAGGGGGAACTGAAATGCGCACTGCTGACTTTTTATACCTTCAGATTTTTTGTTGCTCTTTTTGGAAAAGGGAAGCCCTCTTGGGGCCAAATTCATGTGTTTTTCTGTAAATGAGTTTATTTTTATTTTTTATCAAATCCAATTGGTGACTGACTTCCAGTGGTATGGAAGGACAATATGGCTGAACTTCTCAGCCTGAAAAAGGAGATTTTTCTCATGACTGACATTCGGATGCCCACAGGAGACTTAAAGGGCCCTCAGACCACAAGATAAATGGTGAGAAAGCTTCAGGCTTTGAGGACGTGGTAACTGACACTACCATTTTATCAGGGGGTTATTAAAATTTGGTCAACTCTATTTTGGGAAGTTGGGCTATCATCTTTTCTGCACATGCATTGTGATTTTAATCTCTTGTTTTATTTTCTTTTACTATTCTTTCATTTTTATTATTATAGTTAGCCGTTCAGGGATCCAGAAACCCTAAGGTGAGGCCATCATGATTTCAGACAAACTTCTTTTTCTCCTCAAAATCTGTATCTGTGGACTCAGTTCTCATGCTGGTGGCAGTAGGGAGAACCGTGTTTACTGTGGAATTAGAAAGGTTTGTTTTTGCTTCACACAGGATGGTGTGAAAGACACCAACTGCAAGTTGAAATACACTTGGCTGTTGGGATCCTTTGGGAAATGGCCCGAGGCATTGGACTCTGATAGTCCATGGACTCTTTGCAAAGACACCAACAAAAGCACCCTCAGTCTTGCCCGCTCACTTGGAGTCCTTAGTAGCTGGTGTGGACACGTGGGTTGGAGCTGTACATCTGCAATAGGAAGAGGTGGAGACTTAGCAACTGCTCCCCATATGGTATGGTTGTGCCAGGGCACACCTGTTGACACTGTGGGTTCCAAGGAAGTTCAGACATCAGGGAGTGATACACTCTGCTCACAGCACCTCCTCCAAGCCCTCTTTGTTCATTGATTTAAAAACAACAAGGGGCAGGAAGCCATTGCTTGACAAGCTCCTAGAAGTGCCCAGCCAGCTGCTTTCCAGCCAAGTGGGTGGGTGTATTCACTTCCTAGGAAGGAGTGAGATAGGGGAGTCTTCTAGGCCCTTCTCCAGAGGCATATATGCAAATCAGAGGGGAGATTAGCCATATAGCTGCCTTTTATCTGGTCTATGTGTGCATATGGATTGAACGCTTTTTGTTCCCCAACTGAATTAAGAGGCTGACCCCAATAATGCTTGGACTCCCAGATAACTTCTTCCTCCAAGCTTCCCCCATGCCTCAGGTTGCACTTTATGCCTAAAGGGTAGCTGAAAACCCAACTGGAGACAAGCGTAGAGTGAGTGATATGACCATGAACCATCTGAGGTGGCTATGGGTGACCATAGAATAAGTGAACAAAGTGTGGGAGGGGCAGGTGCTGTTTTCTCTGCCATGTCAGGCTACTGGGTGGTCAGTACTGGGCATCACCCCAGAGAAGAGGAATTGGCAAAAAAGAGGAACTCGTGCAGCAGTGGTGCACCCAGACAGAAGGTTAGGGAGAGTAAGAGTATGCCATTGGGAAATAGCTGAGGGAATGGAGTGTTTATCCAGACTCTACAGGGGGACCTAATAGCTGCCTTTTGATATTGGAAAAAAGGATACTATTATTAATACTAACGAAAAGATTAGTTAACATTTATTGAGAACTTCTCTGTGCCAAGCTGTATTTTAAGCACTTTACATGTACTTCTCAAATTACCCTATGAGGTGGGTACCATAATGATCGTCATTTTATAGATTAGAAACTGCAAGGGGATTATGGATGGTGAGTTTCTTTAGAAGGAAATTGCAAGGAAAATGGAGCTTGATCCACGAGGTAGGTTCAGTAGGAGAAAGAGCTTTCTGGTATAGTTCTCCAAAGGAAGGTGGAGGTGAGTGGAGAAAGGGGAGGAAAAATAACATGTGTTCAGCATCTATGACATACCCGCAATGGCCTTGGGAGCTTTCCATGTATTATTTCAGTTGATTCTCAAAACAGCTGTGTAAAATAGGAATTATTATTCCTATTTTACAGATGAGGAAATCGAGGCCCAGAGACATTAAGTAATAATCTGAGCCCTTCTCACCTGTAAGTGACAGGGCCCAGATTTGAACACAGGTATTTTTGACTCCCAAGTCCACTCTCATTGTTGCTTAGAACAAAGGTTCTCAGGCATACAGGTGGTCCTGAGCCCAGGCACCAGGCTAGCGCCTCTGATATATACTCGCATAAAAGCCAGATCTGTTGCTGTTGAGTCGATTCCAACTCATAGCGACCCTATAGGACAGAGTAGAATTGCCTCATAGGGTTTCCAAGGAGTGGCTGGTGGATTCGAACTGCTGACCGTTTGGTTAGCAGCTGAGCTCTTAACCACTGAGCCTCCAGGGCTCCGTATACTCCCATAGCAGCCTGATTTTCACAGATGGTAACAATCATCTCAAATGTAATAGGTTTTCTTTCTCCCTCGACTGCGAAATCCACGTGGGCAGTGACTACATCTATCTCATTCAGTACTGTCTTCTTATTGTCTAGGAATGTTTGAAGGAATGAATGTAAACCAGCAGAGATCCCTAATTATAATGGGAGATGGCAAAAAGAGGATAATTAATCTCCTATGGGAATGTTACAGCGAGATTCTTGTGTTGGACCAGGGATGGGTTATCAGTAGTTCTAATCCAGCAGATCCTTAAAATTATCTGAGAGATTTTTATAAATATAGATTCCTAGGCCCACATCAGACTCCCAGAGCCAGACTCTCCAAGAGGAAGGCCTGGGAATCTGTATTTTGCATCACTCCCTGGGTGAGTCTGCCGTACAGGGAGGTTAGGAAGCCCCAGCCTGGATGAATCTGTCGTAGTTATCTAGTGCTGCTCTAACAGAAATACCACAAGTGGATGGTTTTAACAAAGAGAAGTTTATTTCCTCACAGTCAAAGTAGGCTAAAAGTCCAAATTCAGGGTGTCAGCTCTCTGTCGGCCTTCTTGTCTTTGGTGTTCCCCCGGACTAGGAGCTTCTCTGTGCAGGGACCCCGGTCCAAAGGACGCGCTCTGCTTCCGGCATTGCTTTCTTGATGGTATGAGGTTCCCCTGTCTCTCTGCTCACTTCTGTCTTTTATATCTCAAGAGATTGCCTCAGGACACAGTCCAGTCTTGTAGATTGAGTCGTGCCTTACTAACACAACTGCCACCCATCCTCCCTCAAACGTCATAGAGGCAGGATTTACAACATATAGGAAAACCACACAGTACCAGGAATCGTGGCCCAGTCAAATTGATACACACATTTTTGGGGGGACATAATTCAAACCACGACAAATCTGAAGTCTAGCCTGTGGTGCTGGGGTTCTGTGACTCCACATGGTCTCTTCCTGGGCTCTTGGACAATACTCCTGTCTTCCTGCCACCTGTGCCCAAGCCTCTCTGCCTGTTGGTCTTCAAGGCCAGGCCCTGTATGTGTGTGCCTGGAGCATGGAGGGAGGCCTGGGGCAGAGTCAGACCCGGGGCCTTATCAGCTGGATATTTACTGAGCAAAGTTCAACCAGGGCCCTGCTGCGGATCCGGGATTAACAGGTACCCAAGCTTCCGGGCCTTTGATTCCGAGCCCAGGTCCTTGGGGACCCTTATCGGTGGATGATAATGGACTCTGCATATGAGTCCTGAGGGCCAGTGCTCCTTGCCTTTCCTGGCAGAGCAGGTCTGCCCCCAAGGGCCCAGGGCCCATAGGCCATGGGCTGTCAGGGTGGGCAGATGGTCACTGCCCAGCCATGGGTGCTTTGGGCTTGCTCTCCCTGGGCAAGAAGGGTCCTATGTTCAGGGTCGTATTTGAGTCTGTGTTTCGGTTTCCTGTCTTTGATTACAAAAGGCAGAAGGAACTTTCTCTCAGTAGCAAGGCTGGACACCTCCTGGTCCCAGGACACGTGGGTCATCATTAGGTATTCGTCCTATGTCCTGGGAACCACAGAGAACCTGGCAGCCACCACCCACTTCAGCCAGTCTAAAGGTCCAGAAGAGGTGGAGGGAAGAGGAATGGCTGGCACATTTTAATAATCAGCCACGCAATTAATCAACAAATAAGTTACTGAGCTTATTATGGACTTGGGAAGATATAAAGAAATAAGACACAATACATCATGTTGAGAAGTCTATAGTCTAGTTGGGAGCCTAAGAAATTTACACCAAAAAGGACAACTAACTGTTACGTGGTGTCCCTGGGTGGCATAAACAGTTAACGTTCTCAGCTGCTAACTGAAAACTTGGTGGTTCGAGTTCACCGAGAGGCGCTGCTGAAGAAAGACCTGGCAATCTACTTCAGAAAAATCAGCCACTAAAAATCCTATGTAGCACAGTTCTACTCTGACACACATGAGGTCACCTTGACTTGGAATGGACTTGATAGCAACTGGTAATTGTTACATAGCAAACTATGATAAATAACTTAAAACTTTATTGAATGCTTACTCTGTACTGGATTTTTAATTTTATTTATTGTGCTTTAGGTGAAAGTTTACAGCTCAAGTTAATTTCTTATTCAAAAATTTATACACATATTATTTTGTGATTTATGCTACATATGTAATTCACATTTGCTATGCCAGTGACTCCTCACAACATTCCTTTGATAAAGAAATTGCAGATGAAGAGGCACAGAGAGGTTCAGCAACTTGCCCAGAATCACACAGCTGGGCTGTGGCAGGGGCAGGATTTGAGCAGTGTGCCATCTGACTCAGAAGCCCTGCTCTTACCACCATCCTCTTTTACCATCTATGATAAGTACTAAACAGGTCTGGAAGTATGTGAAAGGTCGTAGGATGAAGTAAGTTCCTTGGGCTGAGTGGTCAGCCACGAGGGTCAGGCTTGTCTTGGGTCAGGAAGAATTTAGAGGCTGAGAAAAGTAAGAGGGAATTCTGATCATAGGAAATCCCAAGTCAAGATGAGGAAGTGAGAGCCTGCCAGGAATATTAAGAGAAGTATAGATACACCTTTCGGCTGGAGTCAGGGTTTATGTAGTGGTTAAGATGCAAAGGGATTGCCCTGGGTGGTGGAAATAGTTAAGTGCGTGGCTGCTCACCAAAAGGTTGGAGGTTTGAATTCACCCAGAGGTACCTTGGAAGAAAGGCCTGATGATCTTCTTCTGAAAATTCAGCCATTGTAAACCCTATGGAGCACAGTTCTGCTCTTGACACACATGGGGTTGCCATGAGTTGGAATCGACTCAACGGCAACTGGTGTGTTTGCTCTAGTGTACAAAGTAGTTAGTAAAATGGGTTAAGATCACCTTGTGGAGGACTTTTAATTCTAGACTAAGAGGTGGTCCTTAATCCTCTGGGTGGAGAGGAGCTGTGGAAAGTTCTGGGGCAGGGGAGTGAATAGATTGAGGGAAATAGTTTAGTAAGTCTGATCTGCCTTCTCAAGTGGCCCTCCATGTTCAAGCACAATTTAGTGAGCAGACAGATCCTTAAGGGGAGCGGGCACTTTGGGGTGGGGGTTTGTCTGAGAAGAGAGATGAGCACCAGTGACATTGCTTTTCATAGCCCCTGCTCCGGAGCAAGCCCCAGCCCCACCTCGGCCATACCAAGGTGTCCGCGTGAAGGAGCCTGTGAAAGAGCTGCTGAGGAGAAAACGCGGTCACGCCAGCAGCGGGGCAGCAGTCACACCTACCGCGGTGAGGAGGCTGCTGTGGCCAGTGTGTGTGTGTGTGTGTGTGTGTGCGCGCGCGCGCCAAAGGGGACCCAGCCAACTGTACTTCCTTGCTCCATGGGATACTCACGGGAGGGCATGGAAGGCAGCAAGTTGCCATGGTGATGGCTGCAAGGAGACCAGGCCTACGGTAGGACAAGTGGGAGGTCCTTTAAGTGGGACAAGGGATGTGACCTGGCTGGCTTGGTCCATTGAACAAAGCTCTTGCCAAGGCCTGAGTGAATGAATGACTCATACTTCCTGGTGCCCTGTGTGGGGCTACCCTGGGAAGAGGAAGATACCAGCTCCCTAAATGCACAGCCTTCTTGCTAAACGGAAACACAAACCCCTCTAAAGTGTAGTTGGTGATGGTTGGGGTATGTGTGGGGTGGAGTGTTTTAACAAGGGAGATTCTCACCCTACAACTTCCTGCCCTGAGGCACTCTGGGACAGGGCTAGTTGGAGATGGCTAAACAATGATCTTGGTCTCCTCTTCTTCCCTCTAGGTGGTGCTGCCCCATCAGCCCCTGGCTACTTACACCACAATGGGTAAGAGATCCTCACAGCCCTGGTCTCCTCCAGGCCCCTCATCTGGGGTGGCACCTGCAGCTCTGGAATTTCCTTCTTCCCACAGGTCCTTCCTGCCTTGACATGGAGGTCTCTGCTTCCGCAGTGACTGAGGAGGGGGCCCTGTGTGCTGGCTGGCTCTCCCAGCCTGCTCCGGCCACCCTCCAGCCTCTGGCCCCATGGACACCCTACACTGAGTATGTGTCCCATGAAGCTGTCAGCTGCCCCTACTCCGCTGACATGTATGTGCAGCCTGTGTGCCCCAGCTACACAGTTGTGGGGCCCTCCTCAGTGCTGACCTATGCCTCCCAGCCACTCATCACCAATGTCACGGTATGTCACACTACAGCAGAACAGTACCCACCCATGCTGAGGGCACCCTTTTCTAACTGGGGCTGATTCGCCTGACCCCTGATCTACCTTGCTGCTGATTCCAGGGTAGTCAGGTCATCTAAGCCCACCCTACCCTTGAGGGAGGTTGGCTTTTGTTCCCACTGACCTAAAATATCTTCCATGAAGAAGGCTTATGGCGTTCCTTGTCATGCCTTACGCTCCTTGGGCTTGGGAAGTTCAGCCTCTCTGTCCCAATTCTTGCCTGCTGATACTTGGTTCCAAGTGTAAAATTTTTAGTGATGGGGCATCTGATCAGACATGCTTGGGGCCTTTTGCCAGAGTCAAACTTTCCTTTCTATTCAAATAACCTAGGGAGTGTTGTTCATTTAGCAGTGGGATTTGAATTTACCAGAAGATGCCTAGTCTGAGCAACAGGTGACTCCCATACATCTTCTCAGAAAACTGTGCTTTTGATGGCGTCAGACCCACCTGTAGGGCAATTTTTTTGAGTTCTGCCTCTAGGGTCAGGTCAAATCCCTGTCTGTTAACTTACTAGCTATGTGACCCTGGACTAGCTACTTAGCCTCTCTGAGCCTCAATGTCTTCGATGCTAAAACGGGAATATTATTAACAAGAGGGTTGTTGTCAGGATCAAATGAGATCATGCATTTGGAGGGCTTAGCACAAACCCTCGCATACAGAAAGCACTAATAGGTGTTAGTTAGCTGTTCTGGTTGTCTCAAAGTCTGCTAACAACGTGAACCAAGGGCTGCTTTCAAGTGCCAGATAGGAAATGAAGGCCCGTCTACCCCCCACCCCCTACCCCAGGGAATGAGAGAAGAGAAATTTGATGTGAATGGTGCTTGTTTTGACCGAAAGAATGGGAATCTGACAAGTTTTCAGAGAAGAAAGGCTTATGGTTACAGCTGCATCCAGCTCCCATCCAGGAAAAAGTAGGGAGTGGTGGGTGGGGGTGGAACTGGGGCCACAGGGGTGGCCGCGGAGCCACTTTCGATGGTGGAGCTTGCTTTGCCTCCCTGTTTCCCTCGAGGGTCCAGTGGCATCCTGATGAAGCTGCCTCTTGCATCCCAAAACCAAACAGACAAAGCCTGTAGGAGCCCTCCCACTCTATGCCTACCCCACTAACCAACTGTGGGGCCGGATGATGGCAAATAGGAAAGGGTTAATGTGACACCTCTCCCAAGTAACTCATTTGCATGTCAGGGGGCTTGGCTTGTTGGGGGTGAGAGTGGAACACAGAATAGTTCCAACCATTTCATTACTAAAGATTTTTTTCATTATTTACCCTTTCATCACCCCACCCCCTGCTTTGAAAGATTTTGTGTATCAAACAAACTGTATTTATTAAGAAATAATTTATTTGTTTTGACATATTGTAAATTAATTCATCAAAGAAGGCTAGAGCTACCAATCAGCACTCCTGATCAGCAGGAGATAAGCCCTGTTATGGTGCTGGGTTGATGTGATTCTATTCCTGCGCAAAGAAACCTCCAGTTTAGTTGACCTGTATGGGTTTTTAATTCAATAACGTAGGATTTCCATTTGAATTTTTAAAATATTGGAAACAGTAAGATTTTCCCAGATTCTCTCTGATTTCAAGATACTGGGCTGGGGACCACTGGGTTAAGTGAATGGATGTGGTGGGTGGAATGCACATAGGCCTGGAAGTCAGGAGCCTGGAGGTCTCCAAGATGCCTTCCAGCTCTACCATTTTATGAATAAGCACCCTGCCACCTATAATGTGGACCAATCATATGGGTGTCACCTGGGATCTTATTAGACACGCAGAATCTCAGGCCCCACCCAAGACATCTGTTACCAGAATCTGCATTGTAACAAGATCCCCAGGAGATATAAATAAGCTCTGCCCTAAATGACTGTAGTCCCTGGGGGGTGCAAACAGTTAAGCGCTTGGCTGCTAATGGGAAGGTTGGAGGTTGGAGTCCACACAGAGACACCTGAGAAGAAATGCCTGGTGATCTACTTCCAAAAAACCGTCCACTGCAAACCCTATGGAGCACAGCTCTGCTTGGAAACACATGGCGTCGCCATGAGTCTGAGTCAACTCAACAGCAACTGGTTTGGTTTTTAAAGGACTCATAGTTTACTCTCAAGACACGGTGGCGATAGAGATTTAACAGGAGAGCTGCTGCAGTAGGCGAATTTTAGCCTCTCTCACATTATTCCATACAGAGAACTTTCTCTCCTACCTACTTTTCTTGTGAAGAGTAGTAAGAATGCAGGTCCTGTGTCTTCACAGGCTTGAGCTGAGATGGCGAGAGCAGTTGCTATGCAGGTGGGAGGAATTGTTTCTAGAGTCTTGACTCCCGGAGGCCCCTAGGATGGCAATGGGAAGTCAGCTCAGAGACAGAGGAATGTGAGGACACCAGGCAGCAGTAGGGAAGGCCAGGTTTGCCCACAATGCAGTGCTCCCCAGCCTGGGTTCAGGTCTGATGGGGCCTCCTCTGTGCAGGTTGCCACCAGAGGGGGCAGGAGGTGAGTGGAGCTGTGTTGGCCCCCAGGAACCTGGCGCTCAGGATGCCAAAGCTGCTGTGTGGAGCCAGGATCGTTCTTGTGTCTGGATGGGAATAGGGCCGCCTCTGTGACACAGCTACTGTGCTCTGTGACAGGCTAGTTGTTTAACATGCTGAATTTTCATTGATTTTAAGATGTTCATTTTTTTCATGTCTTAGTATCTCTGAAATTGGGCTCTATTTTTTTATGCATGTATCAATGAAATATGGAAAATCATCCCTAAAGTCTCTCAGCCTTATGATTTTTGTTCTACTCGTATCCTATTTTACAGATGAGAAAACTGAGGCTTCAGAGTGGGGAAGTAGCATGGGCAAGGACACATAGCTAGTAAATGAGTTAGGGATAGAGTTGAAGTTGTCTGGCTTCTTCCTTGGGGGAAATTTTGAGCAGGTAGAGGTGGAGCCCCCTAGAGTTAAAGAGCAGGAAAGGGCCAAGGTGAGGGCAAAATGGAAATAGATCCCCACGAGGACAAGGACTGGCGGGCAGGTGGATCTCCCAGGGCTGCTAACCCTTGGTCCTGTGCTTCCCCCATCGCAGACAAGAAGTGCCGCCACACCCACGGTGGGGCCTCAGCTGGAGAGTCCAGAGCACCAGGCACCCCTCACCTACTTCCCGTGGCCTCAGCCCCTTTCCACGCTGCCCACCTCCACCCTGCAGTACCAGCCTCCGGCCCCGGCCCTGCCAGGGCCCCAGTTTGTCCAGCTCCCCTTCTCCATCCCAGAGCCAGTCCTCCAGGACATGGAAGACCCCAGGAGAGCCATCAGTTCTCTGACCATCGACAAGCTGCTTTTGGAGGAAGAGGATAGTGATGCCTACCCGCTCAACCACACTCTCTCTGTGGAAGGCTTTTAGGGCTGGCTCCCACCTGGTGTCCTGTTCCCTGAAACTGGGATTTAAAAATGAGCCTGGGATTGAGCCTCAGAGTCCTATCTGTTTGGAGCAGCTGTTCCATAGCTACACTTTTCTAGCAAAAAAAACGAGAATTGTCAACTTCTTCCCTCCCTCCCTCCCGCTCCCTCTCTTCCTTTCCTCACCCCCTCCCTCCCTCCCTCCGTCCCCTCTCCCTCTCTCTCTCCCTCCTTCCCTCCCTCTATCCCCCTTTCCCTTCCCTTCACTTCCCCTTTTCTTTCCCCTTTCCCTTTCTTCCTTCTGTCCTTCCTCCCTCCCTCCCTTCCTCCCTCTTTCTTCCTGCTTCCTCCCTCCTTCTCTCCCTCCCTCTCTCTTTCTTATTTTTCCTCCTTTCTGCTCCTTTTTGGAAGAGAATTATAGGGATTATAGAGATTATATTTTATGCTAGTTGTTGCCAAATCTGGGGCCCAGGTGCTCTCATTTCTGCCACGGTTCAGTCCTCGGAGCAGGCCCCTTCTCTGGGGTGCCTGTAGCTTCACCGGAGCAGCAGTGCCGAGGTACTAGTGCTGGTTACACCCTCTGTCATTCTGA
Organism: Trichechus manatus latirostris; assembly: GCF_000243295.1. Classification (NCBI taxonomy): domain Eukaryota; kingdom Metazoa; phylum Chordata; class Mammalia; order Sirenia; family Trichechidae; genus Trichechus; species Trichechus manatus. The sequence goes on along the minus strand of NW_004444030.1, from coordinate 7,157,684 downwards.
GATGTGTGGGGTGCCCTGCGGGAAGGCGAGCCCTGCCAGCACTCCCGGACGGGCAGCCAAGGGCAGACGCAATGCCAGAGTCCTTGAGCTCTCAGTTCCTACAGTTGCTCCTTTGTTTATTCTTCTCAGCATTGGCCAGATTCACGGTCTGGGCAGCGAAATCTCAAGACCTGGGGCTCAGTGTGATGATGGGTGGGTGGGGAGGGGGAGGAAAAGGGAGGGCTCAGGAATAGGGACTTCAGGTGGGTGGGGACAGGGTCAGTGATGGGAAGATGATGGATGGGGAAGAGGGTGTGTGTATATGTTGGAGTAGGGGATATCTGGGGGAGGGAAAGTTTGAGTTATATGGGGAGAGGAGGGCCAAGGAATGGTTTCTCTCCAGATCACTTGGTTACTGAGAACGACAATAAACTTAAGAAAAAAAGATTGCTTTAATAGGTGGTTTTGCTGCTCTCCTTGTGGGATGCTTGCAAGGAAAGCTGAGCACTTTCCACGGGATGAATGATGTGTTTGCCTGGCCACTTCTGTCCCACCAGACAGACCTCCAGACCCTCTGCCGAATGGTCACTAGCTGAGCGCTGTCAACCGTGTGCTTCTTTGGTGTCTTGAAAGTGCCCACAAGCCACCTCCATCCAAAGACCAACCTTCCTGGGGTTCCTAGAGTCTTAGCGAGAAGTACCATTAGGTTTCATTTCAATTTTTATTTATTTATTTTGCTGGAGAAATATCAGATTTGTAGGGGACTTAGCTCCTGATAGCTCCCCTGCTAACCAAAAGGTTGGCAGTTTGAATCCACCAGCTGTTCCTTGGAAACCCTATGGGGCAGTTCTACTTTGTCCTATAGGGTCACTATGAGTCAGAATCAACTTGACAGCAACTGGTTTTGTTATGTGTGTGTGTGTGTGTGTGTGTGTGTGTGAGTTTTAGCTCCCAATAGTGGTTGTGTTCTTTGGCAACTGGCACCTCTGCCCACCAATGATGCCATTGTCACCATTAGGCAGACACATTTGTTGGTGGAATCCATGTAGAAGAAATGGATTTTCTGGGAAGTGACGTTTCTTTGATGTATTTTCTTTGCCATTTTAAACAAAAACTTCTGGATAAAGTTACTTAAAAATTCTTTTTTCTACTTTGGTTTATTTTGATACAGATTTCTCAGGATCTGTCTAAAATCCCAGTTTTGAATTCTTCTTATTCAGACTTAATTTTTAGATTTAAAATCTTAAGACAACATTTTTGGTGGTAAATTTACATCTTTGCTGATAGTGGTGATGAGTAGGTGAGAGAAGGGAGGAGGGTGTGTGTCTCAGGCCTATTTGATTAGAAGCCCTAGTTTTCTATAAAAAACACTATGCAAGTCTTTTTGGCTATACTTCCTGAGGATTTGAGAGGATGCAGAAGCACTCTCCAAGAGGGAGTATGAGTTGGCAGAAACTAGCAAAGAAATAAAGTACATATTTGCCAAGATTTAAATGGTATCTTTTCCTCTTTTTATCTTGAGGTCAAATGTCCTGGCTGTAGTAGTCCATCTAGATCTCTTCCTGGGTTATTTTGCTAAGATAGAAACATTTTCAGTAAAGATTTGCGGAGACTTTTCTGTGCCAAACTGTTGTATTTCTTAACAAATTAATCCCCTTTAGCTTTCGGTCCCATGTCAGACAGTATCATTATAGAAGGAGCTTACACTTGTCTTGTTGATTTTGCCACTTGATCTCCTGCAGGAGAAGCTAAAACCAGCCCCCTCTATGCCTGCAGAGTCCATGGGTGGTGCAATGGTTAACACTCTCGTCTGCTAACTGAAAGATTGGAGGTTCAAGTCCACCCAGAGACACCTCAGAAGAAAGGCCTGGCGATCTACTTCTGAAAAAATCAACCACCAAATATCCTATGGAGCACAGTTCTACTCTGACACGCACGGGGTCGCCATGAGTCAGAATCGGCTCCACAGCAACTGGTTTGGGTTTTTGTTTTTGCTATGTCTGTGGTTAGTTCTCCCAAGCAGAACATGTGAGGCCAGTGGGCTTGACCCACAGGAGAAGGGGAAGGTAATATTTTCAACCCTATTGCCCTTCCTGTTACTCCTGTTACGTGAGTAACTTCTCATGATGCTAGCTGTCCAGGGATAAGTTCTATCCTCGGTGTTTCTGCAGCAGGCTCTTATAGTCCATCAGTTGGGACCCAGCGGCAAGGGCATGTTGCAGGGGAGTCTGCCAGCACAATGAAATGGAAATTTAACAAGCCAGTCACTCCTCTCTAAGACCAATCCTTGGAATGAGTAACAATATGGTTGTTGTGTGCCGTTGAGTCAATTCCAACTCATAAACACATTGCCACTGAGTCAATTCTGACCCATAGCAACCCTATAGGACAAAGCAGAACTGCCCCATAGGGTTTTCAAGGCTGTAAATCTTTACATAACTAGACTGCCACATCTTTATCCCATGGAGCAGCTGGTGGGTTCAAACCACTGACCTTTCGGTTAGCAGCCAATCAACCAGCCACGGTGCCACCAGGGCTTCTTCTGCCTCATAGCGACCTTATATGCCAGAGTAGAGGCTTCCTTTTCCTGGTGATTATCTGAGTTGCTAAGAGCCTCTAAACTCACTACCTTCATTATTAATTATTACTGGGGTAATTGTCTTGTAATTATTCACTCTATTCTGAGGTATGTCTTGTTTCCAGATTTTTGGGGGACAATGATACATCCTCCAGTGATTTAGCTCAATTTTAATTACCACCATCATTCCCTTTTTGTTTATTCTTCATGTAGATCACAACCCAGAAAAAAAAAATTGAAGGAAAGAGATTGAGTGAGGCTCAACTCTAGGGCGAGATCTTTTAAAAATGTACTTTGCATTAAAAACCAGTTGCTGTCAAATCAACTCCAACTAATGGCCACCCCATGTGTGTCAGAGTAGAACTGTGCTTCATAGGGTTTTGATGGCTATTTTTCAGAAGCAGACCATCAAGGCTTTCCTCTGAGGCACCTCTGAGTGGACTTGAACCGCCAATCTTTTGGTTGGCAGCTGAGTGCATTAACCCCTCTTTTGTGCTTACCCAGTCTGCAAAGTGAAGAGGGTGGCCAGCTTGATGTAAATTGATGCTTTACAAGATTCTGATCCATGAAGCTGTCCATTTCCAGTATAAAATGGGAAAGCAAGGATGAGGTGAGTATGTGGCAATGTGAAGAAGCTGGACAGCTACAAAATGACAAAATCACGTTACTGAGTGGTTCAAATTCTCAGAACATCAGACTGTACCCATCTTAAGTGGAAAAGTGAAGCCATGTTCTAAAGCTACACATGAGTTTCTTGACATCAGGAACAGTAGGATAACTTCTTTTGTATCAGCTTCATTAGTGAGTCAAATATGCGACACTCAATAATATCTGTTTGAATTGAGTTAATTTAGGAAGTTCTCTATTATATTTCACTGCTCCTAAATATTGATATGGATGATTACAAGTTGATTATAGTGGTGTTTCCTTTCTTGGGCTTCTAGACACATGATACTTCTCAGAAGTCTTTTTCCTGAATGCTTGGGTAGAAACTTCCATAGGCTGCTTCTTTTAATCTATTAATTCTTCCATGTATGGCTATGGCCGTGGTAGAATGGATTTTATTCGCTCATTCAATACATGTTTTGTTGAGTGCCAACTCTGGGCTAGGCAAACATCGTAAATTATGACAGATACCTGCTCTGAGATAGTTTTCTAGCTCAGTGGTCTCTTTTCAGTATGAGTATCCGTTCTCATATATGTATATTGAGTTATTTATAAATTGTATCCCTGAACAACTCTGTGGATATAATATCCATTATAAAACATTCACAATAATAGAAATTAAAAAAGATGAGGTAAATGTAAAATAAATAATATTTTAAATAATTATTTCATTTATTAATGGTACAAAAATCCTTTAGTTCCGACTCTATTAACTAAAAATAATACTTAAAAGGAGAAATGTTATTAAATATGCTTAATCATTTTTGGAAATCTTTGTGATACACCAATTTGAAGATCTGGTTCTGATCAGTGGCCTTTAGTATTTTGTTTGGATGGGTGTCACAGCTGAAAGAGATACCCTATAAAGATATTTATATTCAAGCAAAAATAGTATATCATGGGCTATGCTATCTGAAACACAAAAATCATTTAAAAATTCCTTCCACTAATTACGCGAAAGTTTTTCTTTTTTTAAACTTGGCTTGTAAATTTCAGTCTTAGCTGATGCCAACCAGTCTTGCAAACTCATTGAACGTGTTGCATTTTTTATATTTTCAACACAATGACTCAAAACCACCCAAATTCTTTATTTGGAAAAAGTTTTGACAAGCTAAAAATTCTGCCTCCACATTTTTTTAAGAGTATGTGGATATGAGAGTTTTCATAGGTGACACGTACCTACCACATTGTTATCAACAATAGCACATAATGATGAAAACATTCCTAAACATCCACTAAACTTCCGTTTTCAAAACGTTCTCCCCATTGTGTGAGTTTCGAAAAGCATCATTAAAATATTACCTTTACCTTGACAGGCCAGACTAAATGTGAATCGTGTTTATTATTTAATAAAATATCTGCAGATAGTTTATCTTGGACAGTTAACCTATCAACCAAAAAAGATCAGCAAATTTGGTATGCTTGTATTTTAAAAAATATAGAATTCATTTTTAAGTTGAACAGTTCCTTGGAGGTATTTTGCCATGAGATAATCAGTGATTCTGTTTGTGGTACAAAAGAGTCTCCTATAGATTGTATGATTTAAAGATGTTGTTTATCTAAAATTAATCATGCTGCTATCACCCATGACAAGTAAACCTCAATATGCTGTAATATAATAGAAGTGAATGAACTGAACGAGGACACCCCCATAACCCCACTCCCCTCACCCATGCGTAACTGCCTTTTGTCCTTGGGGACATTCTAAGAATCATTGGTCACACATGACCAAACAGGGACACCAGCATTAGTCCGAATTAGGGTGACTAACTTGTCCTGGTTTGCCTGGGACTTTCCTGGTTTTAGCACTGAAAGTCATGTGTTCTGGGAAATCCCTTAGTCTCAGGCAAACTGGGATGTTTGGTCACCCCAACCCACATATTAAATAGTTAACCATTGCCATCGAGTCGATTCCGACTCGTAGCGACCCTATAGGACAGAGTAGAAATGCCCCATAGTGTTTCCAAGGAGCAGGTGGTGGATTCGAACTGCCAACCTTTTTGGTTAGCAGCCAAGTCTTAACCACTGCGCCACCAGGGCTCCTATTAAATAGTAGTATTAATTCATTTGTTTTGATAAATTAGATTTCTAATAGCTTCTTTCTGCATCCCAATGGATTGTCCCATGTGACCTCTCAGGCAGTTACCCCACTTTGGATATTTGTAACATAGCAATCCTCCCTTGCTTGTTCTGAGTTCTCACTAGAAGCTCCTTTGGGTCCACATCAGACTGTCTTCTGTAACCCTGCTACCATGTGTTCTAACCCAGTCCCAGGTTTAGGAGGAGCAATGATCTTACTAGGGAAAGAATGTGGTGTTTTTCGTTTGAGACAAGCAGTGGTAGTAGCATGGACACTTGGGTTGTTTCCAGTTTTTGGCTATTATGAATACAGCTACTATAAATATTCTTATGTACTTTGTGTGTGTGTGTGTAGATATATATTTTTATTTCTCTTGGTTAAATACATAAGAATGGAATTACTGTATCATATAATAGGTATACGTTTAGTTTTATAAGACAACTGCTAGCTCTTTTTCCCAAGTGGCTATATCATTTTACACTCCTACCAACAATATATGAGAGTTCTGGTTATGCCACATCCTCATCAACTTTGGCAGATCTCATTTTGGTTTTAATTTGCATTTCTTTGATGACTAATGGTGTTAGACACTTTTTCGTGGATTTATTTGCTATTCATTTATCTTCTTTTGTGAAATGCCTGTTCAAATCTTGTGCCCATTTTTGAATAGGGTAGTTTGTCTTCTTTTATATATATATATATATACATATATAATACACGCACACATATATGTATATATATATAAGAGTTCTTTATATATTTTGAATACAAGTCCTTTGTTAAATAGACGTTTTGTGAATATTTTCGCCCACGTTGCAGCTTGCTTATTCATTTTTTTAGTGGTATCTTTTGATGAGGATAAATTTGGTGCAGTACATTTTATCTTTTTTTTTCTTTTTCAGAATTTATAGGTATTTCTATCTGAGAAATCTGCCTGCCCCCCAAGTTGTGAAGATAGTCTCCTATTTTCTTCTAGAAGCATGGCAGTTTTATCTTTTACATTTAAATCTATGATCTTCTAAAAATTATTTTTAGTTTTAGTTTTTTTTGTAGTATGAGATAGGAGTCAAGGTTCTTTTTTTTTTCCAACATGGACATTTGGTTTTTCCAACACCATTTATTGAAAGACCTTTCGTTTCCCCATTAAATTGCTCTGATGCTTTAGTTGAAAATTAAATGACTTTACAATTGTGATTCTGTTTGTAGACTCTATTTTCTGATCTATTGATCTATTTGTCTATCCTTATGCTAGTACTATACTATCTTAATTATTGAAGCTTTATAGTAAGTCTTGAAATCAGGTATTTTAAGTCCTTTAACATTATTCTTTTTTCAAGATTATTTTGAATATTTTAGGTCCTTGTAATTTTCGTGTAAATTTCAGAGTCAGCTAATCAATTCTTACAAAAAAAAGCTTGGTAAAATTATGATTGGGATTCAGTAAATCTATAGATCAATTTGGAGAGAACTGGCATCTTAAAACATTGCATTTTCCACTTTATGAACATTATATATCTCTTCATTTTTTTAGGTCTTTAAAATTTTTTCTCAGCAGGGTTTTGCAATTTTCAGTGTACAAATCCTGCCTATTTGTTTAATTTATTCCTAAGTATTTTGTGTTTTTGATGTTATTATAAAAGGGATTTTTAAAAAATTTCATTTTCTAATTATTTGCTGCAAGTATATAAAAATACAACTAATTTTTGTGTATTAACTTCATATCCAGCAATCTTGCTAAATTTGCTTATTAATTCTTTAGTTCTAGTAGCTTTTTTTTTTTTAGATTTCTTAGAATTTTATATGTAAGCAATCGTGTCATCTGTGAACAGAAATGATTTTGCTTCTTTCTTTCCTACCTGTTTGTCATTCATTTATTCATTTTTGCACCTCCTGGGACCTTCAAGTGTTGAACAGAAGCGATGAGAAGTAACATCCTTGCCTTGTTCCTAATTCTAGGGAGAAAGCATTCAGCATTCCTCCATTATATATGTTAGGTGAAGTTTTTTCATAGATATCTCTTGTGAGACTGAGAAAATACCTTTTGCTTCTAGTTTCCTGAGTATTTTTGTTTTTTTCCCTTAATCATGAGTGGTGTTGATTTTTGTCATATGCTTTATTTTGATCCATTGAGATGAGCACGTGGGTTTTCTCTGTCTTTTAGTATGGTAAATTACACTGATAGATTTTTGAAAGCTAAATCAACTTTGCATTCTTGGGATAAATCCCACCTGGGCATGATGTATTATTTTTTTGTTAAAATATTCTTCATCTATGTTCATGAGGGCTATTGATCTGTAATTTTCTTTTCTCGTAATGTCTTTATCAGGTTTTGTCATCAAGTTTATGCTGGCCTCATAAAACAAGTTGGGATACTTTTTGTCTCTTCTTTTTTCTAAAATAATTTGTGTAAGATTGGTGTTATTTCCTCAAAATTTTGATTTAATTTACCAGTGAAATTATCTGGTTTTTGAGATTTCTTTGTGGGAATGGTTTTGATGACCAATTCAATTTCTTTAATAGATATATGGCTACTCAAAATTTTAATTTCATCTTGTATCAGTTTTGGTAAGTTATATTTTTCAAGGACTTTGTCAGTTTCATTTAAGTTATCAAATTTATTGGCAAAAAGTTGTTCATAATATGACCTTATTATTCTTTTTAATGACTGTAGAATCAGTAGTGATATCATCTCTTTCTTCCTGTATTGATAACTTGTGTTCTCTCTCTCTTTCTTCCTCAGCTTATCTAACTAGAGTTTATTAATGTACTTGATCTTTCTTGATCTTTTCAAAGAACCAACTTGAGCTTTGTAAATTTTGCTTATTGATTTTCAATTTCATTGATTTCTATTTTTTTCTTTCCTTCCTTCTATTTAATTTGGTTTTACTTTGCTCTTCTTTATCTAGACCAGAATTTCTCAATTTTGGCACTACTGATTGGCATTTTGGACTGGATAATTCTTTGTTGTGGGGCCCTGTCCTGTGCATTGTAGGATGTCAAGCAGCATCCCTGGTCTCCTCAACCTGCCTGATGCCAGCAGCTCTTCTTCACCTAGTTGTAACAACAAAAATGTCTCCAGACATTGCCAAATGTCTCCTGGGGAACAAAATTGCTCTTGGGTGAGAATCACTGTTATATCTTTTAAAGACCTATCCTTAGGTCAGGAGTCCCTAGGTGGCACAGTTAAGCGCTTGACGACTAGCTGAGAGATTGGTGGTTCAAAACCACCCAGAGGCCTTGGGTGACAGGCTTGGTGATCTGCTTCCGAATAAGCACAGCCTTGAAAATCCAGTGGTGTAGTTCTACTCTGCACACATGGGGTCTCCAAAGTGGGAATCAACTTGACGACAACTAACAACAGCAACATCCTTGGGCCATTAATTTTTCTTTTAATACATTTTTTCCTTTTCTAATATGCACATTTAAATCTATAAATTTCCTTTTAACACTGCCTTAGCTGCATTTCACAAATTTTGATGTACTGAATTTTTGTTTTCATTTAGTTACTAACATTTTCTAAATTCCCTTAAGAGTTCTTTGGCCCATGGGTTCTTTAAATATGTATTTTTTATTTTCCAAATATTTTGGTGTTTTTCTAGATATCTTAATATTATTGATTTGCAATTTAGTTACATTGTGAGAGTACATAACTCTGTACAATTTCAATCTTTTGAAATGTATTGAGACTTATTTTAAGGCCCAACATTTCGTCTTTCTTGGTGAATGTACCATGTTCTCTTGAAAAATAAAACAGTAAACTTTGTAATTGTTGAGTGAAGAGTTCTATTAAGGCCAATGTGTTTAAGATGGTTGATAGTGTCAGGTCTTCTATGTATTTACTGACGATTTCTGTCTAGTTATTTTATTAATCACTGAGAGAAGGATGTTAAAATATCTAACTATGACTGTGGATTTGTTTATTTGTCCATTTAATTCTGTCAAGTTTTGCTCTATGTACTTTTAATTCTGTTATTAGGTCCATACACGTTTATGATTGTTATGCATCCCTTATTAACCGACCCTTTATCATTATGGAATGTCTCTCCTTATCTCTGGTCATACTTATTGTTTTGATGCCTACTGTATCTGATATTAGTATCACTTTAGCCTGCTTCTACTTGCTGTTTGCTCAGTGGTTTTGGTGTTACTTTATAAGTAGAAATAATACTATAACATTTTATATTTATATAGTGCATTATTTATGAAGAGAATTAGCTTCTGTGCTCTCCTTTGATCTTCTCAGCAATCTTACAGGTAAATGATGTTGTTTTCTCCGTTTTACAGAGATGAAACTGAGTCTCAATGGAGTTAAGTGACTTTCCAAAGATCACAGTGGTTAGTGAGTGCCATTGTCTGGCTTCTGTCTCATTCCAGTGCCTGGGATCTTGGACTTTATGCTATGCTTTTCTTCATAGATAAGGAGGAAGGATAATTAGAGGGAACCAGTGTGGCATGCCAAATGATAAAAACCAGTTTCCACTGAGTTGACCCTGACTCGTGGTGACCCCCTGTCTGTTAGAGTACAACAGTGCTCCATAGAGTTTTCAATAGCTAATTTTTGGATGCAGATCGCCAGGCCTCTCTTCTGAGGCACCTCTGGGTGGACTAAAACTTCTAACCTTTCGGTTAGCAGCTGAACTTGTTAATCATTTGCACCATCTAGGGACATGTCAAATGATACAAAAAAATAACAACCCGTTGCATCGATTCCAACTCATAGCATCACAGCGACCCTACAGGACAGAATAGAACTGCCACATAGGGTTTCCAAGGAGAAGCTGGTGGATTCGAACTACTGACATTTTGGTTAGCAGCTGTAGCTCTTAACCACTATGCCACCAGGGCTCCATGTCAAATGATAGGTGAGGGCAAATGTAGGTAGCATGTGTGGAGAAAGAGGTTCATTTTCTGTCATCTGAAGGCATGGAGGCTCACAGTTCCACTCCAGGACTCAAGGTTGGCTCTAAACAAAAAGCTTTTGGTTATAAAGGTGGCGAGACATTGTCAGAGTCACTGGGGTGAATGGAATCATCGAGAGTACCTGAGGAGGGGCTGGGCTGTGAACATCATTGTCACAACACTCATTAGGGAACATCAGTTATTTGTCTTCATTATGTTGTGTGGGGTACAGTTCTGCCCAGAGGCAGAGGGATGGGTAAAATGATTTCTTGTTGGCCATCTGTCTTGAGATTCCATAACTCCCTCTTACGGAAGCCACAAGAGAAGCTGATGTCTCTAGCTCCCACTCAGACAAGGAAATTGACTTTGCCTGATGGAGCTCTTCCTTACCGCTCACCTGGCAGTCTAAGTTCCAGGTGGCCAAGCTGTTAGTCCTCCTGAGTCTTTGCTGCCCCAGCTGGACCCTGGAGCTCAACTATGCAAATACCAATGATGAGTTTGTATTTTGTGCTGATCTCACCTCTTGCTTTTTAAACCTCCAATGCCCACCAGAAGGGGATCTGTCTGGGAAATTTGTACAATAGGTTTTTTTACGTGTGTTTATTTGTTATTTTATGTTTCAAGCGGTGAGTTTTATAACTTGTAGACATGAACTGTGATTTCGTACATATTCTTAGCTTCATTATGGTGATTTTTCTAACAAAACAATGCAGTTTGCCTTCATTTCCACCCAGTTCAGCCCTATAATCTGCCTTCAACCATTTGCCAGAGTCCCTGGGTGGTGCAAATGGTTAATGTGCTCGGCCACTAACCAAAAGGTTTTAGGTTCGAATCCACCCAGAGGCACTTCGAAAGAAAGGCCTGGTGATCTGAAAAATCAGCCATTGAAAATCTGTGGAGTACGGTTCTAGTCTGACACACTTGGGGTTGCCATGAGTTGGGGTCAACTCAACGGCAACTTTTTTTTTTTTTAACCACTTGCCATTTTAAAAATAAGCAGTGAACTTCCCTGCTTCTGTGTCTTTGACATGCCCCTTCTTTCCTTGTTGATTCACCTTCAATGCCCAGTTCAAATGTCGCCTTCTCTGGAAGACCCCACCATTTACCAGTCAGAGTAAGTGACTGCACTGCAGAAATCCTCCCACCTCTAGGGGCCCTTGGGATTCCCTGGAGGAAAGTCACTCCCCTTTGTGAGGTATGGGGAGGCAGGGACGGGACTTCAGTCCCCCAGAGGTGAGGACAAAGGCTACTGGGTGAATTGTGTGCCTGTTACAGAAGCCCTGAGCCATCAGCCTTTGCTCATTAAATTGTCATGTCCTGGGAAACTTCTTTGCGCTGACCGACAGTGTCTACTTTTGCTCTATAGGTAGAGGGAAAGGGTTAAACTGTTAGGCAATTCCCCTGTGGCTTGGTAATTTCAGCAGAATCCTGGCAGAAGTAATTTGCATAATGTAGATTTATTTCCCAGCCGATATGGTGCTCACAATCCCAATGCGAAGAAAATCTAGCTGTATTAAACCAGGCTTAGGTGCCTGGTCTTGTGTGATTCTTGGGAATCCTTGAAGGCAATCAACATCTTCTACTCTCCAGGGACACAAAACTATAGACAGAACCTCAGCCTTCTATGTCTGGAGTGAGAATTACGCTGGAGGTGACTCTCGATTCCTTCTCATCAAGATGGAGTTAGGAGTAAGGCCAGGAATTTCAAAGAGGCAGAGAAAGGATGACAGAATCCTTCAGTTTAGCCCTATTCCATTCCTTCATTTGAATACCTCATCCCAGCCACCTAAATGTTCATCTTCTCCTATTGTCCCACAAGCCTCTATATTTAATCAATTCTGTATAGTGTTTACTATGTTCTAGGTACTGTTCTAAGTCCTTTATAAATATGACTCATTTCATCCTTACACTAACCCCAGCAGCCTGGCTCTGGAGTCTGTAACTGGCTAAGCACATGGTCTGGGAGGTCAAACTAGGTCTCTAGTTTCAAATCCTGGTTCTACTGCTTAGTAGCCATGTGACCAACGGCAAGTTTCTTGGCGCCCCTGAGTCCCAGTTTCACCATCTATAAAATGGGTCCTCAAAGATGGCGATAAAGATTAGAAGAGAGAATATATGCAAAACATTTAGCCTAGGGCTTGATGTTTTGAATAATTGGTGACTACGATGAGGAGGAGGGAGAAAACTGTTCTGTTGGAAATTCCTCTTTGAAGCCCTGTGGTAAAACAAAGCTTTCTCCCCTGAACAGAAGACTGTCTGCTGCGTCATGGAGCACGTCCTTTGTTCTATAGAGCGATGTGGCCACCTCTCTCAGAACTCTAGAACTCTATCATGAGGAAACCAGGGGTCCCACCTGTATGGGAACCCCTAATCCCTCAGGTGATCTGATGCCTGTGAAAGAAAAGAAGAGAAAAAGCGCCGACACTGGATTAGAGATCCTACCAGAAAAGGCTTAGGACACTTTCCAAACAGAAAACTCAGTCCTGTACACTTATGCCTCTGATTAGATTTTCTTCTCTGTCTGGGGAAGCAGAACCCTCTGGCTCATGCCTGCAGAGCAGGGCTCCCACCTGAGGCCATTAAAGGGCCAAAGCTCACCACCCTTCGAATACAGCCCCCAGACTGTAGTGGTCCCTGCCATTAGAAGCACTCCTAGTGGGAAAGACCTCCCTGGCCTCTGTTACAAGGAGACCCAGGATGTGGGAGGGGTCATGCTCACCCGCTCCTTTTCTCCAGGGAGCTAAGCTTACTCCAATCCTGTCCCTTTAGCAGGGTGAGAAGGACAGGGGTCATGAGCTGGGACCTAGGATTTTCCAGGGGAAGCACACTGAGGAGGCAAGGGTCCTGGACGTCATAAAAGAGTCTGAAGAGCCTAGTGTGACATGGAGAATGGTGAGATGGGAGCTGAAGATAGCCTTTGTGGCTTCCCAGCTTCATGTCAGGCTGGTCTTCTCCTTTAGGCCTGGAGCCCTTAGACTCCCTTACACCCATTCAGACCCCACTGATCCCTGGGTTGGAAGGACCTGGATTTGATCAGCAGCCTCAGGCACCAGTGAGCCTCTGAAGCTCCCCAGCCTTTACCCACTCCCTCACCATTCCCCCCTCCACATACACACACTTACAAATAAACCTGTCGGTAGAAAGTTAATGAGTGATTTATTAAGTTCCACAGGTGACATTCCTGCTATTTACCCCCAAAACCTAATGCCTGAAGGAAACTTTGATTTCGGGTCCAACAATTGACAAAACTCATCTTGCCGAGGAGTGTGGATTTGGATTTGGTATATTTTAGAGTGGTTTCTTTGCTGAGATGGCTCTGGAGACACTCTGTGGCGTGTGGTACGTGAGTTTAAGCTCAGTGCTGCAAAGCTCCTCAGGGACCTGGTTTTCACTGAATCAAGATAAGGCAGGTAGAGCTATTGTCAATATTTAATCAGGATATAGGGATTTGGCTCTGTAAAGGTAACACTTTAGGACTTGTGTTTGCAGACTCTGGCTAAGTGCCAAGGAAAGTATTAGTCCCCTGGCCCAGGCTTTAAAGGCTAGATTACATAGTTATTTTTCCCCAAAGTCAGTCACAAGAGTTCAGATGAATACGCTGTGCTATCAGCACCCCCAGACCCTGACATTTTTAACAGCAATGTTGGAGTTCTGTGCTGGGCCGAGAGGGATAGGGCCTGGGGCCTGCCTGGGGCTGCTGGTCCTTACTCTCCATGAAAAGATTCCCTGTTCTCCCCACTGAAAGAGTCCCTGGGTGATGCAAATGGTTAAACACTGGGCTACTAACTGAAAGGCTGGAGATTTGAATCCACCCAGAGGTACCTTATAAGAAAGACCTGGTGATCTAGCTCTGAAAAATCAGCCATTGGAAACCCTATGGAACAGTGTGTGTCCATTCTGACACACATGGGATTGCTATGAGTTTGGAATCAACTTGCTGGCCAACTGATAACTCTTCCAGGAAGTAAGAGGACTTCCCAGATACACTCTTTCTACCCTTACCTGCTCAGTCCACTTTCCCTGCTCACCGCACAGAAGGGTCAGTTGAGCTCTGGCCTTATAGGAGGGAAGAAATACTCACTTTAAGTTCCTCTATTTGCACCTTGCTGTTTCCAAATGAGTCTTTCCAGGGATTTGGTCTCCCTGGGAGTGGTCTCCTGACCTCAGAGATAAAGGGTTCCCAGGCTCTGCCCATGTTGGGGATAGCAGCTTGGATGCTCGAGGCTGCATCCTGGATTCCTGGGCCCTGCTCCATAAACATCTTCTGATCTCAGCAGAGACCTACCATGACCCTTGCTTTCCACCTACTTGGTTGCTAACTGAAAATTTAGAGGTTCAAGGAAGAACCCCAGAAGAAAGGCCTGGTGATCTACTTCCAAAAAACTAGCCATTGAAAACCCCATGGAGCACACTTCTACTCTGACAGACATGGGGTCGCCATAGTTGGAGCCAACTCAACGGCAACTGGTTCAGATTTTTTTCCTCTAGGATATCGCTTGCTCTACCATTTCTTCTCCTGCCTGCTCTGCTGGTATGAATGAGTGTGGGGGACATGAGCTGTCCGTATTCCCATGATAGAAATCTGGGGCTTGTGATAGAACATTAAGTACTCCCCTACAGGTCTCTGCTAGCTCCATAGCACAAATCACAGTTCTTCCCAGGGCTTCAAGAGCAATAAAAGCTGCCAATCATTATCTACCACTTATTAAGCATTTTATCCATTACCTCACTGAATTTATCACTAAACTTTTTAAGGTAAGTATAATTCCCAGCTTCATTTTACAAATGAGGCTATAGAGGCACAAAGAAAACTTATTTAAGGTCACACAGCTGTTTAAGAAGCCAAGATCTATCTGAGCCCACATTGCATCCTTGACCACTGCAAGCTACCATTTCTCTACAGTAAATAAGTAAAAACCTTTACTTTAAATTGATTATAATTGCACAAATAACACGAATACATTATTCGTGTGAAAAATGAAAACTACTGCAGCGAAGGCTGGACTCCCCCTTTGTCCTACATCCCCTATTTTCTGTCACTTTGCCCTGCTCAGTGAGTCATTATTGTTATCAGTTTGGTTTATATCATTTCAGACCTTTTCTTATATTTTAACATACCTGTATATGGTTGCATAGAAAAGAGCACTGTTTGTTAGTCTTTAATACATAAACGGAATCATACTTGTATCCATCATTCTGAAGCTTGCTTCTCTCACTTCACAAGACCTGGCCACTTTCCATGTGTGTGTAAATGGATTCACTCATTCTTTTGTACCACAGCCTAGAAATCCATATTATGGGTAGATACCACAGTTGTTTTTTACCGTTCCCCAAGCGGTGAACATTAAAGTTGTTATCAGCTTTTGACTATCACTACTTCAGTGAAGACCCTTGAACATAGCTCCTTGTGCACTTTTGTGAGGTTTTTCTCCCCCTAGGGCAGAAGAACGTTCTCTATGAGTCGAAATCGACAAGACGGCAATTTTTTTTTCTTTTTTACGAGTTTAGGGCAAACGAGGTGAAATTGTTCTGTGATAGAGTATGGAAAATTTACATTTTAATAGATACTGACAAACGACCCTCCAAAGTGGTTGCACTAATGACAAATTCTTTAATGATGGTTAGTCACACGCTGAGGAGAAGCCCACCCCCTCCAGGGAGGACAGCACTACTGCAGAAGGACACAGGTGCAGGCAGCAGGCAATGGGAGGTGTGGCTTCACAGCTTCTAGTTGGGAAGGTGACAGTCTCTCTGTGCCTCAGTGTTCACATCTGCAGAATGGAGACAACAGTCACTAACTCAGAGCTATGAGGATTAATTGAGATGATCCATGAAAAGCTCATAGCATATGGCTGTGTACATAGGAAACACTTGATAACAGCTATCATTAGCTATGTGGGAAGAAGGTGAGCACAGGGAAGACTTGAGACTGTCTTTCCTGGCCAATCTTTAGGGACAGCAAACCCCGACCTGGGCAGGACCCAGGTACCATCCTCCTGGTGGTAGAGGGCTGGATGACAGGGCATGAATGTCCAGTCAATTTTAGAGCAGAGCTATAAGCCTGCTTTGAGCTTGACGGTTCAGCCAAAGAGAGGTAGAAGATTACACAACATGGGGATTCATTACTTGTTGATGAAAATTACACATTCAAAGGAAATGCTCTTGATGGTTTTGCCTTTGAAATATCCTGACTTTCCTTCACCCTATCTTCTTTAATGTTCTGTGTGGCACATTTGCAGGATTTTGAGACCATTAAGGGAATGCCAGTAAAGTAGTAATGCTTTCATTTAGTGAGTTTATTTCCTTGTTTTCAGCATGGCATAGTAATCTTAGCTCTGATACTTAATCGGTGTGAGTAACCTTGAAAAAATTGTAGAACCTCTTTAAGTCTCAATCTTTTGTCTGTGAAAATTAGATGATAATATCTGTAAGAAAAACTAATGTTTATGGAGTACCTGGAGTCCTTGGATGGTGCAAATACTTAATATGCTTGGCTGTTAATTTACAGTTAGGAGGTTTGAGTCTGCCCAGAGGTGCCTTGGAAGAAAAGTCTGGCAATCTACTTCCAAAAAAATGAACCATCGAGAACTCTATGGAGCACAGTTCTACTCTGACACACCTGGAGTTGCCATGAGTTGGAAGTGACTCAATGGCAACTGGTTGTATGGAGCTCTTAAAATGTACCAGACATTGTGCTAACAAACACTTTACATGGGTTATTATCTCATTTAATCTTGGCAATACTTAGTCCCTAGAGGCAAGCGTGAGTTCACATCCACTAGCAGTGTGGTCTTGAACAAGTGACTTAGTTCTCCATGGTTCAGGAAGTTTTGTGGGGAAGGCTAATGGACTGATATGTAAGACTTCAGAAACAGCCCATGTGCTCTCAGCATGAGACAGTCTCTCCCTGAGTGTGATGGAGGAAGGAAGGGAACAGGTATAGGACTGATCTGTGTAGAATGCCCTCCACAAGGTTCTCTGATTGTGGGACTGAGGTTGGCCTGGAAGCCAGGGGGCAAAGGCCCTTCTGACAACCTAGGTAAACGTAACCATGAGAGTGATAACTTATCCCAAGTACCAGGGGTGGGTCCAGCTCCCCTGAGGAGTGACTTTCTCTTGGGCTTGGTAGATGAGACCAGTGTTGGCAATCCTGGGCCTGAGAGCAAGCAAAGGGGCTCACACCTTCCAGACTTGCTTCTTAGTGACCCTTCTCCAAGCCCTCTTATGTTTGTTTTGCAGACTGGGACTGAATCTCAGGGCTCTTCAACCTTACTATCGTCTTAAAACCACAGTCTTCCCCTCTCCGTCATTCCCTATCCCAACACCATTGTGCCAAAGGACTGCCAAGACCTAATTCACTCTTCTAGCTTCTTAACCCTAATGAAACCCAAGGCAGAAGTTACCTAGGAGGGGCAACAGGTTAGCATCTTGGACTCCTTGGAGCTCATCAGACCTGTTGCTTCTCAAGTTGTCTGTCAGATGGGGACACTCAGAACACTGTTCTTAGGGTGACCAACTGTCCCAGTTGACCCAGGACTGAGGGAGTTGCTGGGATGCAGGACTTTTAATTCTAACACCAGGAAAGTCTTGGGCAAACTAAGAAGAGGCGATCATCCTAACTGGTCCCCAAACTCTGTGCCCTGAAGCCTAGGGCCTGGCACCCCCTGCCCTTTGATGTTGGGCTGAATACAAGCCTAGATGCCCTTGGCTATGACCCAGGGGAGTCCAGGTCTGGGCCAGGGCCCCTTACTTTTCTTACCCTTGGGCTTTGTGTCATTGTGTCATCTGTGCCCCAGTAATCCCATCCCCTCATCCACTCTGGGAGTCAGATAGTCCTGGATTTCAACCCTTGGGGAGGTTGAAATTATAAAATGACACTTACTGAGCTCTTAGCAGGTGTCAGGCAATGTTCTAAGAACTTTACATATATCAACTCATTATTGCTCACAAACAACCCCATGAGGCCGATATTATCATTCTCCCATGTTATGTGTGTGGAAACTGAGGCACAGAGGGTTACATGGCCAAAATTTGAACCTAGGCAATCTGTTCATCAGAGCCTATGACCCTAACTTTTATAGTAAACGGCCTTTGTAAAACAGGGCTGCTGCCTCTGTACCTATACCTTGCTGAGTTCTTGGGAGAATAAAAAGAGACATGCTATGTGCACAGTGACCGGCAAAGAGCAAGACCTCAATACTTGTTAATGCTCTTCTCTCTTCTCTTATTAAAAATGAGGCAGGTGGCCACCAGAGAGTCCAGCCACCAGAGTCCTTGAGGAGTGAGTTTCAGCAGGGAGTGGGGTGTGTGCCTCACATACGTTTGTAATGAGGAAAGCTGGCGGCTGTGAAGGGGCTGACCGGCCACCTGCATTCCCGGTACGTCGCCAGGCCAGTCTGGAGCCAAACCCTAAATAGGCCCCAGAGCGTGGAAAGAGATAAGAGGGCCTGGGCTGGCCTGTAAAGTCCAGGACCCTGCAGCCAGCAGGGAGTCAGGGCTCAGGTGGTGTCAGGGGCCTTTACGAGCATGCCTTTTGTCCCACCGTGGTGCCCCACCTTGCTAGATGCCAAACACTGCTGGGAGGTCATGGAATCCGTCAGACAGTGGACCCTGAGGCCATCTCACCTGACCTTCTGCTCCAGTCATCGATCCATCTGACCTCAGAGACAGGATAAACTGACTGAGCTCATGGCTGGACTATGTGCGGGTGGTGGTCCCACTTGTGCCTTGGCTGATGCTGGCCTCAGACAGCTTCCTGGAGGACAGCAGCCAAGTGCAGCCAAGTGAGCTCTGGGGCCAGCAGGCCTGGGCTCCAATCCTGACTCCATTAACTAACTTTATGACACCAGACAAGTCAATTTACCTCTCTAAGCCTCAGTTTCTTTATCTATAAAATGGGGATAATAATACCGATCTCTGAGTTTGTGGTTCAGCTAAAGATGCTACCATAAGTCAGAGGACTTGGCATAGGGCAGGAGTTCCTTTCTTCTCTCCTTGGAATCACTCCTTCTCTGGTTAAGACGTTCGTTGCTCCCAGGCCACCTTCTCTGACCACCTGCTCTGGTTTCCTTGAGTCTAGAAGCATCAAGCAGGGTCCAAAGAACCCTGGGACCGGCCCCCGTCCTTGGAGCCAGGGCATAGAGTGACCGGCAAAATCACGCTAGGCTCCCCTCCCGGCAGCCTTGAGAGGGGAGGCCAGACATGGTGAGACCTGGCCTTAGGGGAGGGTCTCCCTGCAGGGAAAGTACCTGAACCAGTGGAACCACGAGAGTGGATTCTCGTAAATTTCAGTTATGTCTCCTGGGAACTAGTCCTGGCTTGCTTTGATTGATTTTTTTTGGCTTTCAAGTTATAGTGCATGGATTTCTGAATTTCAAAGCCCTCAAGCGAATATGCAAATGGTTTAATTTGAGGTGTAACAGACAGGTGGAATTAACACTCTAAAGCCAGCGCGCTCCCGACAGTGCCTGCTGTAAAGCTGATACTGAAACGCAAGATTCCTTTTTCCTCTAGAAATCCTTTGGGTCTCCTTCATCCTGTGGTGTTTTAGGTTGTAGTGTTGAAGAGGAAAATACTTAAGGAGAAAATGCTAAGAAGAATTTTTTTTGCCTGCTTTCGAATGTGACACATTGTTTTCTGCATGTGTGTTTAGCAGGAGTGGGTTGGCGGCTATAGCTTGGGCCGATAGTTGAGTTTCTTTCTGGGACACTTTGGTCCAGCAGGAGAATGGACTCTGACTAAATAACTGGGATGAAGATGATGGTTGAAAGCACGAGCTTTAGGGTCAGACAGATGTGGATTCAAATTCTGACTTTTCCCACTTCTGGCCTTGTGACCATGGGCACTTCCCTTAACCACCCTAAGACTTGGTTACCTGTAAAATGGAAATAAAAAAACTCCCCTGCTTCGTATTACCAGGGTGAAATACATAATTATGTAAATCCCACAGTACAGCACATGGCACTTAAAAAACTCTCAAAGAATGTTTCAGCAGTATTATCAATAAATTTAGGAGCTCTAACCCACCAGCAACTGACGGGTCTTAATTGTGGTCCCAAACTCTGTGAGGTGTCCTGAGAGGAGAGAAGAGAAAGACCAGCCCTGATTCTTGGCTGTAAGGAGTTCTGAGAGCAGGGATGGCAGTCCCAATGAGCAAAGTAAGCACGTGCTTAAGGCATCAACAAAACAGGGCCGCCTGTTGTCCAAAGCAAAGACCCATAGATGCCAAGCCGACAGGACACAAGGAAAAGCGAGTGTTGCAGTGGAAGGGAACTGGCAGGGCATTAAATGAACTTGATACCACCTCCAGTGGGTGAGAATGTGCCAGCAGAAATGAACTTCACGCAGGGTCACGAGGGCACCCACACGCAAGGTTGTTTAAGCTATGAGGCCCCTACCACTTCAACACCTTCAATGACGTCTGTCTCCTAGAGTCCCTTCCCGTGGGCAAGGACAGATTGTATTAATAGATAACAGGTCTCTGATCCATTTTGAGAACTAAGTTCACTGACTCATTTTCTTTGTTGTAGAATATGTGGAATATTCTTTTTGCAGACGATATGGTATATAGTAAAAAGCTTAGTACCCTGCATCCACTAAAAATTTCATAATCTAGTTCATCTCATTCTACTAAAATGCCATACGCCACTTCTGTGTTCCATCACTAATATTATAGTCACATTTAAAGAGAAGTTACATCATGGATAGCTAAGACACACTCACAGATGTATATATACTGTATATATACAACTCACATATCCCGTTTGAAAGTGTGAGTAAACAGAGGAGGGGGAATCATGGATTATCAGTGTTGAGGGCCCTCACATGCCTTAATTGCGCCCTGTCTGGGAGAAACAAGACTGATGCACAAAGAGAAAATGATGAGCTAAACAGATCAAAGCCAAACGAAACTAAACCCATCGCCATCAAGTCGATTCTGACTCATAGTGACCCTATAGGACAGAGTGGAACTGCCCCACAAGTTTTCCAAGGCTGTAAATCTTTACGGAAGCAGATTGCCACATCTTTCTCCCATGGAGTGGCTAGTGGGTTCGAACTGCTAACTTTTGGTTAGCAGCAGAGCACTTTAACCACTGTGCCACCAGGGCTCCTGTAGATCAAAGCTAGTGTTTAATAAGATGCTAAGTAATGGTTAAGTGCTTGACTACTAACAGAAAGGTTGGCAGTTTGAACATACCCAGAGGTGCCTTGGAAGACAGGCCTGGCAGTCTGCTTCTGAAAGGTTACAGTCTTGAAAACCTTATGGAGCAGTTCTACTCTGCACACATGGGGTTGCCATGAGTCAGAATCAACTCCACGGCAACTAACAACAAGTAAAATGCTAAGATGAACGAGGTGGGTGATCAGAGGGATTGAAATGCAGGGAAGAGACGTCACTGTGAGGAATGAGGAGGTGCCTGGCATTTACTGAGCACTTACTAAGTTCCAGGCTTCGCAGGACTGGCCCCTCCATCCCACCATTACCCTGGGAGATGGACATTATTACCACCATTTTATTCACGAGGGCACGGAAGCTCAGAGACATGAAGTCACCCACCCACGGTCATACAGTTCGAATTGGCTAGAGTTGGCATTTGAACCTGTAGGACGGAGATTGAGGTAAAAGAGGAGCTTTGTTCCTTGGTTTGCTGCTTTTTGGAGGCTGTGGAGCTGTACCCGGCTTGGGTGACATTAGGAGTGCTGCCTGCGGCAAGAGGAGACCCCCTGGGGGCAGATTGCAGGGCTTGCCATGCCTGGAAGACTTTGGGCATTGGTGCCAGCCAGTCCTGGCAGGTGGAGACCACATATGGCTTCGGCCTTGCCACAGCCCAGCAATGAAACCAGACACGCACCCTGGCCCCACAAGGTGCCAGGTATTTGCCTTCTTATTGGGCTGGGTACATTTCACAGCTAAGTGGACACCTGGGTTGGTTCTGTCAGGGTAGATCCACTTCAGGCTGTGTGTGCATTTGCATTGCTGCCTGTCCTGTGAGTTTTGCATTTCTGAGAGTCTGGCCTGGCTACTGGAGCGCTGGTAGGATGGGTGTGCTTCCCCAGCCACTGCTCTCCAGCAGCGATGGGACCCAGGGCATCTTGGGACCAGCACTGGCTCTGGTGCAAGAGCACCTGGATTTGAATCCTACCCTACCTTTCTTAGTTGCGTGACCTTGGGCAGGTCACCTCACCTCTCTAGGACTCAGTTTCCTTTGCCATAAAATGGGAATGGCAAAAAATATCTATCCTTAGTTTTGTTTTGAATATTAAAGATTATAAAGAGCCTCGCCTACCTTGTTTTTCCAGTTCCAGGAGTCAAGTCCACCCTGAGTCGTGGAGACCCTGAGTGTGTCAGAGCAGAGCTGTGCTCTGTGGGGCTTTCAATGGCTGATTTTTCAGAAGTAGATTGCCAGGCCTTTCTTCAAGTGCCTCTGAGTGGACCTTAACTGCCAATCTTTTGGTTAGCAGCCAAGTGTGTTAACCATTTGCAACACCCAGGGACTCCGGGCTACCTTGGTAGGTGCTCCATAAATGTAATGATTATTTTCGATGGGATTTGGACCCACTCTAGGTGCTTCTGGAACACTGAGAGTTCTGAGCCCTAGAATAGAGCACAGTCAGGGGGTGGTGGGTAGGGATGAGTACAAGAGAGTAGAGTGAGGGCCGCCATGATATCTTGCTTGTTTAGACTTGAAGGAGCACCAGTTTCAGACCCTGAGCCGTGAGGGGGCATTTTAGTTGAGTTTCAGCTGGTGGAAATCCTGTGATTTACCAGCTTACTCAAGAAGGTTGGCGTGATGGTGATAAAACTTTGCTCCCTCAAAAATTTCTGCTGGGCTGCCTGGGCACCAGGAGAATTTGGCTCCAATGCATTACTTGGTTGGGAACTGCAGTCCCAGATGGGAGACTATAGCAATAATAATGTGTAAATGTATGTATACGTCTCTCATCCGTTTTATCCAGGGCTCATTAGAAAGAGAAGGCAGACATGCCTAGGTTGAAACCCTCAGCTTGCCACTTGTACGACCGTGGGTAAGTTTGTCGACTTCTCTCTGTCCCTTTTCTTGTCTCAGGAGTTGCGTTCCTGTGCCCCTTTCTTTCCTTCAATATTTACAGTAGCCCTGGTGGTGCAGTGGTGAAGTGTTTGGCTGCTAATCAAAAGGTTGGCAGTTCTAATCTATCAGCTGCTCCTTGGAAACCCTATGGGGCATTCTACTCTGTCCTATAGGGTCACTATGAGTTGGAATTGACTTGACAGCAATGGTTTTTTTTTTTTTTTGTGAGGCTGGCATTATTGTAATTATTATGATAATGAACAAACAGAAGCTCAGATCAATTAGGTGACTTGCCCAAAATCACACATCTAAGAAAGCCAGGCTGAGAGCAAGGTGTCACCCCAGGATTGAGTCCCACATGTTGAGAATCTCAGCCAGGTCCCACTGCGGCCCTCCCTAAAGAGATCTGGGCCAGCAGTCCAGTGTGAGACCGTAAGTCCTCCTCTCACTTCATAATCACGCTGCTTTTCCAAACTAAATTCCTGTTCTCTGGTGATACCAACTGGACATTTGCATAGTATATCTGCAAGAACAATCTCTGGCCAAAACCCTGACATTTTATGAGAAGTTGGGTAATTATATGAGGCACCATTGGTCTGTTGCCATGGAGCAGATGAGGTAGATTGACTATTTCAGAGGTTGTAAAAATTCTCTGGATAGCTATTGCCAAAAAAGCTCGAAAATGGCCTGCAAGGCATTGCTGAGAAGACATTTTTTCAGGGAAGGGTGGATCTGACTTTATGGAGAATCAGTCACTGGAGAACAGTCTAGATCAGCCAGTGGTTGATTTTGATCAGTTCAGCCTGAAATCAATTTTATTCCTTTTTTAATTTTTTTTATTGTACTTTAGATGAAGGTTTACAGAGCGGACTCGTTTCTCATTAAATAATACACATATTGTTTTGTCAACATTTGTCAACATGGGTTGACAACCCCCTGACATGTCAACACTCTCCCCTTCTCGACCTTGGTTCCCCATTTCCAGCTTTCCTGTCCCTCCTGCATTCTTGTCTTTGCCCCTGGGCTGGTGTGCCCATTTAGACTTGTTTTGTTTTATGGGCCTGTCTAATCTCTGGCTGAAGGGTGAACCTCAGGAGCAACTTCATTACTGAGCTAAAAGGGTATCCAGGGGCCATACTCTTGGGGTTTTTCCAGCCTCTATCAGACCAGTAAGTCTTGTCTTTTTTTGTGGATATCAATTTTATTCTTAAAAACCTGGTCGACCAACTTACAGCTCTGAAGCTGTAGTTAGATGAACAAAATAGAGTTGGATGAGAGGGTGGAGGATAGATCTTGCTAATTAGGGGCTCTCCTTTGGGTTTCCAAAAACAGAATGCCCTCTTAGAATTGAACAAGAATGTTTTTTTCCTCCAGCAAATGAAGGGAAAATTTGCAGTGGCTGGAGGAGAAGCTATGGCATCTATGGATGTGTCCTTAGCTCTCTTTTTTTCACTGGACCTTATGCTTGTCAGCATGTGGAAGTTGGTTGCTATGAGGTGCTGGGTAGGCAGAGGGCTTTAGGGTGAGCTGCACCGGGCTAGGAAGAGCAAATTTCTGTGAATCAGCTCCAATCTTGCATGCCCAGGTTCAACCCCCCACTCCACTTGGTGAAAGAAGGTTGGAGAAAGAGACGCAGGGAATGGTTCTATGAGTCAGTCCCAGAGTAGGGAGACACAGGGGTTTGACTGGGAGTTTTGGAGACACCTTACTGGGGCTTAGGGGCTGGCTGACCTCATAGTTTCACTCTTTCCCAGGTTTGTCCCATTCCCCCAGCTTCGAAGGCAAACAGTATTTCTCAATTTTTTTCCTTTAAGAAACCAGTTAAAAAACCAGTTGCTGTCACACACTCCACGTGTGTCAGAGTAGAACTGTGTTCCATAGGGTTTTCAATGGCTGATTTTTAAGAAGTAGATCACCTGGCCTTTCTTCCAAGGTGCCTCTGGTTAGACTCAAACCTCCGACCTTTCAGTCAGCAGCTGAGTGCTTTAACTATTTGCACCCAGGGACATCTTTGAAGAAAAGGTAACCCAGTTCTGCCCTTCCCAGTACAAGTAGCCAAGTCCCATCAGACTTCTCTCACCCTGGCTTTTGCTATGAGTTGCTTTCTTTTCCTGGGGTGGGGCAGGATGCATCCCACAGTGGATGTTTTAGCATCCTCGCTTTCTTTTCTTTCTTTCTGATCAGCATTTGTGTTATGTTCTTGGCCACCAGCCGCTCCTTGGAAACCCTATCCTATAGGGCTGCTGTGAGTCAGAATTGACTCGACGGCAGGGTTTGGTTTTTGCTTCCTGCGTTTAATCTCTTTTGCCTTCTTGATCTTCTTCTTCCTCTTTCCTCTCTTCCTCCCAACTTTTCTGCTTTCATTCTTTTATACATTGATATTTGTCCCTATCCCTGACAGTCTTGTCTCTTTAATAAAACTGTGGACTCACTGAGGACAGGGACCTTGTCCCGAACTTGTATCTGCCTTACACTCGGACTTGACCTGGCCTGTGCAGAGACTTTCTGTAGATATTTGTCAACATAATCCTCAGTGAGGTTGTGCCCATCCTGGCCTGTGACTGCTGCAGAGACTAAGACCAGAATGCTACCTTTTCCTAAGTCCTCCTGGTGCACAGCTTTCTTTGCTTGTGGCTCTGGCAGCCACTGGTAGCTGATAATTGCTTTGTTTCTGTCCCTGGAGAGCTTGAGTCTCTCTTCAGCCCAGTGTTACCCACCTCTGCTTTGTTTCAGCTGCATAGACTCTTTCTTGGAGGGAAGAAGAGGTCTGGGATAGCAAGTAGGCAAGGCCAGGGCTCTCCCTTCTCTGCGTTTATTTCCCTGTTGGCATCAGTAATTCTTGGTGGCTGGAAAAACTAAAAATGTCTCAGAGCCGTAAATTTCTGACTCAGCCTGCCTGAAAACAACAACGACAACAAAACCCAAAACAAGAAAAACCAAAAAAAAATTCCCTGACCTCTACTCGTAGGATATTACTGCAGACATACACACACGATTATGCGGACTTTACGGGTAAAATCCTGGCTTTTCATTACTGTGGATTGGGACCACAGTGCAGAGTTGCATGAGAGGGAGAGACAACAAGTCTCCACAGAAGGGTTTAATGGAAGCTTTAAGGTTAAGTAGCTAATGCTGATGGTGCCCTTAGAATGTGCCAGTTACTGGGCTAACTGCTTTATGTACATTCTCATTGTGTCCTCAAACAACTGTAGGAAGCAAGCATTTGTCTGCCATTACACAAACAGGAAAACTGAGGCTTAGGAAGAAGTAGCTTACCCAAGTTTACCTGCCTACGGATTCAAATCCGGGACTGACTCTGGTGCTCATGTTTTTGATTCCTATCTTGATTATAAAACCAGTTGCCATTGAGTGGACTGTGACTCATGGTGACTCCATATGTGTCAGAATAGAAGAGTGCTCCATAGGGTTTGCAGTAGCTGATTTTTTGGGAGTAGATCACCAGGCCTTTCTTCCGAGGTGCTTCTGGGTGGACTTGAACCTCCAAACTTTCAGTTAGCAGCCAAATGTGTTAACCGTTTGCACTCCCCAGGGACTCCATAGTTATTGTATTACCTCCCAGAAGGAAACTTTAGCTTCAAAATTTTAGAAAGCTTTCAGGAATCAAGCCCTAGAGTCAGGTGAACCAAATGAACTCTCAGGTTAACAAATAATCACAAGAGGATTATGATGTTTGCCTTTATTTTATATGCTTGGTTTTGCTAGACTAGTCCTATAAAAGTTTATTATTTACTTCGGGACACCGTTACTAAAATTTGTGCAGTTATCACCAGCTACACAGATGTCTTAGGACCTTTGTACTAAAAGTGTGGTCCAGGACCAGCAGCATCCATATCACCTGGGAGATTGTTAGGAATGCAGAATCTCAGGCCCACCCTCCGGCCTCCTCAATCAGAATCTGCACTTTAACGAGATCCCCACGTGATTGGTGCACATGGGAAAGTGGGAGAAGCACTCATGCCTTAGTATGAGGTTGCAAGGCCCAACCTGTTGGGCTTTTCTCAGGATTAGAAAACCAAAATCACTGGTTCACAATTCAGCCCATCCTTTTGTTCTATAGAAACGTCACTTTAAAATTTAACTACGTATGATGTAACTCATAGCAATGATTAACTCACAAAAACTGAGAATTTAAAATACTTCTTTGAAACAGTGACGTTTACCTGGCACTAAATACCTAGGCAAAATGTAAATACCCCATCCACTGAACGTTACTTGTTTTCAGTCTAACACAGACTTTCCAAGTTGATGATCACAGGGTGAGGTCCTTGCAAGTGGCTCAGTGAAAGCATTTAGGTGGCGCAGTGGTTAAGAGCTCAGCTGCTAACCAAAAGGTCTGCAGTTCGAATCCACCAGCCGCCCCTTGGAAACCCTGTGGGCCAGTTCTACTCTGTCCTATAGGTTGCTATGAGTTGGAACTGACTTCATGGCAGTGGGTTTGTTTTCAGCGGGTTTGTGCACTTATTAGGAGCATTGGTGGCACAGTGGTTGAAGAGCTACAGCTGCCAACCAAAAGTTAGGCAGTTCGAATCCACCAGGGGCTCCTTAGAAACTCTGTGGGGCAGTTCTACTCCATCCTATAGGGTTGCTATGAGTCGGAATCGACTTGATGGCAATGGGTTTGGTTTTTTGGTTTTTGGTGGTGCAGTGGTTAAAGTGCTGAGCTCGGCTACTAACCGAAGTTCGGCGGTTCTAACCCACCAGCCCCTCCATGGGAGAACAATGTGGCAGTCTGCTTCCATAAAGATTTACAGCCTTGGAAACCCTGTGGGGCAATTCTACTCTGTCCTGTAGGGTTGCTATGAGTCTGAGTCGACTCATTGGCAGTGGGTTTGGGGTTGGTGCACTTATTAGAAAGGAGACTAAAAATAGCAACCCTTTATTAAGTGCTTTTACTTAGAGTCAATAGCACTTAACTTGTATTTCTATTTATTTATCAATTTTTGGGACTTCTATTTCTGCATCTCTGTTGATTTACTTTATAGCAGAGAATTTCATGTAGGACTGGAGATTTGTCCTCAGCGACCGTGGCTTAATCGCCTTTCCACTGCAGAATGCCTGCTGCAGCACTTTGGATATAGTACTGCACGGTGACTGTCTATTGAATGTGTAAGACTAGCAACTCCAAGCTCTTCAAGAATGCTTCTTAAAGGGACCTGTCTTAGTTGCCTAGTGCTGCTGTAACACAAACATCACAAGTGAGTGGCTTACAACAACAGAAATTTATTTTCTCACAGTTCTGGAGTCCAAATTAGGGTCTCAGCCATGTCAATTCCTTCCTTGTCGGTAGCCCCGGGTGTTCCTTGGCTTGTGAGATGATCCTCACGTGGCCTCTGTCTTCCCCTATGAGTGTGAGTCACTGTGTCTAATCTGCTGTTTTTATAACTCAGAAGTGATTAGAATTAGAGCCCGCCTAAATCTGGTATGATCTAATTAATATAACAAAGAAAACCCTACTTCCAAATAGGATTACATCCCCAGGTATGGAGGTGAGGATTTCAACACATATTTTGGGGGGACAGAATTACAATAATGGTCTTTCCATTTTTCTTTAGGACATTTAAAATAATAGTTTGCTGACATTATTTGCAGTAGAGATACATTGGAGCAGTTTCCTTGTGAGAGGCCATGATAAGACCAAATCAAACTTTTTGTTCTGCACCATATTTTATTGCAGAGCTTTCCAATTCAGCATTTTGTTGTCAGAATCAATGGTGCCCTCATTCCACTAATGGACAATGCTGAGCTGGGATGAAGAATGGACCAGTTGTCTGAACCACCTGCTCCTGGTGACTTTCATTCCAGAAGCATCCAGGAAATTTCCTAGGGAAGAAGAACACAGGCTATGGAATTAGACAGGTTTGAATTATGGTCCTCTCACTTATTAACTTGGGCATGTGATTCCATCTCTCTGAATCTCAGTTTCCTCATCTGTAAAAGGGGATAGTAATACCTACTCCATTGGATGGTTATGGGGACAAAATAAGATAGTGCAGGTAAGTGGTATGGCAGAGGATCTGGTACACAGTAGATGCAAAATAACTGGGAAGTCCCATCCTCAGGGTGACCAGCTGAAGTCAGCAAGAATATGAATTATTCCCAAAGTGCAAGGAGAGCACAAAACCCAGATAGGCAGGGAAACCTTTTCCAAAGAAATGAATTCGACCCTTCTCAGGCTTTTGTGCTACGATGATGCTCACAGTTCCCATTCTTGCTCAGACAAAATGGCCTCTCATCTGAATGTTTTGGAGAATTTGGAAAGGTCTGGGCTGTGTGGTGTGACCTGACTTCCTGGGATGACGCTTGTGACCTCCTTGTGATCAGTGCAAGAACAATCACATTCCACAAAGTTGTTCCCAGTATGAAACCAGTTTTGAAGAGATTTTCTGAACGGGTAGATTTTACTCGATTGATTTATGTGCTTTGGTGAGGAAACGGTAGCCCAGAGAGGTTAAGGCACTTGCCCAACGTCACAGAGCAAATAAGTGGTGGAACCAGGAATCTAACCTTGTCTGTCTGGCTTTGGAGCTCTTAACCCTGGGCTGCACTGCTTGGTATGGGAAGGACAAAGTCAGTGTCTGAAAAGCCCACTCTCTCTTCCTGCTGGAGGAAGGAGAACCGCAGAAATGAACCCATCCTTCTCCCACAGTGGGAGTGGGACGGAACGCCAAGACTCCGGCTCCGCATGGCTGACCAGACTAGAGGGCTCAGGTGTGTCCTCCACAGGTGGCCTTCTCTTGTTAATCATCGACCTCCCAGCCTAGCCAGGAGAGGCAAAGTGCCAGGACCGGGGGTGGCACAAACGACTGCTCACCTGGCAGGGGTCTCCCTCCAGCCGTTCTTTAGTGACTTCAGAATCTGAACCCTGGGGCAGGAGGGGAGATGACGCCTTCGAAAGTGGCAGCCAAGTCCACTGTAGTTTTGATCCTTTCATATACCCCCTGAGAAATTCTGGGGAAAGAGAGAAGACTTCAGTCTTTTCATTTCGTATTTGCAAAGCTTAGCTGGGAGTGAGTACTTAAAACTCTTGAAAGAGAAATCTGAAGCAACTGCAGAGAGATTCTATAGCAGTCTGCAATGTCTAAAAACCAGTTGCCATTGAGCTGATTCTGACTCACGGCGACCCCATGTGTGTCAGAGTAGAACTGTGCTCCATAGGCTTTTCAATGGCTGGTTTTTCAGAAGTAGATTGCCATGATTTTCTTCCAAGGCACCTCTGGGTGAACTCGAACCTCCAGCCTTTTGGTTAGTAACTGAGTGTATTAACAGTTTGTAACACTCAGGGACTCCTGCAATGTCTGGTTCTGCTTAATGTGTCAGAGGCAGCGTGGACAAGCTGCTCGTAAGATATCTCACTCCTGAAGCCCAACTCAACTGGCCATAGCTGATGGACTGACAGCAGGAAGACTGTGAGCTGAAGAGCAGGTCCCAGGAGCTGGAGGCTAAGAGCTGAGAACAGGTCCTAGGCTTAGCCGGAGGCTAAGAGCTCCAGAGTTCTAATCTGCCACCCCGTCTCTGGAGACCTCAATCCACTGTGCTTCCCTGGGCCCAGACTCCAGTTAAAGTTTAGATGATGTCTTTGCCATATTTTCCTGTTTTAGGCAAAAGGTGGTGTGCAGTGAAATTTACAAAGATAGGTAAATTTTCTCAGCCTGGTGCTCAGGCTGAGAAGGACTTGGGCAATCCCCCACCCAGGGCCATCTTCCATGTACTCATCCAGATGTGCCGTGTAGGCAGAGCGACCATGTCAAGGCTCACTGTGTGAGGAGTAGGCTACTGTAGAAGGAAGAAACATTTCTGTTGTTTATCCAGTCACAAAAGTACTTAAAATGAAGACTTCGATTCCCACAGAAAGTGAGGTCTCCCACCTGTCTTGCTCAATGGCTCAGGCGGAAAATGGGAGCAATGTTCCCCAGAGAGAGCATGGCAGGTCATATTCTTGACCAAGTGTTCCAGCCACTGGACGTTCCTTTGCAGCATGAAGCAAGCTAAAAGAGTCACATGGAGAGAAGGCAAAGAATGTGAGAATTTCCACATGATACCAGACCCGTGATCCCTCCAGGCCAGAAGTCTTTTCTGATAATAATAGCAAACATGGAGAAATGTGTACTATCGGTAAGGGACTATGCTTTTTACATATCTTTAAAAAAACTTCTTTCAATAACCCTGTGAGGTTGGAAGGGCTACCAAAGGTTGTGCTTTGTGTACGTTCCCTAAGGCGACCTCGAAAACTAGGTACACACCCCTTGCTTCTCCTGCTCCTGCCCCTAGACGACCAGCTCTTTGTCAGTAGTGCGTTACTGATCTGTAATCCACAGAGGAGTGGAGGCAACTCTGGGTATAGAAAAGAGCGTGCATGGGGCTAAGAAAGTCCACTGCCTTCTCTGCCGAAAGGTGACTATGTCCTTGGAAAAGTCACTTTGCCACTCTGGACTCAATGTCCTCACCTGTGAAGTGAAGGTTGGTTGGACTAGACCACTGGGTTTCAACCCTGACTGTGCATTAGGATCTTCAGGATAGCGAAAATATGAATGTCTATTGAATTTCTATTGCATAAGAACACACGCACACCTACACGCATTAAGTAAATGCATGTAAAAAATGGCACAAACCAAGTAAGATCTGTAGTCTAGTTAAGAGCATTATATCAATGTTACTGTCCTGGTTTTGACATTGTACTATAGTTATATAAGATGCCAACATTGTGGGAAGCTGGGTGAAGGATACACAGGACTCTATGTACTGTTTTTGCAACTTTCTGTAATTTCAAAATAAAGAGTTAAAAAATACTAATGCTCAAATCTCATCCCAGACATTGTGATTCAGTGGTCTGGGGATTGGGTTTCAGTGTTTTTTAAAACCACCCCCAGGTGACTGTAATGAGCAGCCAGGGTTGAGAATCACTGAACTAGACAATCTGTAGATGCCTTTCCAGCCCTGAAATATTATCAGTCAATTTGATCTAAACTCTTTTTTTTTTTTTTTCAATTGTACTTCAGGTGAAGGCTTACAGAACAAATAGTTTCTCATGAAACAGTAGTACACATATTGTTTTATGACATTGGTTAACAACCCCACAAC
>NW_004444030.1:7004566-7125234 GCF_000243295.1 Trichechus manatus latirostris | reverse complement strand
ACATTGGTTAACAACCCCACAACATGTCAACCCTCTAACTTCTCAACCTTCTTTTTTTGGTGAA
This sequence comes from Trichechus manatus latirostris, assembly GCF_000243295.1. Lineage (NCBI taxonomy): Eukaryota > Metazoa > Chordata > Mammalia > Sirenia > Trichechidae > Trichechus > Trichechus manatus. Next base: position 7,125,170 of record NW_004444030.1, on the reverse strand, counting down.
AATACACATAGCCAAAGATACACTATTTCAAAAATTTCTAAATGCACAGTTCAGTGACATTGACTACGCTCTTCCAATTGTGCTGGATCTCATCTCTTCTTGAAACAATTTAAGTGATCAACCTGTAAGGGTAACATGTTTTTTAAGATTACCACTGACTGTATAAACATTTTCTTTTGTTTGTCCTAAAGTTACCCTTTATTTGCGGGATCCAAGCTCCAGCCTCTTTTACTCTCAAGCATTGATGCCCTTCCTGTGAGTCTCCCTACCCCAGGGGCCGCCACTCACTGGCCAAAGATCACCTCCTGTAAGCTCCAGACCACAGGCGCCTGCAATAAGATGCTACCAGTTCTGTACGGGTCTCAGCAGACAGGGATGAATGGGGTAGGCCATGCTTCTCTTTAATCTTGTGCTTCCACCCAGAGCTCTACGATGTGCCAGACTTTACTGAACACTTGGGATTGGTGGTGGTTGTTGGGTGCCGTCAAGTTGATTCTGACTCATAGTGACCTCACGCCACAGATTAGAACTGCCCCATAGGGTTTTCTTGGCTGTAATCTTTACGGAAGCAGATCACCAGGTCTTTCTCCCTTGGGGCCACTGGGGCTCCTTCAGTTGGGTTAACCATTAGGATTATTACATGGGAGGGGAAAAATTCAAATAGAATGCTAAACAGGACTGTACTCACCATCCAAATGAAATGCGCCGCCAAGTTAAAACTCTCATAGGGAGCCCACTTGGGGACACGCCCCTATTCCTAGTTAAGCTTCCTTGTCCTCTAATTAGTCTAAGTTTCATAGGGGAACTCCTCTTTCTTTGCATGACCACTGGTGGTACAAACAGTTAATGCTCTTGTCTATTAGTTGAAAGGTTGGAGGTTTGAGTCCACTCAGAGGTACCTCAGAAGAAAGGCCTAGCAGTCTACGTGAAAAATCAGCCATTGAAAACCCTCTGGAGCACAGTCCTACTGTGACAGACATGAGGTCTGAGTCGACTGGAAGGCAGCTGGTACTGGAAGGGAAAGCGATGACCCACCCACAAGTTGTTCCATCCTTAGGACTCCCCACCCCCTCCTCAGGGCAATGCCTAGGACTTCAATAACTTACAGCAGCGCTCTTCTTGAAATCTGAGTTATCCAACCAAGAATCAGACAATAGTGGAGGGGAGGTGGTGGAGTCCCAGTGAGCTTTGGCACTACAGGTCCAATACCAGCAGGTTAAGGGACAGATGTCTCCTATTTCCTTCCTGATTATCCAGCTGGTAACTACTAGATCTCTCTCATTCACTCATGCACATAGACACACACTTCCACATTTCCCAAGGACAATCAGTGTGTTCTCTATCCATATTAAAGCAAGAGAAATGTTTTGCAGTACCACATAATAGACACAGATGCCTGACCTCAGTGAGTTTGGAGCTTTATTATTATGCAAAACTGTGTCACTCTCAAATTTATTCATCCTCAGGTTTCCCCATTTTGCCCAGAGGCCTCTTGGAACATAAGAAATGGTGCCAGTTATCCTGCCTTTTAAAGCACAGAGCCGCTTGCCCCTGAATGGCCACCCTTTGGCCACACTTAAATCTACCCCCCAAAGCTTTGAGATACCTCATAGGTCAATCATGTTTTAGGCAGGCCATCTCCCTAATTTCAAAAGGACATCTCCTGTAATTTCAAAATAAAGACTTAAAAAAAATACTAGTGCTCAAATTCCACCCCAGAGATTGTGACTCAATGGTCTGGGACTTGGGCATGGAAGGGAGACAATATGAGAGTTCATTACTTTCCTGAGCAGCCCTGCCAGTAGGTTGGGCTAAAGGTTATATAGCTTTGAGAATTTGGAAATGTTGGTAAGTCCATATTCATTTTAATCTATATTATTCAAAATTTCATTGGCTTAGATCATAACTCTTTTTAACCTTCATTTTCTAGAGCAAATAATGGTTTTTAAAAACATTTTCTATCAAAAGGCAGCATGTCCCCTCCTGCATCATTTCAATTACACTTATCTATGCCTTGCTCACTTGATGTCCACCTGCAGGCTTAGGCCGGCAGCCAAAGCATTACTGCTCTGGGCTATTGCTTCAGGTAACAATTTCCAAATGTTTACTACCTCTAGCTTCGTCTCATCTTCTTTCTGCTGCAGGGGTTGACCCAATTTAAGTTCCCCAAGAGTTTGAAAAACAGTCCATTCTAACTGAAATGCTCACAGTTTAATATATTTCAAATCACATCCCTCTTTAACTTTTGACTTTGCATTTTGAAGGCATATAGTCAGTCTTGCTCAGGGTGAGCCCTTAATTTGTGTTTGATTTATCTGCTCGTTCTGCGTAACAAAATTATTCATTCATTCAAACTTTCATTTATCATTTTATTAAATGACTCTGTGGTATGAGGAACTGGTTAGAAACACAGGTGTGATATTTTAGGCAAAGGACCAAATTCCAAATAGATTGTTCCTCTAGGAAGAATGCTTGGAAAGTATACTGGGGTGACTGGAAGAGTAGACCAGAGCATCAGATAATCTGAAGCCTCAGTTTCATCATCTATTAAAATGAGGACAATTACAATATTTATCTTAGGTGGTTAAAAGGATTAAATGAGATAGTGCCCACACCATTGGCCCATAGAAGGAACTCAGTCCATGTAATCTATTAGCCTTGTGTTACTAGATCCTTCAAGGAGTCCTTGGGTGGTGCAAATGTTTAATGCATTGGGCTGCTAACCGAAAGGTAGACAGTTTGAGTCCACCCAGATGTCTTGCAAGAAAGCCCTGACAATTTAATTTAAAAAAAATCAGCCACTGAAAATCCTATGGAGCACAGATCTACTCTGACACATGTGGGGTTGCCATGAGTGGTTAACTGGTTACATCCTTCAAGTGAACAATTCAGACTTGATTATGTTAGTGTTTTTCGAGTGTAGACAGAAGACCTTCTTTATCCGAATCATCTTGGGTACATTTAAAACATGCAGATGCCTGGGACTTACCAATGACTTACTGAGTCATGCTTTCGCACACTAAGGCATACCAAAAAAACTAAATCCATTGCCATCAAGTCAATTCCGACTCACAGTGACCCTGTAGGACAGAGTAGAACTGCTCCACAGGGTTTCCAAGGAGCAGCTGGTGCATTTGAACTGCCGACCTTTTGGTTAGCAGCCCAGCTCTTAATCACTGCACCACCAAGGCTCCACTCTAAGATATAAGCATCTGTAGTTTATCTAGTTTCCCAGGTTATGTTGAGAGACACTCTAAATTGCCCCAGTGCTGCTGGCCAATGTTTATACGCAGCATTATGAGTTGGAGTCGGCTCAACAGCAATGGTTTTTTTTTTAGGGTTGTATATGCGAACTGTAGCTGCTATGAGACTGGTGGGCAGGATCCACTCAGCAATGTGCCAGATGATCTGTTAACCCAAATTTCTGGGATGGCTTTACGGTGCAGTTAAATAATGTGGTGCATAGAAGCTGTATTTGCCCTCATCTCACATTCCTTTATGAATTATTTTTCATATCAGATTTACACAAGAACTAAAAGGGAAGTGAAGAAAGAACTAGAAACAAAAAGGTAGGAAAATACACTCTGTTAGAGCTGCAGGATAACTGATGCAGATCTCTTGTAATAACAAAAGTCTACTATAGAAGGCTGAGGACAGAAGTAAAAGACAAAAGATTGGCAACCAGGAAAAAGATATTTTGGTGCCAACCACTGGACATCTTTGGGTTCTCTGCTCTTTGTCCTTTGAGGACAGCTGCTGGGGTAGAGTGGAGGTTATGTAGGGGCTTTGGTCCCTATGAATAGACATTTGTTGACAAACGGCCAGTTTCAATTTAGTTTGAAGCTATTAAAAATTTAGTTTTATTGGCATTTCAGAAAGGCAGCAATTGTTCTGTTTCCCTGGCACAATTGTTGATGAGGCAGGTTGCAACTTGTCCTATTTGCTTAAGCCTTAGTCGAGGCCCTAAGGAGAGGAAAATCAGATGGTGTCATTTTGAAAGCATATCCGTCTTCTGGCAGGAAGCGGTACACTGAGGTGGCGGTTAGTCAGATTTTTCCCCTAGGTTTCCAAAGTGTGGGGTTCTAGAAGCTCTTGCGCTTGGCATCTTAGTTTGCTCCAGGCAGGCTGGCTTTCTGGGGAGATCTTAGTTGTGACAGTGACACACTTTTGTGTGCGTGAGGATGTTGAGGTCTAATGGTTCACCGAATAGTCTTTCACAAATGGCGGCTCAAACTCTTCACCACTGGAGGGTTAGTAATGAGCAGGGCTCTGGTGCTTCTTGGCTGGGTGGCGTGGGTCAGGTCACTTAACTTCTCTGAGCCTTAAGTGCCTCATTTTGCTACCAATGTTATTGTGAAGATTAACTGAAATAATGTGTGAGAAAACCCTAAGCACAATTCTGGCACATAGGAAGGGCTCAGAAAGTTGTGGCTAGTGCTAATGGGACCAGTATTGCTGCCACTGAAACTTGGGACATGAAAAATTCCCCCAGACTTCGCTTTGGGATTATGGCCCAAGTTTTAATGCTGTTAGCGAAGAAGATAAGAAAAGGTATCTCATTATCTAAACTTCACTTAATTTAGAATAGTATGATCTAGCATAGGTAGCTTAAGTAACTCCACTTCACCTTGAAAGGCAGTTGGGCTTGTTCAAACAGATTACTCAGAGGAAGTAAACTCTGAAATTTTGTTGTAAACAACATGGTCAATTCTATTCTATAAATCAATCTGTAAACATGAGTAATATATATTGAAGGACCCAGAGTGGAAAATCAGAAATATTAGGTAACAATGAATCCTAAACTTCAGGAAGCGTCAAGTGTATGGCAGTCTCAAGAGAAAGGAGATCAAGTATTTGAAAGTTTACAAAACAAAACTTTAGAAATGAAAAAGAATGATCTACAGTGCTGCAAGTATGCTTTTTGTTCATATTAACATCTCCTTGACTAATGTAAGATATGAGAAACTAATTATTCATCAATGTCTTTCTCTGATGTTGCTCCAAGACGTACATTCTCATCTGAGCTGAGGCGGATCTTTCCTTTTCTGCCTTTAGAGCTGTGTCTATCACCCATCATTCCATGAGAGCCAAGGTATCTCACCACATTAAGATAATTTCACATAAAAATTAAGAACTTTTGTTCATCAAAAGACTTTACCGAAAGAGTGAAAACACAAGTTATAGACTGGGAGAGTATCTTCAGAAACCATATATCCAACAAGAATCTAATAACCAAAATATATGTAAAATTTCGACAACTTAACAACAAAAAGACAACCCAATCATAAAATGGGCAAAGGACTTGAATAGACATTTCATCAAAGAGGACGTTCAAATGACCCCAAACACATGAAAAGATGCTCAGCATCATTAGCCATCAGAGAGATGCAAATCAAAACCACAATGAGATACCATTTCACTCCCACTAGGATGGCTAAGATTAAAAAAAAACAAAACAGAAAATAACAAATTGTTGTCGAGGATGTGGGAAAATTAGAACCCTTATCCATTGCTGATGGAAATGCCAAATGGTACAGCCATTGTGGAAAACAGTGTGGTGGTTCCTCAAAAAACTAAAAATGTCCTTCCTTGCCTTTAATAGTAAAGAGATCATACAGACTGGTAAAATATTTTTGGCTATGACGTATCTGACAAGGGTCTAATCTCTAAAATCTATAGAATACTTCAACACCTCAATAACAAAACGACAAATAATCCACTTAAAAAATGAGCAAATCATATGACCAGATACTTCACCAAAGAAGACATTCAGGCAGCTAACAGACACATGAGGAAATGCTCATGATCATGAGCCATTAGAGAAATGCAAATCAAAACTTCAGTGAGATACCATCTTACCCCAACATTACTGGCAGTAATAAGGAAAACAGAAATAACAAATGTTGGAAAGGTTTTGGAGAGATTGGAACTCTTATGCACTGCTGGTGGGAATGTAAAATGGTATAACCACTGTGGAAAACGATATGGAGTCTCCTTAAAAAGCTAGAAACAGAAATACCATATGATCCAGCAACTCCACTCCTAGGAATATATCCTAGAGAAATAAGAGCCCTCACATGAATAGACATATACACACCCATGTTCACTGCAGCATTGTTCACAACAGCAAAAAGATGGAAACAACCTAAGTGCCCATCAACGGATGAATGGACAAATGAATTATGGTACATACACACAACAGAATACTTACACAGCTATAAAGAACAATGATGAATCCGAGAAACATCTCACAAGATAGATGAATCTGGAGGGCATCCTGCTAAGTGAAATAGGTAATCACAAAAGGACAAAAATGGTATGATACCACTATTATAAAAACACAAGAAAAGGTTTACACACAGAAAAAAAAAAAAAAACAGTCTTTGATGGTTACGAGGGAGGGGAGGGGTGGCAGGAGAAATCACTAACTAGATAGTAGACAAGTGTTAACTTTGATGACGGGAAGACAACACGCAATATAGGAGAAGTCATTACAACTTGACGAAAGTAAAGCCATAGAAGCTTCCTAGACACATTCAAACACCTTAAAGGACTGAGTTACTGGGACTAATGGACCACATGAACCACAGCCTCTACTAGCCTGAGCCCAGAAGAACTAGATGGTGCCCACCTACTACCACTGACCACTCTGACAGGGATCACAATAGACGGTTCTGGATAGAGTGGGAAATAAATGTAGAAAATTCAAATTCACACACACACACGCAAGACCAGACTTACTGGTCTAACAGAGACTAGAGGAATCCGCAAGACTATGACCCCTGGACACCCTGCTAACTCAGAACTGAAGCCACTCCCAAAATCTACCTTTCAGTCCAAGATTAGACAGGCCTATAAAACAAACAATAACACACATGAGGAACACACTTCTTAGTTCAATCAAGTATAAGAGACCAAATGGACAATATCTGCCCAAAAGCAAAGACAAGAAGGCAGGAAGGGACAGGAAACCTGGACAAATGGATACTGGGTACCTGGCATATAAAAGGAAAGGAGGAAAGTGCTGACACATTGAGGGGATTGCAACCAATGTCACATAACAATTTGTGTATAAATTTTTTAGAAACTAATTTATAACTGATTGCTATAAACGCTCAACTAAAACACACACACACACAAACTAAAAAAAGAACTACCATACAACCCAACAATTCCACTCCTAGGTATATACCCAAAAGACTTGAAGGCAGAGACTCAAAAAGAGAACTGTACACCAATATTCATTGCAATACTATTCACAATAGCCAAAAGGTAGAAACAACAGATGAACGGATAAACACTGTACATACATACAATGGAATACTACTTAGCCAGAATGAGAAACGAAGTCTTGATACATGGATGGAGCTTGAAAACATTATGCTGAGCAAAATAAGCCAATAACAAAAGGACAAATATTGTATGACCTCCCTTATATAAAAAGACAAGAAAAGGCAAATGTACAGAGACCAGAGTTGATTAGTGGTTACCAGGGGTGGCAGGAGGGGGAAAACAGATGTTAAAGGTGATGGAAAAATCACATCGATTAAGGGTACAGTTGCACAGCTGATTGTTGGAATTGCTATCAGTAAGTTATACACTGGTAATAAGTTGAACTGGTAGGAGTTGTATGACAGATATATCTATAACAACGCCAAAAAAAAAAAAAAAAAAAGAGTAGCTGTTGAGGCTGCTTATGCGATGTGGTTCCTTGGTTTGGAGGTTTAGGGTCATGATTTCACAGGACATCCCAGTTAGTTGGCCTAATCACATGTTTAGTGGCCCTGTTCGATCTCCTAGTTCGTTGTGTACTGCCTGGGGTCTTAAAAACCTACAAGCGGCCATCCAAGTCACAACAATTGCTCTCTATTCACCCAGAGCAACAGAGGAAGAAGGAGAGTCAGAAATAGGAGGAGAATATGGAATGTGTGGCTTATTGCCTCCATGAACAACTGCCTCCTTTGCCATGAGACCAGAAGAATGAATGGTGCCCAGCTACCATTACTGAAAATTTTGATCGAAGATTCCATACAAGAATCCTGATCAAAAGGGGGGAAATGCAGAACAGAATTTCAAATTCTCATGTACTCTAGACTTTCTGGAGCTATGTAGGGCAGGTGAACCCCTGAAACTATTTCCTTGAGATAATCTTTAAAACTTGAAGCAAAAATATTCCCTGAAGTCATCTTAAAATCAAACAATAGTTTAGCTTAACTAGAAAAAATGTCTGCCTTGAGCATTATGCTCTTTTAAGAGCTATATATACAGGATCAAACTGACAACAGCAACCAGAAAGATTAGATAGGTACCTTAGGGGGCAGTGAGTTTGTTAATGAGGGAGGAACAACTCAGAAAAGGAAGGTGAGAATGGTTGCACAACTCGAAGAATGTAATCAAAGTCACTAAATTTTACATGTAAAAACTGTTGAATTAGTGTATATTTTGCTGTGCATGTTGTCAACAACAACAAAATAAATAAAATATAGAAAAAAAATTTTAAACTCATGAATAAGTAAAATTAAACCACTGAATTGTAATTCGTGATTTCCAGAATTAATTGATGATATTCAAACCAACTGGGAACTACTACTAGAAAACAAACAAACAACATTTAATAATACAAAATTATTTATTAGTAAAAAAATGAAAATTTGTTCATTATAGAGAAAAGTAAGACAACTGAAAGTTCCCTATAAAATATTTTAACTCTAAGTGTACAAAGTAGGAGCGGCAGTGTGACCGGGTTTGAGGACTTTGTATTAATTCCTAAGTTAGCATCAGAACATTGAATGTTGGCACGTCAACTGCACTTGGGATATTTTGTGAATGGGTTGCATATTTCAAGCTGTCAACTAGCTGTCGTAGGAAAATTGGGTGAAAATGCCTGCCATGCTCCAAATTAATGTCATCTCTATTAACTATAGCAGATGTCACAGTTTGTTTCCCTTTTATAGAAATCACTGGCCGCTGCTGCAGAGGAAGCAAAGTCCACATAGTCTGTGCTGGGATACGAAAAATACTCTGATGCCCGAATGCTGTCCAAGTGCTCTGCCTCACAGGACGCACAGTAACAGACCGGGGCGGGGGCTGAGGAGAAGCAGTTGTACTGGGTGTGCGAGGGCAAGTGATGGCAGGAGTAGTCTTCTGAGGGATACCCACCGTTTCTGGTGTCCAGAGAAGGGGGAGAATTGTAATTCTCTGGGGCGTATGAAGGCAGCTGAGCTGGCGAGTAACTGTAGTCTAAGGAGCCAGAGAGTGTGGAGGAATCTGAAGACGATCCTGGGGTCTAGAGAAATAAAAACCAGGAGACAAAGAACTTGATAACTTAGACAGCAACAAAAGAATTGAATAGTGTGTGTGGATTTATTAACATAGAGAAAGACAATTAGACCAAAAAAAAAAAAAAAAACAAAAAAACCCAAGTCTGCAGAAGTAATTTTAGTTGCTGACTACATGATTTCAAGATACCACATTCTATGTTTACCTATTTCTTTCCCAACAATAAATTGCCTTGCTTCACTGGCTTCCTTTGTTATAACCATAGTTTAGAGGATGCTTTGTTCGTAAACCACAAATTTCCATTGTGCTTCAAGTCACCTGCACATCAAATCCTGCCGTGGGGTACAATATAAGCTGCAGGTGGCACAAGGGATGTTTCTCCACACCCTGACTGTGAAGAACAAGGTGACCACAGGAAGGTAGAAGTGGGATCCTTAATGACCCCGTGTCTGGGATACCCCAAGATGCAAAACTGTTCTAACCACCACTAGAGTCTTCTGAGGAGAAAGATACCTTCTGCTTTCTCTTAATCAAAAAAACTTGTTGCCGTCAAGTCGATTCCAAATCATAGTGACCCTACAGGGCAGAGTAGAACTGCTCCATAGGGTTTTTAAGTAATGGCTGGTGGATTCAAACTTCCAACCTTTTGGTAGCAGCTGAGCTCTTAACCATTGCACCACCAGGGCTCTGCTTTTTCTTAGGCAGGTCTCTAATTGTTACAGAGAAAGCCTAAGTAGGAGACTAGAAGGGAATGCGTGATTGGGGCCCTCTATTTTCCAGGTGATGGTATGCATATTCCGTGGAGCTAGTTTCCAATCCCCTCTAAAATCTGGTCTGATACCTACATGGATTTCTGACAAATCAGAACCGAAAAGTACTTCCATTTCTAAAAAAAACCTTACTTTTTAAGGCTTAAGAGTTATGTGGTTAGCCTTTAAAAAGTATCTCAAACAACTAGTATCTACTAAAGGAAACCTTACTCCATTTTAAAGGCTAACACATTTTCAAACATTTGAGGCGCATCAAGCACAGGGATTAACCAAAATTCTTTCAAGCATTAGAGCTTCACCTTTACTAACCGCTTCCAGCCCAAATGAGTTCCTGTGCCTATGGCAGACCAAAAGAGCCAGTCAGTAGCGCCAATTCAGGGACAAAACCAAACCAAACTCCCCTATCAGAATGACAGTTTGGTACTGTGTAGACACAGCCTCCATTCTCTTTTCAAGAATTCAAAAATCCATTCATCAGCCTATGTTGGGTTTCCTAAGTAAGGGCCACTGTGCAAATCAGTGATTTCCAATTAACAGGTGTCTTAACTTCTTAGTTTAAAAAACATTAAATGAATATTGCTAGGAAATCTCTTTTTATTGCCACATACCAACTTCCTTGGGAGTCCTTGGGAAATGCTAATTACGTACGTATTGAAAGGTTTGAGCCTGCCATGTGTGGCCATTTCTACTTCCACTGATTTTTAAATGGTTCCCTGGGATTGTGTTCTCTGTTAATTTCCTGTTGACAGTATTTGTACAATTTCTGCAGAGATGATGCTAACCTCTTACAAAGCATTACTAGCCCACAGGAAGGAACGACTGAGTTTTGTGAAGAGCTGAGATAAATTACCAGGTTCTGGTTAAAGCAGAAAGGGGTAGCCTGGAAGCTGTCTGGGAAATAGTGTGATGTGCTTTGCATGGAATTGAGCGAAGGGTCCGGATGTGTCTCTGTCTGAAGGTAGGAATCGAAAATCTGTTCGAGGCAGCTTGGGTTTTCGTCACAAGAAATGCAACTGGAAAATTCTCGGGGCTGAAAATAATTGGGTGTGGAAGAAATCGGTTCAGGCTCAAAATACAGTCCTAGAGGAGAAATGAAAAAGGGAGATTTTTGTTTAAAAATTGCACTTACAGATTCTAATGGAGTTTTATTGTATACTCTAAATATTTACTACCTCCAGGGGAAAGGGGGCTTAAGAGTTCCAGAAAAGTAAGTTGGCAAGCAATTTGGAATTTTTAATTGTTTTAGTTAATTCGAGTCCTAGTGAAATAAATCTGGTTAGTAATGTGGAAATTGGCTGTAAACATGGCTGGGGTGGGGGTGGGGGTCAGAAATAAAAGAATGATGATCCAACCTGTGTTTAATTGTTGAACAATGGCTCAAAGCCTCAACTTCCTCGGACTATAAAGGATCAACATCTAGCCGTTATGTGCAGTTCAAATAAACCTCTCTGAGGTAACTTAAAGAGATGTTTGAGGCTTTAACAAAACTTCAGACACTGTGGGAAATAATTGTCTTGATTGAGGATTATTGTGTTCCTAAACTTTTCACACCTACTTAGTAACTTAAATTTTGAGGAGAGGGTTTTAAGAAGTAATATAAACGGCAATACAAATTTTAAAAATGGAAATCAGGAACATGGAGTACAAATTAGTACTAGTTGCTTTACATTACATAAAGCAACAATGTTATCTTCCCGAACATGTTCACATAATAATACAATTAAAATAACTCGTTAAACACCAAACAAGAATAATTCTGAAAACATTATACCTTTCCCATTTTATTATTAACAGGTCCGATTTGTGCTTATTATCCTTAAAATTCAAAAAAGACAGGTTTAGAATAGGGACTACTGAGCACTGCAGTTTTCTGAGTCCTAAGGTTCCTTTAAGGTAAGTTTAAATGACACATTCCTAGGGTGCTATCATAAGCACAGGTTTCCTTATATATGACCTCCTTAAACTCTCAGCTGTTAAGTGGCATAGGTAGGAGTGTTTATGTAATAGTTATTCGTATTGGGCTGAGAAAACTTACACTTGTTTGAACTGCTTTCTGGGAGAGAGAAAAGAAGGGGGAGGGAAGCCCCTGTCGGCTAGAAATCAATTGAACAACAGCAAAGGCATTATTCTGGTACCTCAGGATGTTCTGTATCCCATCTACTAAGACACTAAAAAAGATAACAAGTTTCTGAAAACAATTCTAATCTTTAAGTCTAGTTACTTGGAGATGAGGAACTGGAAGTGAATGTGAAGAACAAACCCTTTGGACAGAATAGACAGTTCAGAAAGGAGGACACAAATGCGCGCTTGTTTCCTCCCTGGGCTCGCATCTGGAGTCACTGTGCCTTTTTCACCTTCTGATTGGTTGAATTCCAATTAAATGGTGGTGCCTATCTTAACCCCTGAATCAAGCACTGAAAGACTTGCGAGATGGACTTCTGAAATAGCTTTTGAGGGAACTGTAATGCTGGCTGAACTGACCTGCAGAAGATGGTGCGACTGGGTCTGCAAGGTGGATACCGCTGCTTCCCGACAGCTACCAAAGCAAGAAGAGATTCATCATGCAAAGTGAAATAAAAATTCTATCAAGGGAAAGCTAAGACATTTTGACGTGAACTATGCTTCCTTCTGCTCTAAGGTAAAGCCATATTCTTTCTTCTAAGAGTTGCTGTTCATTACATACAACCAATGTAATATTTTATTTAAATTAATTTTAATGTTGGCTTGGGGATTTTCATCCCCCTAATTCAGACTCTCCAAATTAAATATTAAAGGTTATTAATTTTGATAGAAATGAATGTAAACAATTTTTAGTATTACCAAACTCTAACAGTTTGAGCAAGCTCAACAAAGAATCTCTATTAAATTATTTAATTTAATATTAGTAAAGACTCACAATTATTTAACTTCAACTGTCTATCACTTAGCCAATCATTTTCCTCAGAAATCTTCCTATACCATCAGGCTGCTTAACTGTAGGAATTCCTTTTCCCAAAGGAAACAATTCCTAACTTTGTTAATTCTGAATAGCTAAATATAGTCACATGTTCTTATAATCTATGAAATATCAAAATAGAAAATATTTTATTAAAGTTGTACTCAGTGAGCAGGAACCTATCTATATTCTACTGAGTGGCTGGGGAATATTTCAACTCCTTGTATATTTTTTACGATTTTCTATAAAAGTTGCTTTTTTCACTACTGTCTCTAAATACTTGGAAGTTTATACAACTGCTCCTTTTGGCTATGTAAAGTAACGTAGCCTGTACTTCACAGTTGAATTGATAATTGTATTAACAAAGTAATTTAGATTTTTTTTTTTGTAGGTTTCAGGTGGTGGCTTTAAAGTTTAAAGGGACTCGCATTGCTCTGTGATTCTGTGCTGGGAAGCCTTGATCACCACCACACCGCTCTCGGGTTACAGAATACACTCACTCCCTTATACAGAGCCACTTGGAGAGCTGCACCATCAGCCAGTTCTGAAACAGGAGGTGGTGTTCATTTTGAAAACGATCCATGCTGTACTGTCATGAACCAGGAAGCTGGAATCAGTTACCAGCTCTTTATGCAAATATTTGGCTGCAGCTTGAGCTAAAGGACTTGGAAGGAGAAGGTTTTAAAAAATCTGCTTCACTGCAGACCTCTCATTAACCCCATTCCTCCCCCGGATTGGCCTGTTTTTCTGCCTCCCCATTTTATCTCCCTGAGGTATGTTTACAGTATCCAACTTGATATTATCTTTCTAGTCATGGGTTCACTTTCTACTCTGCTCCAAGAATACAAAGAAAGGCACCTCTTTAAGATTTCAAACAGCACAAAAAATCCACAATCTACAATCTATAAAAACGCATCAAGGCTGTTCAAAAAAACTAAGGGTTAAAAGAACAAAACACACAAGGGTAAATTACATCTTTTGATAAGTACTAACTCAAGTTTCCCTTTACCCTAAAGGCGAAAGAACTGTGTGTGTGTTTTCTCGTATGTATGTCTGCAAATTGATCTGGCTGAAGTAAGTTTTTGTAATCAAGTTTACAAGTTTGGCACGCACGTGTTTCTCCTGGCACTGCTGAGTGCCTGATATCTGTCTCAATCTAGAACTCCCATTCGCGATTGCCTTCTTGAAATTTCAAAGTGTGGATACTACTCTGACTTTCTAACAAATTAAGATAAACTTCCTGCTTAGTAACATTTGACTTCTTGGCTTAAAGTTTCCCAAAGGCGTCCTTCAACAATTGAACAAATTGGAGATCATCTCTGTTAAACCAGAAAGGTCTACGCCAGGGAACAGGCATGAGTTACCCCAGGTTAGCTCGGCTACTAACCAAAAGGTCGGCAGTTCAAATCCACCAGCTGCTCCTTGGAAACCCTCGGGGGCAGGTCTACTCTGCTATGAGTTGGAATCAACAAGACAGCAATGGGTTTGGTTTTGGTTTTTGGTTATCTGCCATCCTAGGAGTCCCTGGGTGACGCAAACAGTTAAGCGCTCAACTACTAGCTAAAAGGTTGGCAGTTTGAACCTACCCAGAGGTGCCCTGAAGACAGGTCTGGTGATCTGCTTCTGAAAGGTTACAGCCTTGAAAACCATATGGAGGGTTCTACTGTGCACACATGAGGTCACCATGACTTGGAATTGACTCGATAGCAACTAACAACAACAACATCTGCCGTCCTAGCCTATTGAGTACACCCTGGTAGTTTTCCTAGAAACCCTGTTCCTTCTAGATGGCTCCTAGTGAAGGATTTTACATCTAGCTCTTCTATTTAAATTATATGTGTTCCTCCTATATGCCTGCAAGGGCATGGGCTGATATAATCTTCCAGGAAGCAAACTGCAGCTGGCTCATTTCTGCCATGTTCCTGCAAGGCATTGGTTCGGATGTACTGCTTTATTATTTCTCAAGGAAGAAATTCAGAAAAAAAGTCAAATTTCTTGAGGAATCAGAAACTGATCAGGTACAGGTCAGATACACAGGTGAAGTGTTCTACCTTGCTACAGCTCCTGAAGCTGGCTAACGGGGGGGACAGTGGCCAAAGAGACCACAGCAATCAAGCTGTCATGGCCAAACACGACTACCTCAAGTGTGTCTGAAATGGAATTCTACCATGTACATCCAAACTTCTCAATGAGAGATTGCATTTTTAATGAACATCTTGATTTTCTTTTCTTTTTGCTCCAGAAGCACTTCCCAGTTCCCTTGTATCTGGTTTTATTGATTTTAGAACCATCTCTGAGCTGAAGGGAATGAGGTTACCAGACTCCTGCTCAGCGTACCTGAACCTGCAGAAAGATGATTTAAAAAGCCAATAGGTGGGAAGGGTATTTTCCAGTAAGAATAAGAAGATCTTCTTCCTACTTTTAGCTCTGCCGTTAGTAACTTTAAGATTTTAAACTTTTTTTTTTTTTAGCTGTAATACAGGTATATGGATCCCTAATCTACTTACCTCACCTGGTTGTATAAGAATTAAAATGAAATAGTGTATGTGCAAAAGTGCTTTAAGGAAGAAACACTGTAAAGCCTTCTACAAATATAAGGAAGTTTTACTGTGTTAGCTGAAATTCTGCACACAGAGGTGCTAACTTCTCCAGTAAAGGCTAAAGTAGTGCTGTATGTGCCACATTCCAGAACGGTCACACTGGAACTCTATACTCTGAGAAAAGGGTGTCAATGAACATTCCTGAATAATTGGCTTTTTTATGTTAGTCACATTTCACCAATAATTATAATAGCTAACATTTATTGAGCACTTACCATGTGGAAAGCCCTCTCACAAAATCTTATTATTCCCAATTTAAAGATGAGAAAGTAAGACAAGAGAGACTGAGTAATTAGCTCAAGGACAAACACTATGGAGGAGCTTAGATCTAAACCCAGTCTATCTAGTTCTAGAACTTGTGCTCACAGCCACTACATCATTTGCCTCTTCCTACAAAGACCCATTTCATGAAGACATGGAATTTGTGCATTGCACACAAACAGCACCAGGCACAAAACTCACTGTGGGACAGATGCCAATAGGCTGCAGACAAGACCAATCCTAACACAGGCAGTTCAGGCTCCAGCTGTTGGAACCAACACACAAGCAAGTTGTTTGATCAGGGCTTTCAGCAAAGAACTACTCTCTCAGGGGATAACCCTACCTAGTTTATTTGGTTCTGCTGCTGTTGTGCCCTTGGCACTACTTATCTGCTGTCCAGAAAACCAAACCAAACCCGTTGCCGTTGAGTCAATTCTGGCTCATAGCAACCCTAAACGACTGAGTAGAACTACCCCCATAGGGTTTCCAAGGAGTGGCTGGTAGATTTGAACTGCCGACCTTTTGGTTAGCAGCCAAGCTCTTAACCCGTGAATCACCAGGTCTCCTATCTGCTTTAAGAAGGTATATAAAGTGTCAGGGTACCCTTATGACTGCTCAGATCAATCTTGTGATAACCTCAAACTACTTAAGGCCTCATTACATCTTCAGGAAACGGTTCTATACTCCAAGCTGTCTCCTAGGCAGAGATGTGGCTCCTTTACTTTCAGAACTTTCAGTGACTTTCAGTGACTGGTGATTTACAGATAAATGACCTCAGAAGCTGAGTTCCAGAAGAATGAGGAAGGGGAGGATACTCCAAAAGGTGCTATCCTTGAAGGACTGCCTAAAATGCAGTGAATTTCTGGGAGAGCTTTTCTGTGGGTATGTGAAGCCACATGCATTGTTTTTCCTGATAGAATAACAACTTACTTACCTTCAGGCTGCTCCTCTCCCTGCAGGGAATCAACAAGCCCTTATATTCAACTCTGATGAGTGAGGGATGGGCTCCCTCAAATCCTGAGCCCTACACCATGCCCCCATCTGCTCTCTGTGGCTTCCTGTGGTGAACTGGGATGAATTTATAAGAACAGCTGAGGAAGGCCAGGTTTGGGGATAGACAGTGGAGTCTAGGGTGGCCTTGACAGCTTCCTAGACACACGGATGAGTGAGGCCTGACAGGCTGGGGAGTAAGTGAAGGGTTTATGCTTACAGTTCCCCCTGAGGCTGCCTGGTGTGCCCTTCTCTGCTGCAGCAACTCTTTCACGGTGATCTTCACCCGGACACCTTGATACACCTTAGGTTTTTCTGGGGAAAGGCAATTGAGTCATTGGTCAAGTCCAAAGTATGGGTGTCAGAGTGGGCAATGGGGTCCTCTTTATAGAATACGGCACCTGCAGCCAGTTTTCTGGGTTTGAAGAATGCAAACAGAATGCTAGAAGACAGCTGGAGAGAAACCCAAATCTCTCAAACTTGGAAAGATAAAGAGAGGCTGGGCAGATCTCAGAGCCGGCATGGAAACAGAACCCATGGAAATTTGTGCGACCTTCCACCTCTGGTGGGCCCCATCCCTAGACCAATAGCACACAGGTTTTCCTGCTCAGAAATGTGGAGACTACCTCAGAGGAGCACACTACCTTAGCTAACTAAGCTGCGGCAACTTGGGGTTCTGGCCCCAGTGACCGGCGGGGGGAGGCGCCCAGTGCTAGAGATCTGATCTCTCGAGGCTGACCTAGCCCACCCCACTGTAATTTCCCACTGGTGTGGAAGCTCTGAGTCCCTTCCTTCCCCACCAGGCCAGGCGTGGCTTCTTGGGAGGCTCCGGCCTCTATATGCCCTTGGTCTGGAAGCCAGCCCTGGGGTAAGCGGCAGGCAGGAAGAGTTTGGCGAGCTCCGGCCATCGTCCTGTGAGGCGCTTGCCAGCCAGAGAGCCAAGCCCAGGGAACTCCCTCCCCTCTTTTTCTTCGGCGGTTTCTCTAGCCCATTTTCTCTGCCTGTCCCGCGCTGCTCCCTCTTTTCCTTCCCCCTCCTTCGTCCACCCGCTTCTTCTGTCCCCTTCTGCTCGTCTCGTCCCCACCCCTCCCTCTCGGGCAGGCCTTTCTCGGCTGCGCATCGCCCCAGCGCCCTGAGGGTCCGAGTCGAGTCCGCGCAGCGCGAGCTCCCAGGAATGCCAACCGGAGGCTCCCCAGAATCGCCTACTCTGCTGGGAGTCCGCCCTCCGTAAGAGGCCACCATCCGGACTGGCGGGACCAAGCCAGGCCAGGCCGGCTTGTACTGCCGGGCTGGCGGGAGCAGTCCAGCGCGCGCCCGAGGGGTCCGCGGGAAGGGAGCGCCTGTGCGCCGGGAGAGGCGCACGCCGCGGCCCCAGGTCCCGCTGAGCCGCAGTGAGTTGGTCCGACCGAGCTGCTAGGCCAAGCCAGGCCGCGAGAGCTTTCGGGGATGCCTGCAGGACCCCAGTGGGACTGCGGCCTGACCTCGACCCTGGAGGGAGCGCTCGGCGGAATCGCACGGAGAGGGGCCCGGCCCCACGGCTTGGCCGGCCGCGCCTTCAGTTTGGGCCCCAGGCGACAGTGCCTAGGCCGGCAGCGCCTCGCCTGGTCACTGTGGGGATCGCAGCTGGACAGCAGGGAGCCCCCCAGGCCAGGTCCCGGAAACTAGGGGTCTCCCCAGGAAACGAGATTGCCTTGTTTCTCGCCCAGACTCAGTGAATCCCGTGCCGACCCGCAGGGCCTGGGCGCCGCGCCCTCTCGGCAGTTCAGTCTCCTCCGCCCCCGCCCCCCCACTTCCTTGTCCCCGTCGGGGCTCCGCGGGCAGCGAGCGCGCCTCGGGGTCCACACAGGGGCCACCCCAGCTCAACTCTGTGGGGCCGGCTTGCCCTCCTAGCGTCCAGGGTTCGCCGTGAGCCTCTAGCTCCCCCCGCCGCCGCTTCTGGGCGCGGAGTCCGCGCCTGGAAGTCCCAGAGATATAACTGGGGAAAAGTGGGAGGACAGGCGGGGGACAAGGGTCCGGAGCGGCCAACTCGGCCTCTGGGCCTCTGTTCTGGGGAGCAGGCGCTGAGTGGGAGCGGCCACAGCGTGGCCCTCTCCCGATCCCCGGCCCTGACTTGCATGCCTTGACTTTGTGCCTCTCTGTTCCATGCAGGAAAAGCTGTGGAAATTCACCGGGATTGAAACGCCCCTGGCCCGTGTGACCCTACCCCGGGAGAAGCAGTCGAGTTACCCGACATCGTGGTCAGCTGAAGCTGGGTCGGTGGCTGGATGCTGCAGCTGCAGGGATTCGGCGCCTGGGAGGGCTCCTGTGCAGGGGAGAGAAGCAGAGATGCAACATTTTTAAAGTTTCACAAAGCATCCGGCTGCATCTGGGCCCCTGGAGCAGGAGACAAACAGAATTAATGTTTTATACCTTCGGGTATAGGTTTGAGTTTTTTCCCCCTCATGCCAAGTATTTAAAACCTCTAGAAACCCATGATTTGACAATCAATGATTGCGCGATACTTTCAATTTGAATATTCAAAGGCTTAACAAAATGGACTATCTTCTGCAGAAATCCTGCACACAAGCACCCCACAGAGAGTCCAGAGAAACAGGGAGTGAGACCCCTTTGGGTCCTAGCCCTTGCTTTTATTGTATTTTGAGCATTTTGTCCACCTTCCCACAGACAGAGCAGGTGTCCTCAAAGATGCTCTGTGTTTTTGCCTCAAAGGCAGCTGCAGGAGCCCTGAGTGACCTAGGCTGCCCTCTGTGACCACCTCAGCCAGGCTGGCCGGCCAGACTGAGTAGTACATCCTCAGTCACCGTTTTAAGGGAAAATCTCTGGTTTTGGGGAGTGAACATGGCCGCCAGGGGGTGTGGCACAGCCAGGAGTGACTCTGGGCCCAAGTTGCAGGCCCGAGGCCCAGTGGAGGCCTTTGCTCAGCGGCTGGTCTCCTTCAGGCCCCACCTGGCCACGTGTAGGCTTCCCTCCCCCTATTTACTCCGCTCTCTGCCTGGGCCCCAAACACTGGGGTTTCAGCCCATTAAGACCCTTTGCTCCTCCCCATGGAGCTGGGGATACCAATAGGCCTCGCCTTCCGCTCTTAGTTTCTGAGGCTGGTGGTTCTTCACTGTGAAGCTTCCTCTCGTTCTCTCCTCTTTCTTCTCCTAGAGCTATCCCTGCCTTTTTTGCTTAAGAGGTAAATGTTGAGAAGTGGGGACAATCTTGGCTCTTGCTCATTTTAGCTGTAAGAAGATCATGGATTTGTGTTCAAGGCTCCTCACTTTGGTGTGAGAGCCAGAGGGGATTTGAGGTCAGGTTGCCCCCTTGGTCCAGGCCTCACCCCTCACCAGCTACGTGTGCTGTGCTGCTTCCATGTGGTTTAGAAGCCTGTGGAGACAGGTGTGGTCCAGAGAGGGAGTGAGTGCCAGGCCAAATCCTCTCCTAGACCCAGAGGGCAGAAGTACTAGAAGAGGGAGAAGACTGAGAAGCAGGGTGGGGTGCCCTGTACAAATAAGCCTAGATATTCCCATGATGCCAGGCCAGGTGGTAGGTATGGGCCTCTGCTCTTTGTTCCCTGAGTGCTCTGAAAGTACAAAAGTATTTTGTCCCAGAAAAACATCTGAATGCCCTGGACTATGTCCAGTGCAGGGAGGAGCATATGGAGTTGAGGGGAGGGGGCTCTCTGAGAGTGATGAGACAGAAGCATCTGTGCTGGGTAGGGACTGCTCAGCTGCTGAAGCCACGGCTTTGGGGGAGACGGTCAGGGCTAGGAACACCTGAGGGGATACCTGGCCGTGGAGGGCAGGATGGGGTGTGTATGTCCCAGGCCGGCTGCAGTCTTTCAGCCTCTGAAGCCTCCTGAGCCTGCGTCTTGGGTTTCCCTGACGGAAGTCAGGCCTGAGGACCAGATCTTGAGGAGAGGGAAGGACGGAGGGAGTGGAGAGAGCCCATAGTTCCTCTCTTCCCTGCCTGGGGCACTGCTCCTTCTGAAGGAACAGTGAGCAAAGCAGCGTCTGAACATCCCCACCCATGCTCTGCCTGAGCCTCTGCTTGGAATTAAGGATGGCCTTTTGTCCCTGTAGGAGCCCTGGTGGCACAGTGGTTAAACATTTGGCTGCTAACCAAAAGGTCAGCAGTTTGAATCCACTAGCTGCTCCTTGGAAACCCTATGGGGCAGTTCTGCTCTGTCCTGTAGGGTTGCTCTGAGTTGGGGTTGACTTGATGGCAGTAGTGTTTTGGGTTTTTTTGGTCCCCATAGCGTCTTCCCTTGCTTCTTTTCTCTTCCGTTCTCCTCTTTTTTGCTTTACTCTTATTTTTCTCTTTGTTTTTAAAAATCTTCCTCATTGTCCTTTTGTCTTGGTTTTCCCCCTTTGTCTTAATTTCTTTCCAGACACTTTTTCTCTCTTGCTGTCACTGTTTCTCTCCATTCCTGGTGTGTGTGGCTGTTTTTCTCCCTGGCCACTGCGTATCTCTGTTTTCCCCTCTTTGGGGTGCTGTCTCATTCTCTCAGGCCTCATCTCCTTCCTAACCTCTCCTTTCACGTGGAGATGGGTAGGGATGGCAGGAGGCCATCATGTTCTCTTGGCAACATCATTGCAGTTGGTGCTGACTTGGTACTCTGTGAAGGCAGGTAGGGCTGAGTGAGAGGCCAGCTCCTTGGAAGTCCTGGCATCTGTGGGAACAGCAAAGAACTCTCTGTCCCTTCCTCCAGGAGCCTCTGCCTGAGCTGTGGCAACAATCCTGGGGGCTTCTGTATGGCCCCTGTCTCTGGGATGGACAGTCACTTGCTCAGTGCTGTTGCTGGCCAGCAACTTTAGACAACTGGACCTCCCCAGGCCTGAGGCCTGTTTTGAGAAGGAAGCTCCACAGTTTTTAGCGCAACATTAAGGGAGTTTTGGTTTCTGCTATTTCTATAATTTCAAATCCTCAGCCATACTCCATGTTTATGGGGTAAGTAAGGCAGAATTCTTTCTAAATGGATCCTGTGAGTCCTCACAGATCCACTTATGTGATGAGGATGGAGCAACCAGGTCTACCCTGAGACCCTCAGACATCCATAGGTTTGGATATGCCTTATAGGAGGATTTTTAAAGCTGTCATTTATGAAGTGTTTGCTGTATGTCGGGCACTGTATCATATAGTGTCCCCATTTCACAGACAAGGAAACAGGCTCGAGGAGTTAAGTAACTTGCCCAAGATTATTAAGCCCATAAATGGCGGAATTGGGGTTAAAACTTTGACAAGTCTGACTCCAGAGCCCTTGCTCTTAACCATTGTTGGGTTCTGCCTTCCTGATCTTTTTTAACAGAGGCTGACAAACCTTTTTGACTTCAGTCCACAATAAGAACTTCCTTCTACATGTTCATGCATCTAAACATGTATATCTAAAACAATATCCATATTTAATAGCTATGTATTTATTAAATAAACTTCATGAACAGTATATATAGATGTATGTGCAATACTATATTTTCTATTTCATCTTTTCCAATTTATTCTATTTATTAAAAATCTATGTTGGTTGGGATTCACGAAGTTAATTTAATGACTGACTAATGAGTTATGGGGTATAATGGTGGTTCAATGGTAGAATTCTCACCTTCCACGCGAGGTTCAGTTGACCTGGGTTCAATTTCTAGCCAATGTACCTTGTGCAGCTACCACCTATCTGTCAGTGGATGCTTGTGAGTTGCTATCATGCTAAACAGGTTTCAGCAGAGCTTCTAGACTAAGATAGACTAGGAAGAAAGACCTGGCTATCTATTTACCAAAATAAGCCAGTGAAAACCCTATGGGATCACAATGGTTCAATCTGCAGTCAATCATGGGGGTGGTGCTGGACTGGGCAGGGTTTCATTCAGTTGTGCGTAGGGTCCCTGTGAGTCGGGCTGACGACAGCTAACAACAACTACTGAGTTGTAACTAACATTGGAAAAATATTACCTAAAAGATATGCCAGCACACTTCTCAACATTGTGCATGTGGAAGTATTTTGATATGCTATTTGTTTTACTATTAGTATGTGTGAGGAGACTAAGACAAGGCAGCATCCTGACTTGAGAGTGTCCTGTAAGGGCTGGAACCCCAGGGTGGGGAAGAGGAGGCTGTAGGGGTGAGGATGAGGTTAATTATGTTAATTGCACTTGGTGCCTCTCAGACTGGGATCTCTTACCCCTTGCTGGGGGCGTTGAATGTCACCTCTAGGATGTCTTCCCTGAAGCCCTGACAGTCTCTTTGGGGTTTTAATAAAAGACTGAAAAAAAGTTGTAGGGTTTCCAGAGGCTATAGTGGGCTCGCTTGCTTGAAAATGTAACATAGGATCTGGATGTTTGGATGTTGGGAGGGATCTTTGAGGTGCTGAGAGGGACTTAGAGTCTCATTCCAACATTTCTGCTGGTGGTGGTCCAGCTCTGGCTCCATTACTTGGCTGAGCTCCTGGCCCACCGAAGAATGTGTGTTGAGTCATTGAGAGCTCATTATCTGTGAGGTAGCTGGTTCCACTATTGGATTGCTTTAAATATAATGATCGACTGAGTCAAAATCCAGTTAGATATTTATTGAGCACCAACTATGTTACCAGGCGTGGTGTCCAGCACCAGGAATACAAAGATAAATAAGTCATGGTTCTGCCATCAGGGGCTCGGTGAGCAACACGGAGTACTTCTCCTTGTGCTTCCACACTGCTGCTTTTCCATTATAGGTTTGTTTGGTTCATTTGTTGGTTCATTTATTCATTCAGCATATATTGATTAGCAGCTCTAGTCAGGCCCAGTATAGGTGCTGCCATCCTCCCTGTCCCCCCACACCCCAAGCCTTCTCTCGTTGAGGCTGACCATCTGCAGATTCTTCAGTTCGTCACATATCACAGTTTTTCACATCTCTGACCATCCCTGCCACTGAGCTCAGAAACTTTTTAGTCAGTCGGCACCAGAATGATGAGTATAGGATACTTTTTAAAGTTTTAATCAATGTTTTAGCTGAAATTTTAGCAGTCTTTTGTAGGTAAATGACACCTAAGAGCATTATAGTTTTCCCCCAAAGTTGGAAAGTAGGAGACTTTTTGTACATAGACACATGAATAGTAAAGACTTTCAATATAAGGAAAAGGAGTAGCTTATTCCCTCTAAATTTGACTACAAGCTCTAAATTCTTTATGAATGCAAAGTTCTTTTGTCGTCTTGACTTTGGGACACTGTTACCAACCCATGTGGGAAATATCAAGTTCCAAAACCTGAATACGTGGAGGAAACAAGTCCATATGAAAATAACCAGGAAGACTATTAAATGAAGGTTATTTAATGGTTTATGACCAGTAGGTCTCTTCCCATAAGATATATTCAGAGTTTTAACTTTTCCTTATAAACATTCCCAGGGGGACAGCCTTTAATAATTTACCATTTAAATAAGGAAAACACCGTCATACACTGTTCTAAAAGTACATCTTTCACTTAAAATTTTTTGCTTTGTAATATTTAAGACATTAAAAAAATGTATAAAGAATACCATGATGCAAATCTATGAGTATATGACCAGGTTAAGAAATAAAACTTCAATATGGTTGAAGTAATGTTTCATTTATGATTAAAGGAACTTATTAAGCATTAAAACTTTTGGAATATTCCACTTAAGATATTTGGTTAGGGAAAAGGTTAGCAGGAATATGTATCAATTTTCCTAATACAAAAAAGCTAATTCTTAGATATTATTTGCTTTCTCTACATTTTTTTTTTTTTTCCCCTTTTGTAACTTGGGAAATTCTTTACTTTTCTTTTAGGCTTGTAATACTCTGACAATGACATTGTGTAATTGCAAACTTACACATCTCACTTTATCAGGGGTTACGGTTAGAGGATACTTCTGTATTGGAGATCAAATATAACCTGATGTCATCATTTACAAATAACTAGAAGATTTGATTATTATTTACTTGACCTCATCTTTGAAGATTCTAGACCCTGATCTGTATTTCATATTTGTTTTAATCACACCAGGGATAATACTAAACACTGAATAAATTTTATTTTTAAAACCTCTTAGCAATTATATTGTAGTGCAGGTAGATTCTAAATGAATATATGAATTTCTTCTCTGTGCTACTTCAAACCTTCAGTAACTGACCTTTTTAAAAGACATTTAGCAAATACTAAATAAATCATCTTAAATATACTGCTGCTGAAGTCCAATATCCACCTATTGCCAGAATATGCAGAGACAGAGACTGACATTAAGTACAAAAGGTGGTGAGGATTTTCACATAAACTGGTCTCAGAGTTGTCAACCCCAGAGTCAGGGTCTTAATAATTATTCATCTTGTGGTATAGTCTTAGTTCAATTTGCCAAAGATTTACTGAACACTTACCCTGCTGGGCACTGAACCAGGTGCCGGGGACACAGAGGTGAGCCATTCATGAGTCACCTTCAAGGGAAGCCTTGAGGAGTCTCTTTAGCTAGAGAATCACTGTTTAGCTAGAGTGTATGGTTTTGCACTTCTCTGGAGTCAATAGTTAAGGAGCCCTGGTGGTGCTTAAGGAGCCCTAGTGATGCAGTGGAGCCCTGGTGGTGTAGTGGTTAAGAGCTCAGCTGCTAACCAAAAGGTAGACAGTTCAAATCCACCAGCCACTCCTTGGAAACTCCTGGGGCAGTTCTATAGGGTCCTATAGGGTCAGTATGAGCTGGAATTGACAGCATCCAACAACAGTCAATAATTACTGAATCTGGTGTGTAACATGAACAGTGTAGTACTGTTTTGAATATAGAGAATACTTTAGACAGAACCCACTGATAGAACCTAAGGAGTATCGTTTTGGTACGTGTCTGGTAGAATCACTATAATGTAATATGGCTTAACCTTGGACGTCAGTTGTTATTTTGGTTCTTTAAAATGTTACTGATGTTTTTATTCCTTATGAATACTAGTGTATAACATATTTGGAGAATCATACTCAGCCATTAACCAGAACGTGTATTATTTAAATTTACATATAGAAAAATGGACCACAGCGAAAGCTTTCATATTTTGTGTGTGAGTGTGTGTGTGTA
This sequence comes from Trichechus manatus latirostris, assembly GCF_000243295.1. NCBI lineage: Eukaryota > Metazoa > Chordata > Mammalia > Sirenia > Trichechidae > Trichechus > Trichechus manatus. The sequence continues at coordinate 7,099,314 of NW_004444030.1, read as the reverse complement.
TAAAGCTATTGGGGTTAGTAATTCTTTTCCTTTCGTGGAACTTCTTTATAGAATTCTTCAGTTTTCTTTCCCTATCACAATAGCACCATCATATTGTACTATGTAACTGAGCTGTAGCAAGTGGCACAGTGGTTAAAAGTGCTTGGCTGCTAACGGAAAGGTCAGTGGTTCAAACCCACCATCGGCTCTCTGGGAGAAAAATGTGGTGTCCGCATCGGTAGAGATTTACAGCCTTGGAAACCCTGTGGGGCGTTCTAGTCTGTCCTAAATGGTTGCTCTGAGTTGAAATCGACAGGACAGCACTGGGTGTCTTTTGTGGAGGAGGGGTTAGTAGCAAGTCATAATGACCTTTTAAAAGCATTCATTACACAGAAGAGGTAAAGATGTAGCTTTTCTTTTCTCATTCTTTGGGGTTTGAATAACACTGTAGGAGAAGCACAAACACTTTCAACTGCATGCTATGATGTCGATTTACAGCGACTTTCGTGACGATTATCTACATTGCAGCTTTTGCATGGGCAAATTTTCCTTTCAGCTTTTTTTGACATCATCTAGTCAGGTTTTTAAAGTAGCTTGAACTTGGCATCATGGTCTCTGCTTACTTTAATCTTAAATACATCCTGTGCCCCGGCAAAAACTGACAGAGGTAGATTTTTGAACCCAAACTCTTCATTTTCTCTGGCTTTCCCAGGAAAGCTGCGAGTCAAAGTAGAGCAGGTTTAAGGAAGGGGAGAGAGAAAAGAATGTGCAGTTTGTGCTGGTACTCTGCGTTATGATGAAAAGATAAGCCGCACGTGGTAGAAAATAGGGAGTATTTGAATGAGAAAAGGAGTCCGTAGGTGCCGCAAATGGTTAATGTGCTCGGCTGCTAACTGAAAGGTTGGAGATTTGAGTTCATCCAAGGCCGCCTTGGAAGAAAAATCTGGTAATTATTTCTGAAAAATCAGCCATTGAAAACCCTGCGGAGTAAGTTCTCCTCTGACACACGTGGGGTTGCCAAGAGTCCGAATTGACTTGACAGCAACTGGTTGAACAGGAAATGGCATAGGAAAATATAATTAATTCCCAAGTCATAATTTTGCAGCTTGATTTAACTTTTTTAATGAAGTGTTATAAATTCCCAGAACCATGAGAGAAGACCAAATTAAAATATAATGTAACATAGAAACGTATTTTTAAGCTAAATATAATTCTTCTTAAAAATCATTTATCCTTTGAAATTATTACTAGCCTCCCCCCCACACCCCCTACCTCCCAGTTAGATTAGGTCACTGAAATGGATACAAACAGACCATGGGCCTGTGTATTTCTCCTTTTTTTAATACATAAATTATTTTGTCAAGCACTGTGAAAGGAATCGGAGCCCTGGCCGTGCAGTGGTTAAGAGCTATGACTGCTAACCGAAGGTCGGCAGTTTGAAAAGACCAGACTTACTGGTCTGACAGAGACTGGAGAAACCCTGAGAGTATGGCCCCCGGACACTTTTTCAGCTCAGTACTGAAGTCACTCCTGAGGTTCACCCTTCAGCCAAAGATTAGACAGGCCCATAAAACAAAATTGAGACTAAATGGGCAGACCAGCCCAGGGGCAAGGATGAGAAGGCAGGAGGGGACAGGAAAGCTGACAATGGGGGACCCAAGGTCGAGAAAGGGAGAGTGGTGACATGTTATGGGGTTGGCAACCAGTGTCACAAAACAAATATATATACGTATATTAATTGTTTAATGCGAAACTAATTTACTCTGTAAACCGTCATCTAAAGCACAATTAAAAAAAAAAAAGGTTGGCAGTTTGAATCTACCAGCCACTCTTTGGAAACCCTATGAGGCAGTTCTACTCTGTCCTATAGGGTGGCTAGGAGTCGGAATCCACTCGATGGCAACGGGTTTATGAAAGGAACTGGACACTTTAAGAAGAATGTAGCCCTCCCTCACTGAACTCACATCTGTTCCAAGGTCAGGTTGCTCAGCTCTACCTGAGATCCAGTGCATCCTCAGGCTGTTAGAACAATGTAATACATGAGTGGATAACAGCCAACTAAGAGAAATGAGCTTCCCTGACATTTAGTGTTATAATCAAACAAAAGTCACCAAGGGGCACACTATCCAGGCATGAGGGACCACTGGATGACAGATGGCTCTGCCAAGGCTGGGAACCAGGGTAGAGGTGCCCAGTCACACTGTCCTTAATAAACAGCAGCTGCTGTCTCCTGGGTGGAGCAAATGGTTAAGCATTCAGCTACTGACCAAAAGACTGGTGGTTCAAGTCTACCCAAAAGTGCTTCTGTAGAAAGGCCTGGTGATCTACTTCAAAAAATCAGCCTTTGAAAATCCTATGGAGCACAGTTCTACTCTTACACACATGAGGTCACCATGAGTTGGAATTGACTCGACAGCAACTGGTTTGGTTTTCTTTTTTTCCCTCTTTCCTGTAGTGGAAATTGCCCCCGTCCATTGAAAAACAAATAGTAGGAAAGTTAAAGATTAGACTGCTAAAAAGGAGCTGATGGGAAGGAAGACTTAGGACACAGGAGACCTGGGAGAGCGGCATCCAGCAGATCATTCTTCACCTGTTACCCTGTGAGTGCGCTCCCAGGAGGGAGCTGAGAGGTGTGAGGTAAAGGCAAGGCTCACTAGGCAAGCATTTCTGCTGGCATTCCATAAATATGAAGTTTGCTCAGTCAGAAAATGTCCTCGAAATCTGAGAGAAGAGGAATATCAATTATTCACTTCCAAGTGTGAATGAATTCCCTTACTTGAATTTCTGGACCCTTACCTAGCTGTGGTGGCACACTGGTTAAGAGCTACAGCTGCTAATCAAAAGGTTGGCAGTTCAAATTCACCAGCTACTCCTTGGAAACCCCATGGAGCAGTTCTACACTGTCCTATAGGGTCCCTATGAGTTGGAATCCACTGTATGGCAATGGGTATTTTAACGAGTACCTAGCTGCGGTAGAGTGTGAGACACTGTAACAGAGGCTAGGATGTGAAGGAGAGTGTTGTGTGTGTGTGTGTGTGGGGGGGGGCGGTTTGGGCAACCCAGAGGAGAAGAAGAGCATTGGACTCCCAGGAGATGGAGGGAAAGAACCAAGTTAGGAGGTAGCAGAGGGGCTCAGACAGACGTAAAGCAATGGAGGAAAGCAGTCGGAAGATAGGAGGAAGGCTGCAGGTGTAACCTGTGGGCCTGCACTGTCCTTGCCGGGAATTACTCTAGGAACTTAAATTGGCAAAAGAACCCATACCAATAAAACTTACACAAGATAGGTTAATGCTTCAGATGTCAGTTTCTTAATTTATACGTCGTAAGAGTTGTACAGAAGTCCCTGGGTGGTGCAAAGAGTTAAGTCCTCAACTACTAGCTGAAAGATTGGTGGTTCAAATCCACCCAGAGGCGTCTCGGAAGACAAGTCTGGGGATCTACTTCTGAAAGGTTACAACTTTGAAAACTCTATGGAGCAGTTCTACTCTGCACGCATGGGGTCATCTGCGTCAGAATCAACTTGATGGCAACTAACAATAACAACAACAAGAGCTGTATACTCCTGGCCAATGAGTTACGAGCAAGTTCTTCTTTCTAATAATCAGGGATGCTGCGTGTCATGCTACTGACCCACATCTGATGATATGTCTTCCAAAGCCCCTTTGCTACTTTCGCCACTGTTGTTTCTTGCCAACAGCCTAGTCCTGTGTTTTATATTTTCTGTAGAATACGTGCATTCTTATTTGATCACAAAATGCCCATTTTACTCTTCTACTCTCATCACTGTATGTTTATGGCATCAGAGAGATAATGTCTAGTTCAATTAAGGCCACCCTTGATCCAAAAATAAAAAATTGGCCTCTACTGTTTTAGGGGAGCCCTAGTCGCATAATGGTTAAGAATTCGGCTGCTAACCAAAAGGTTGTCAGTTCAAATCCACCAGCTGCTCCCTGGAAACCCTATGGGGCAATTTTACTCTGTCCTATAGGGTCGTTATGAGTCGGAACCAACTTGACGGCACCTAACAACAACAACTGTTTTGGGACTGGATTAATTTGGGGGGCATCCTGCTCTTTAGGGCAGAGTTGAAACTATGCATTTATGAAGTGATGGTCCCCTGACTTTGTTCTATTTTAATGACAACAAAACATTTCTATATGACATCATAATTTGTTACTTGGCTGTCACAAGGAGGGAAATGTATAGAACGCTTCACTCTTTAAAGTCACATGGTGTAAAATGAGTTTTCCTTTACCTTCCCCAGCTAGCATTATATCCTATACACTCTCTTTACTAAAGAATAACCTATTTTATAATTTAGAAAAATCAAACAGAAACATCAGCATATATTATGATCTGCATAAACTTTTTAATATAATTTCAGGAAAAATATCAGTCCCCCCCCCCAAAAAAAAGAAGATACTTTGAGGCTAACAGAAAATTCAGAATGTAATGGGTTACTAAAGTTCCAAAAAGACCTCACTGTAAGGTGGTTTCTAGAATATGGTCCATGATATTTAATGAACATTCTGTTGTATTTCAGGGGGGTGTTGATGGGGAGGATTACAAATAAACGCCATCGTCCACTAACAAAGGGTGGCATTATGGCTTATCCTGAAAATCCAGTTCTCAACGTGCCGACACACCTCAAATAATCTGTGGAATACAGAACCCAACCTAAAGGAAAGCAGAGTAGAAGTCCTTTTGTCCACCCCCTCAGTAGACTCAGCGGCATTCATACGACCCCCACGCCACGCCTCCATCTTCCTTCGTCCACGGAGAAGGGTCGTGAAGAGAAGGGGCGTCTGCCCCCTCATCTGTGGAGAGCGGCACCGCCTTGGGCGTTAGGTCATTTGCCACTGTCATGAAAGGGGTGAAAGGGTAGGGGGGTGGGGTGGGGTACCCCGGCGTGTGGTGCAGCTCCTCCAGCCCATGCAGCGAGTAAGACTGAGACCCAGCCGGGGGGGTCCCCCAGCTCGAGCTCCTGTGCTGGGCAGTGCTCCCGGGTTCGAGCTGCGATAGGCAACTGGCGCTGGGCGGCAAGGTCTGCAGGGCGTCTGCGGGCACCAGGTCAGGCTGGCTGAAACCGTCGGGCACCGTCTGCTCCCACGAGTCCCGCTGGGGAGAATGGAAAGGTCACTGGCGTTACTCGTAGGCGATACTCCGATGTGGAGCGATTCCCTCCCCAACGCAGGCCGCTATGGGACCATGGCTTCCAGAGTAAGTAGACTTCGTGTGCTCTCGCCGCTGTCCAAAGTCTGGTTTACCAGGGAGCCTTTCTTTCTGGATTTTGACACCAGCAGTGAAAGCTTTACTTCCCTTCTACCCTAGAATTATGGTGGCACAGTGGTTAAGAGCTCAGCTGCAACCCAAAAGCTGCAAACCAAAAGTTTGAATCCACCAGCTGCTCCTGGGAAACCCTATAGGGCAGTTCTGCTCTATCTTACAGGGTCGCTGTGAGTCGGAATTGAGGTGGAATCGACTCCACCCCAACGGTTTTTGTTTGTTTTTTAAAATATGTATATTAAGGAAGTCCCTGGGTGGTGCAGATGGTGAACTGAAAGGTCGGTGGTTGGAATCCACTCAGAGGCTCCTGGGAAGAAAGGCCTGACAATCTACTTGCAAAAAATCAGTCACTGAAAACCCTATGGAGCATTCTACTCTGACACACAGGGGGCTGCCATGAGTCGGAACTGTCTTGATGGCACCTAACGACAACAACAGTAGTTACCAAGGGAGCCCCTGGGTGGTGCAAACTTAGCGTGCTCAGCTGCTAAACAAAAGGAAGGGAAACATCGAGTCCTTCCAGAGGTGCCTCCAAGGAAAGGCCTGGAAATCTACTTCCAAAAAATCAGACATTGAAAACCCTATGGAGCACGGTTCTACTCTGACACATGGGGTCGCCGTGAGTCGAACTGACTCAACGGCAACTGTTTTTTTGGTATTATATATATTACAATCCCCTTCCCCCCCCAAAAAAAAATTAAATTAGTGAAATGCTGGTATGACAACAATAAAACTGAACATTTATGCAGCGTTTTACTGTTTTCAGGGCACTGTGTCTTGCATTCTTCTTTGAACCTCACAGTACTCTGGGCCCTATAGTGCCATTTCCCCTGTGCAGAAGGCCAGATCCTGGCTTACTCATGGAAGAAGTAGATTTCCAACTACCAAGAGTAGGTCAGAAAAACTAAACTGCCCACAGTGAGCAAAAAGAGGGAGGAAGCTCATAGACTTCTGGAGCTGGAAAGATCTGGGTTCAATTTATGGCCATGCCACTTACTATCTTCTTGATATTTGGGCACCTCACTTTGTACATCTGTAAAATGGAGCTTTAATAACTAAATCCTGAGTTGTTAGGGTTAAATGAATGAAAGTACATAAAATCTGGCACAGAGTAGGTACTTGATAATATTAGTCCCCACTCTGTGTCTTAAATTTCATATTTAGAGATTCATTCCTTTGTGGTGAAGACTTTACACTTCTCTATAAGAAGGGTGGAGCCCTGGTGGTGCAGCGGTTAAGAGCTCCGCTGCTAACCAAAAGGTCACCAGTATGAATCCACCAGCCACTCCTTGGAAACCCTATGGGGCAGTTCTACTCTGTCCTATAGGGTCGCTATGAGTCGGAATCGACTTGACGGCAATGGATTTGGTTTTTTGGTATAAGAAAGGTATTAGCATTCTCCAGATTTTTGTGAAGGGACCTCTTTGGAGCTCAATAGGGTAGAAATATTGTGAGGAAGAGGGAGGCAGGGGTCTGGGAGGGCAAGAGAAGCCTGATTGGGGGCAGATGTGCCTGTCCTGCGAGATTACCACCTAGATGTGTCTAAGATGTAACTTCAACGCTCTTTGCTTATGCACTAGGGAAATGATGATGCCTTGCACTAATGGGGTGGAGAAATATCTGGCAAAATCAGTAGAGTATTAACAAAATGGATGTAAATCCTGACTTCTCAATAGTCTCATTTGCTACCCGTTTTGGTGGGTGCTCCCCCTCCAAACGACTGGGTAAACCCTCTTGCTGTTGTGACAGGGATCTTTGAGGAAGACTCCCGCCTGCCTGTATCCTGGAGGATTGGTGGTGCTAGCATCTGTGGGGGCAGCTGCAGAGTAGCCTCAGGGGCCTCCAGGGGGAGCCAGCCTGGCTTCAATCTGGTTGCCAAGTGCGTGGGCCCAGGCTAGGTCCAGGTGAGCCCCGACCTTACGTTTCTCCCTAAAAATGAAATTTCCGCATACTCACAAAGTGTGTGGGGTCGCCGGGAAAGGGTGGCGGCAGGAGCGGCGGCAGAGGCGAGGCGCTGAACACGGAGCCGGTGTTGGGGGTCAGGGCTGTGGGGCGGTAGTCTCCGTAGGGCTCCGGGAAGTAGGAATCTAGGAGGCCCGGGTAGCTCTGCCCTGTGGAGGACTCACAGGAAAAGGGCTTAGCCACACTTGAGGTGTAGACGTCATTTGAAAACTGTTTAGTGTTGTAGTAGTCTGAGTCAGATAAGAAAGATCTTCTGACACCGTAGTAACCCGACGTTACCGGCGAACCTGTTGCCAAAGGAAAAACAAATGAGCAAAAAATTTCTCATAGTGAGGTGAAGGCATCGCTGTTGCAGCCGAGTTTTTCCACGTGGGAAATGGGATTACGCATGCCTGATAGCAAGGCTAAAATTTAAATAGTTAAGTGTTTCAAATTGCTTAAAGTATTTCTGCATTACTTCTTTTAACTGTTCAGTCCAAGTAGTTAAGATGTTTAAAGTTCACTCTGCTTTTGGGGAAGAGTTCATTTCAGATGGCACAATAACAGGTCCATCATTCACTCATTCTCTCATTCGACATACGTTAATTGTGAACTACTTTGTGTCAAGCACTGTGCTAGTAAGAGGCTGGATTTGTAAGATAAAAGAAACCCTTGGTATTTAAATTTTATCTAATAAGCTGTTTTTTTTTTCCTTTTACAGCATCTGAGTTATATCTCTATATACACAAGATCATTAACACTTGGCTTCTTCTGGGCTACAGAACATTCCAGAAGACTTTTTTTCTTGTTGTTTGAGATACAGTATCTCTAGATAAGGTGATAGCTATAACCCCATCTCAAATCAGAGGCAGGCTGTACTATCTTATACTTCTTTGTATACTGACCTTTAACAGTATCTAGCACCTAGCACACATTAGATTAATGACTTGCTTTGAGATGATAGGGCTTCTGTACAGTCAAGAGAACCACAGAAAATGTGTTGTCTGGCTTTGAAGAGTGTTGTGTTATTTGCTGCCCTCTTGTGGCCGTACTGAATCCCACCCGCATCTCACCAGGACACTGAAAGCTTAGAAAGAGTGTGCCTAGGACAGAAAGCTTCCCCTGGTGGAAAACAGGGAAAGAAGCTGAAACTGATAAGAGTATTATTTAAGGCAGGGCCAGTGCTGTGGTTCCAAAAGAGAAGATACGTGTTTGCTAAACACTTTCTGACCTGGTAATTTTGTTACAGCAGGAAACACATTATCATTTATAATGTACTTCGAGGCATAGACTCAAGGTCTGTATAATTGGTGGCTTAACAAAAAGTATTCCAACTGGTGGCAGGTGTGTTCTAACTAGCTGAGAAAAACACCCTGAGCCTCAGAAGGGCTGAGTGGGAAGAAGTTGAAAGTGCTTGTCTTCCTGATGTTTCCTCCAACCACAGAGAACCACTCTGAGCTTGGCCCACCTGCCTACCTGCCCACTCTTGCACAGGGAGAGAAGGGAGACTCGTCAAGACACCTTTCCTTTGTCTTCATGACCCGGTCATACATAACTCTAAACACTCGGGATTTTGGTCCTCATCACACGAAGTAAAAGTTCATACTTAACTCAGTATGCTTTCATCTGAGTTACATAACCATCTTTCCAATTGACCTGCAAATTCCATGGAGGTAGAGCTTATGTCATACATTTTCAGCAAACCCAGTAGCATAATACTGTGTTCAGCAACTACATGTAAATGTACTCATCAGAAGAAGAAATCAAACTTCCCCATAGAAACCTATAGCATGATTCTACTCACTCTGCATTCATCTTAAATTCCATAGCCCCAGACTTCTAATCTGCTCATGAATATGAAGGCTGCAGTTAGAGTTTTCATCCTAAGCGTACTTCCCAAGAAAAAGTCTGTGCAGGTGGAAATGAAAATCAGTGAATAAGGTTCTGTGTTATGTGAGGTATTCAGATCCACAGAAGTGGTTAAAGCTGAGAACCGAAGGAAGAGTATGTAAACAAGGCTTCTGGGCTCCCAAGTCTATATTTCCAGTTTCCAAACAAAAACAACTACGAGCAAAAGACCTCTACCCTCTGAAGCATGTATTTTTCTTCTTAAAAAGAGGAGAAAAAGAAGAGATGGGGGAAAGAGAAGTTGCAGAAATTTTCCTCTGTAGTAGGGAGCAGAAGCAACCAGAAAATACAGTTTATAGACATTCAGATACGTGGCTCTTATATGGTTTTATTCCATTGCTTGTCCACTCCTGAAGGTAATAAAACTATAGAGAAGGGCTGTGCCACTTCTGAGTTCGAGATCTGGAAGATATTGTGTGTGTGTGTGTGTGTGTGTACAGGAGTATTATTAAGAATGCCATTTTTCCATTCCCACAGGAGTATTTAATGAGCATATGTATTGAAAGAATACCGTCTAAGTACCTGACACAGAGTGAGCCCCCAAGAAATGGTAGTCCCTCTCTGCCCTCAGTTCTCTTTCCCTTTCTGTTCTAAGGCAGGAGTATAACCTATCTACCAGATCACAGGGTCACAACATTAAACATTTTAAAATTATATCCGGGGCCTGATTGCTGTTGTCTTTGCCCAATAAGCTTCTGCTAGGCAAGGGATCAAAAAGGCTGTCTTCAAGACAGACTGAGTTCTAAATTCCAGAATGATCAGATAAGGTTTGTCTTCACTGATTTTGTGTTTTAGAAATTATTATTTTTTTTCATTTGACATATATATTTTTAAAATTGTTGTCACAATATAGATAATGTGGCATTTGCCCTTTCCATATTTTTGACGACCAATTGAGCAAATTTAATTTAGTACTGGAAGGAAGTTGTATAAGAATAGAAGCCCAAATGTCCAATTTCAGTTCAAAAGGGAATTAATGAATTGCTCATTGAATGAAAGTACTCACCTGGCATCTGGACAAATGGAGACTGAGAAGAACTGCCACTGCCCTGGAAGGCAAAGAGAGGGGAGTGTTTTCTTCAGTTGCAAGTTTAAATTAAAAAAAAAAAAAAATCAGGAATACATTTTACAACCTTCATTTTCTGGTACTCAGAAATATTACGTGGTGGGCTGCAGGGGGTGGGTGGTCAACTGAGAGTGGAAATTGAAATACCAGGGAATGAAGTTTTACAAGTGGCAGAGACACACCAACCTATTAGATAATGGTAAATATGCCAAAAAACACTTGCTAGAAATTGAAGAGTTTATTCATTGTTACGTATTGTTTGCTTTAATCATCAAACATATGCAGGCATACCTCGGAGACACTGCGGATTCTGTTCCAGACCACTGCAATAAAGCAAATATGGCAATAAAGCGAGTCACATGAATTTTTTGGATTCCTAGTGCATGTAAAAGTGATGTTTACACTATATATGTAGTCTGTTAACTGTGCAATAGCATTATGCCTCAAAAAATGTATGTACCTTAATTAAAAAATACTTTATTGCTAAAATATGCTAACCATCATCTGAGCCTTCAGTGAGTCGTAATCTTTTTGCTGGTGGAGGGTCTTGCCTCTCTGCTGATGATAAAACTTTTATGGCTGCTGACAGATCAGGGTCGTGGTTGCTGAAGTTCAGGGTGGCGGTGGCAATTTCTTAAAATAAGACAACAATGAAGTTTGCCACATCAATTGACTCTTCCTTTCATGAAAGATTTCTCTGTAGCATGAGATGCTGTTTGATAGCATTTTACCCACAGTAGAACTCCTTTCAAAACTGGAGTCAGTCCTCTCAAACTCTGCCACTGCTTTATCAACTAAGCTTATGTAATATTCTAAATCCTTCATTGTCATTTCAATGATGTTTACAACCTCTTCACCAAGAGTAGATTCCATATCAACAAACCACTTTCTTTGCTAATCCATAAGAAGCAACTCCTCATCCACTGAAGTTTTATCATGAGATTGCAGCAATTCAGTCACATCTTCAGGCTCCATTTCTAATTCCAGTTCTTGTCATATTTCCACCACATCTACAGTTACTTCTTCCACTGACGTCTTGAACTCCTCAAAGTCATCCATGAGGGTTGGAATCAACTTCTTCCAAACTCCTATTAGTGTTGATAGGTTGACCTCCTGCCATGAATCACAAACGTTCTTAATGGCACCTAGAATGGTGAATCCTTTCCAGGAGGTTTTCAATTTACTTTGCCTAGATCCATCAGAGGAATCACAGTCTGTGGCAGCTATAGCCTTATGAAATGTATTTCTTCATAAGTCTTGAAAATTAAAATTACTCCTTGATCCATGGGCTGCAGAATGGATGTTGTGTTAGCAGGCTTTGAAAACAACATTAATCTTCTTCTGCATCTCCATCAGAGCTCTTAGGTTACCAGGTGCATCATCAATGAGCAGTAATATTTTGAAAGGAATCTTTTTTTCTGAGCAGTAGTTTTCAACAGTGGGCTTAAAATATGCAGAAAACCATGTTGTAAACAGCTGTGTTGTCATCCAGGCTTTGTTGATCCCTTTATAGAGCACAGGCAGAGTAGATTTGGCATAATTCTTAAGGGCCCTAGGATTTTCAGAATGTAAATGAGCATTGGCTTCAACTTAAAGTCACCAGCTGCATTAGCCCCTAACAAGAAATTCAGCTGTCCTTTGAAGCTTTGAAGCCAGGCACTGACTTCTCCTTTTCAGCTATGGAAGTTCTAGATGGAATCTTCTTCTAACAGAAAGCTGTTTTGTCTACATTGAAAATTTGTTATTTAGTGTAGCTACCATCATCAATTATCTTATCTAGATATTCTGGATAACTTGCTACAGCTTCTACATCAGTACTTGCTGCTTTGCCTTGCACTTTTATGTTATGGAGATGCCTTCTCTCCTTAAACCTCATGAATCAAACTCTGCTAACTTCAGACTTTTCTTCTGCAACTTCTTTAACTTTCTCAGACTTCATAGAATTGAAGAGAGGTAGGGCCTTGCTCAGGACTGGGCTTTGGTTTAAGGGAACGTTGTGGCTGTTTTGATCTTCTATCCAGACCACTAAAACTTTCTCCATATCAACAATGAGGTTGTTTCACTTCCTTATCATTTGTGTGTTCACTGGAGTAGAACTTTTAATTTTCTTCAAGAACTTGTCCTTTGCTTTCACATCTTGGCTAACTGTTTGGTGCAAGAGGCCTAGCTTTTGGCCTTTCTTGGTTTTCGCCATGCCCTCCTTACTAAGCTTAATCATTTCTAGCTTTTGATTTAAAGCGAGAGAAACATGACTCTTCCTTTCACTTGAACACTTAGAGGCCATTATAGGGTTATTAATTGGCCTCACTTCAATAGTGTCGTGTCTCAGGGAATAAGGAGGCCCGAGGGGAGGGAGAGAGGTAGGGAAGCGGCTGGTCAGCGGAGCAGTCAGAACACACACAACATTTATTGATTAAGTTCACCCTCTTATACGGGTTTGGGTCGTGGCACCTCAAAACAATTACATTGGTAACATCAAAGATCACTGATCACAGATCATGGATATAATAATAATGAAAAGTTTGAAATATTGCAAGAATTACCAAAATGTGACACAGACATGAAGTGAGTGCATGCTGTTGGAAAAATGGTGCCGATAGACTTGCTCAACACAGGGTTGCCACAAACCTTCGATTTGTAAAAATCGCAATATCTGCAAAGCGAACTAAAGCAAAGTGCAATAAAATTAAGTGTGCCTGTATATATTTATATATATAAGCACATATTTGTATATAAATAGATATATAAATACATACTTCATAAATACATTAAGACAATGAATAAGGAAGACAGAAGAAAAATTGATGCCTCTGAAGAATATTGAATATACCATGGGCCGCCAAAAGAATGAACAAATTGGTCTTGCAAGAAGTACAGCCAGAATGGGCCTTAGAAGCAAGAATGGTGAGACTATGTCTCACATACTTTGGACATGTTATCAGGAGAGACCAGTCCCTGGAGAAGGACATAATGTAAAGTAGAGGGTCAGTGAAAAAGAGGAAGACCCTCAACAAGACGGATTGATTGGCACAGGGGCTGCAACAGTGGGCTCAAACGTAGCAACCATTGTGAGGATGGTACAGGACAGGGCAGTGTTTCATTTTGTTGTACACAGGGTGGCTATGAGTTGGAACTGACTTGACAGCATCTAATAACAACAACAACATACATTTAATTATGTAAACATATAATTTATACGAATATGTATGAGTTGAAATCGACTCCATGGCAATGGGTTTGGTTTAGGTTTTATAAGGTGTATATATCATTGGTCCATACAGGATAATATATATATTATCTCACCATGCTTGGCATTTGACTTCAACGAAGAACAATTGCTTTTGTATTGTCTGTTTTCTTGTAGAATTCCAGCTCCCCAACCTTGACTGTGAATTGATCTCAGTTCCCAGAAAAGTGTGTGTAATAGACACAATAAAAATATGCAGAATGAAGATACAGTCCTCAAAGAGCCCACAGTCTGCTGAGCACAGGGGTTGGGAGGTGATTGACAAGGACACAGACAATTCACTGTGGTGTGAGAAGTGGCATGACCAGGAAGGATGGGGTGATGTGGGGCACTTAGGCTGGTTTTAGAAGGGGATGGGGTGGGGAATCCTTGGAGGAGATGATGTTTAAGTTGGCCTTTGAAGGAAGGGTAGGGAGTATCCATGTGAAGAGGAATAGGGAAGAGTGTAGAGTCTTAAAATACACAAATGCAAATTCTGGCTCCAAGGTGCCCAGGAGCAAAGTAAATGGAAACTGTAGCCATTATTAAAGCTAAGCATCCTTAACATCCAGTTCTTTGAATCTGAGTTCTTTGCTCTGACTGTTAAGGTCCTATAGATTCTCAGAATTGGAAGAGGTTTTACATGCATCTCATTCAACTACACATTCAATGCTTAAATCCTCTCTCTAACCATTTATTAAACAGGTGCATTTAGCCTCCAGTGATGGAGAACTAAGCACCCTATGAGAAAGTCAATTTCTTCTTTGGGGACCTTGACTCTCACAAAATTCCGTTTACCTTCAGCTGAAAAAAGTCACTTTCCTAGTTATAATCTCATTGGTCCATAGAGGATAAGTTTAATCCTTCTTCCGCATACAGTCTTTCAAATATTTAAAGACAACCCATCATTTCCCAACCTTGAATCCTATCTTCTCCAGGTAAAATATCTTCCAACCACTCAGAAGTAGCATAGTGTTTAAAATGAAGACTGTGGGACGATAATGCTTGTCTTTGAATCCTAGCTCTGCCTCTATTAGCTGTGTCATCTTGAGCCCATGAAGACAAAATGAAATCATGTGTGTCGAGTACCTAGAATAGTTCTTGGCACAAAGTAAAGAGTATATAAGTGTTAGCTATTGTTATTAGGATATATTTTCATGTCCCTTCAAATCTGTGATATATTCCTCTGAACGTGGTCTGATTTATGTATTTTTCTATTTAACAAATCAACACTTGTAAGTGTCAGAAGGTAACTCTTGTGCATGAAGAGGTCAGAGGTGGGTGCAGATCAGGGTCTCCTAACATCTTGCGTGGAAAGAAAAGGAGGCAATGTTTAAACCATAGAAGCACGGCTGCCTGGGATATTATCTTGTGTTGTCAGGGCCCACCTCGTTGAGCGTTACTCTCTGGTCTGGCTGGGTCTTTCCTTGGAGACCTGTGCCAACACCTGTACCCTCTGGCTTCTGCTTCAGCCTCCTTCCGTGTGTAAGTAGGGTGTGGTAGGCTGGTAGCCCTCCTGGGTACTGCCTAGGGAGATGTCCCATTGTTCTTTTCCCAGCTTCTTCCCCTCCCTGCTCCGCTTAGACTCCTCTGGCCAACACTTCAGTGAGAGACAGTACACATATTCAGTTGGATGAACATCAGTATCAGCACCCAATTCTCCCGTCAACAACTGTCAGTCACCCATTCATTGACTGCCCTAGCTCTACCTCCTGCCTCTGTCCAAAGCATAGATAAAGCCTAGTTATGGCACTGTGGCTGACTCAGCCCCTTCACATTTTGACATCTCTGCTGTAAGTTTTTTTTCTATATAAACAATAACCCCTAGCATCTTTCATACTCCTCCTTCTTCTTCTGTCCCTGTTTAATTATTACTATAGAATTGCCAGCACTGCACTCTTCTGATTTGAATACCCACAACTCTACAAAGATGACATAGTTACAAGTCTAGTTGCTTTTACTTTATTATTTGATGAAGAGAAATCTCTTGTTTGTTTCTCCTATATCAATTTTCCCTGTACTGCACCTGCTCTGGAAGTTATATACTCTATTTCCATTTTTTAGTGGTTACCCATCAAATTTTTACCACGCGTATTCAACTAAGTCCACAAATAATGTCTTAAATGTTCTGTTGGACAGACAAGAACCTCAGAACATTAACTTTTAGGACCTCTGTCCTAATTTACATATATATGCTCTTTTCTAATATTTTAGCTCAGTTCTTTTAATTAAAATTTCACATATTAGACATCATCGTCATCACCATCATCATTTTATTAAGTAAATATGTGTTAGATTTCCTTACTTGTTCACCATTTTCTTTGCTTACTCTTCCTTCTTTCATTTCAGTTTTTCCTTCAGGATTCATTTTCCTTCTCTAAAATAATCCTTTAGAAAATTTCTTTAGTGTAGGTGGGGTTGGTGGTCAACTGTTTCAGTATTTATTTGAAAATATAATTTCTTTTGCTTGTGTACTTGAAGTATGGTATTTCTGAGCACACAATTGTAGCTTTATAATTATTTTCCTCTCAGCACATTAAAGATATTATTCCACTGTCTTTTAGCTTCCATGGTTGCTGTTGAGACGTCTGCAATTTATCTTATAGTTATTCTTTGTAGGCAATTTTTCTTTTCTCTCTGGTTGGTTTTAATATACTCTCTTTTTCTTTCGAGTTCTCCAATTTAATCTCATTTTATCTAGAGGGGTAGATTTATTCTTATTTATCCTATTTGGTTTAGGATGTGCTTTATGAACTTATTTTTTTTTATAAGTTTTGGAAAATTGTCAGCCATCATCTCTTCAAATATTGCCTTACATCTATTCTATCTATTCTCTCCTCCTGGAACTCTATATAGGTGTGTTTCAGATAGTTTAATTCATCTGCTGTATCTCTTAACCTCTCTTTATTTTTTTTCTATCTTCATGATCCTTTGTTCTAAATTTTGGGCAACTTCTTCTGATCTGCATTCAGTTCACTAGTTCTTTCTTCAACTGTAGTTAATTTGCTGTTTAACTCATACGTTGAGTGCTTTCTTAGATCAACAATTGTTGTGTTTTTTAATTTCTGTAAATTCCATGTGATCCTTTCTAACATCTGCTTGATAATTTTTGATAGTCTCTTGTTGAGTGCTTATTAGTCATCAAGTTATTTTATGTTATGTATCTGTACCTCTAATATCTGAAGTCCTGGTAGTTTAATGTTTATACTGACTCTTACCTATGGTGATTTGTTTTCTTATGTATTTGGTAATCTTTGATTGAAGCTCATATCTCTTTAACCTTAATCTGTGAAAATGTGAGGTTCTAACTTGAGGTTGCCTTTCTCCAAAGGATTTGTGTTTATATCTCCTGGGATCCTGCTCCCTGCCAGGTTCACCAGATTAATCCTGGAGTCCTAGGTTCAGCTACCCAAGCTTTCCAACGACTCAAGGAATAAAGCCACCTTTGACACTTGCCCTCAGAGGAGCCTTCCATTTTAGTGTGCTTACCTCCTCATCATTCAATACCTTGGTTTCAGCTCAGTCCTCTCCTCAACCTCCCATGTCACCCTCACCCGAGAGCATTGGAGATTTAAATTATCGTATGAATACTTCATAAGCACTTCCTCATAGTATTTTCATAAACACACTGTTAGACACATGGTCAAATGTATTATATATATTATCTCATTTATTCTCACAACAACCTCAGAAGATAAGTAATATTCTTATTTCACTAATGAGGAAACTGAAGCACAGAGTATATAACCCAAGTTCTCCCCTAGGATGGAGCTGGCTGGGGTGGTGCAGATGGTGAGCAAGCTGGAGATGATGGCAGGTGGAATCAGACATGGGCTTTCCTGATTTCAGAGCCTATTTCTAACCACCACACCATACTGCTTTCCAAGCAGTTTAGTAACTCAAAAATAAAAAAAAGGAAAGCATCATAGTTTTTATTTCATTGTTTTAGTATAAAGGGGACTTGGGGACATCCAGAGAGATTACATAATTATATACACTCTCACAAAGAGGGTCAGGTGTGACTGGGATACTTCCCTATCTATCTATCTATCGATCTATCGATCATCTATCTGTCTATCTTTGTCTATGTCTGTGTTTATGTCTATATCTATGCATATGCCTATGTCAATATCTATATCTATATATCTATGTCTATACCTATATATATATATATATATAGAGAGAGAGAGTATCCCTGGGGGTGGTGCAAACAGTTAACGTGCTCAGCTGCTAAAAAAAGGTTGGAATTTCGAGTCCACCCAGAGATGCTTTGAAAGAAAAGCCTGGTGATCCATTTCTGAAGAATCAGTCATTGTAAACCCTATGGATCACAGTTCTACTCTAACACATGGGGTCTCCATGAGTCAGAATCTACTCGACAACGATTGGTTGTATATATATATATATATTTTTTTTTCTTCCTAAATTCTTCAGTGAGTATTCTATTTCTTGTTAGCTTTATTGAGGTATAATTTACATATGACAAAATTTGCCAATTTTAAGTGTACAATTTAATAAATTTTGACAATTGTGCATACTTGTGTACCTGCCACCACAATCATGATATAGAGCATTTCCATCATATTTGCTGGTTTTGGGGCTACAAAAATGGCAATTTCATATGGTCCAACCTGTAGACTTCCTCTAATTAGTGCTGCCCCCTCTATGGTGACTCTGGAAATATTTGGATGGATAAATATGAAAAGTAATGATAATGCCACTTCAGCTTATCTCACGGAACGTGGAAGAATTCTAAAGTGCCTGCATTGGAACTGGGAAGGATTTCGCTGGACCAATTTCAGAGCTGGCATTTACTCCATCCTTTTCCCAGATTATATAGTTTGAGACAGACTGGCTAAAATGTGAGCCTTCACCATGCACACTAGCTGTCATCTCCCACATGAAGGGAAAACTCACATTTCTTTCTTTTTTGCTCAAGATATTATATCCACACAGTTGCCTCTCACCATACGAATCCTCCAGAAATAATATTGAAATTAATGTTGAAGAGCTCATAACTTTTGACCAAGCAAGATGGTATATAATTTTATTTTGCATACTGCAAACAACAGGATCCTGCAAGGCCAGGTAGCCAAATTTAGAGGTTTATATTTGAATGAAATTTGCCAACCTGCAACTTCCTGTAGCTAACACAGCAGCCTCCCAGCTGCCCCAAAAGCCCCTCCATGAAAATGAGTTAATTTGAACTAATAGGTCACCAAGGTAGTAAAGTGATAAGATTAGAAGTTTCCCTTGAGCACAGCCATAGTCATTTTTATGACCCTATGATAATATTTTTAGGTGCCAACCTAGCTGAAGGACTATATTGAAATGTACTGGGGAAGAAATCTCTGATTAGCATAAGATATTACACATTGCTATATAATTTATTTTTTAATTCTAATTATGTAGTTTAGAAAGTACCTCTTTAAACTTAAAAATATTAGTGATGAAATAATAATCATTATAGCCACTTGTGAATATCTGGTATCTCTCTTCAAGGAGTTCATAGTACTTTATGCATTTAATTTCTCATTGTCATTTTAACTATGATTGGGGAGCAGGTGGAGCTGATAATATTGTATTGAACATTCTAACCTCACATTTTAATAAGTGAATTTAGATTCGAAATCAGTCATATGATTTTTCTCTAACTTTGAAAAGAATGTAAAGTTAATACCAAAATGCTACACAGTTAGCCTTTAAATGGGCACTCCTGTTAGGCTGGAACACCTTCCTCCCCAGAAGAAAATGGACATAGAGAATTAGATGGTTTAATTAGATTCTTAAATGATTTAATAGCAATGTGACAAGTGTGTAGTAGAATCAGGGACATTCTCATTGGTGTGAAATTTTATTCAGTGATTAAACTGTGCCAAACATGTTCTAATACATCTTACTATTTTTGCAAGGTTTAAAATAGGTTTTGATTTATGGGTCACTTGTCTGAATTATATAGAAATGTAATCATATTGCTTTTGTTGTGTGCCATCAGGTTGATTCTGATTCATATGGACCTCATGTGACAGAGTAGCACTGCCTCATAGGGTTTCCTAGGCTGTAATCATTACAGGAGCAGATTGCCAGGTCTTCCTCCTGCAGAGCCACTGGATGGGTTTGAACCACCAGCCTTTCAGTCATTAGCCAAGCGTTTAACCATTGAACCACCAGGGCTCCATAATTTAATCATAAATAACAAAAATACCCCATAAGGAATAGCAATTCCAGTTAGGAGCATCTGCCATGTGCCAGATGTTTTATATAATGTTATCTTATTATAAAGCAGATATTGTCATCTCTGTTTTATACAAGAGGAAACTAAGCATCAGAGACTTGTGGATCACAATGATCCGTGCTGTGTTGTGCATGGGGTTGCCATGAGTTGGGGGCTGACTCAGCAGCAGCTAACAACAACAGGCATCAGAGAAGTTAAGTAACATGCCCAAGGTCATGCATTTGGTAAATCACAGAACTAGGATTTAAACCCAAGGCTCTGTGACTCCCAAATTAATGCTCCTTCCACCTTGCAATGACATAATAAGTAAGTCCTCTGCACTAATCCCTCAGTCAAATCACAGATATGTTTTGGGTACCTCTGGTGTGCAAGGCATGGTGCTTGGCACTGCAGGTGCTAGAAAAGATGCAATCAAAGGGTTGGATTAGAATCTACCTTGGGTAGATTAAATACGGCCACACATTCTTTGCAGCTCCTCCCATCAAGATATAGAGTCTATTTCTCTGCACCTTGAATCTGGGCTGGCTTGTAATTTGCTTTGACCAACAGAACGCAGCGGAAGTACTATTGTAGGAGTTCTAGAATCTAAGCCTCAAAAGGATTTTCAGCTCTCACTTTCGCCAGCTCAACATGCTAACCTATGACCTCCTCATAAGAAAGCTAGTCTAGCCCCCTGGAGGATGCGTGACCATGTGGAAGAGAATTGAGGTGCTCCTGCTGACATGGCTGCCACCAACTGCCAGACATGTGACGGAGGCCATCTTGGACCTTCTACCTTAGCTAACTGAGCTTCCAGCTAAATGCATGTGTAAGCCCTGGTTCGGAAACCAGCAGAGGAACTTCGAGCCAACACACAAAATTGTGAGAAATAAGCCACTGTTGGTAGAAACTACTACGGTTTGGGATGGTTCCTTATGAAGCACTAAGTAACTGATACAGACGTAGCCTGGAAAAAGGAGCTCATGGTACAGAGCAGGCCATGCCTTGTTTCCAGGTGAGTGGCTTATGCTCCACATACTCTGCAAGTCAGAAAAGGGGTGATCAATGCGTGGAGGATTTGAATTGGGTGCTGAAGGATGAAAGGATGCAGGAAGGAGAAAGGAGGTTCCTAGGAATGAGGAATTTTGGGAACCAGATGCAGAGGTGGGAAAGCACAGCCCTTCTGCAAGTACTGTGATAACAAGCAAGTGGTTTGTCAGAGCAGAAGTCTGGCTGAAATGATGAAATAAAAATGTATTGTGGGCTGATCCCGAGATTATGGTAATTTCTGGAAATACAAAGAGGAATACGACATGATTCTGTTCTTAGGCATCACGCAGTTTCATAGGGAAGACAACTGCATAAATATGTATGTAATTATTGCAATAATAAAAATAAGCATTTAGAAGTCTAACATTTCCTGAATACCTACTGCATGTCAGACTCTGTGTCAGGCACTTTACTAATGTTATCATGTGTCTATGCATTGCATCATTTTTAATAACAACTAACATTTGTATGCTTTATGTACTCTGCACTGTATTAAATGCTTTACACACATTATCTCATTGCTGTTAGGTGTTGTTGAGTTAGCTCCCGACCATAGTGACCCGTGCACAACCAAATAAAATGCCACCTAGTCCTGCACCATCCCCATGACCAGTTGCAAACTGGACCATTGTGATCTGCAAAGTTTTCATTGGCTGATTTTCAGAAGTAGATTGCCAGGCTTTTCTTCCTAGTCCAGCTTAGACTGTAAATTTCACCGAAACCTGTTCAGCATCATAGCAACACTCAAGCCTCCACTGACAGATGAGTGGTGGCTATACATGAGGTGCATTGGCCTGGAATTAAACCTGGGTCTCCCTCGTGGAAGGCGAGAATTCTACCACTAAATCACCACTGCCCTCTATTATTAAACCCTCACAATTAATCCATGAGATGACTGTCATAAGCTATTATCATTAATTTGTAGGACACTAATGGATGGTATAAAGGACTGGTGCAGGGTCTCAAAGCTAATAAGTGATTGCCTGGATGCCAACCTAGATCTAATCCAACCACTACTTAGGGCAGGTAGCAGGGATAGGGGATGAGGGGCATGACTTACTGTCTTGGGGGAATGTGACCAAACAGATCATAATGTGAGTGATCAGTCAGTTTTGCAGGCTGAAAGGAAATCAGAAGGCAGGTAGGGTGAGAGGCACTATAGTCGGAGAGAAAAGCCAAGGCTGGAATTTTTGGCACAGCATGTCAAAGTCACGGAAATGCAAGCAGGAAGTCAGAAGACTGAAGAGCGGCTGAAGGGGTGTGCAGGGGCCAGATTATACGGGGAGTTTGGACTTGGTCCTATAGCAGGCAATTGTCCTTTGGACCTTCCCGAGCCGTTTGAGATGTGATGAAAGTGGTGCTCTAGGAAATTTAATCTGGTGCTGAAAATGAAGTGTCAGACAAGGTGAGTAGGTGTGTCACTCTTGTAGTTGAATAGGGCTCCCTGATGGGGGACTGACTGTATGTACTCTTTGTGGGTGGGATTTCAGGAGGCCAGCAGGTGACACTTATATCCACTTCTATTTGGCATCGTTCTGGGGCCTGGCAAGGGCTGATATTTGCCCCCTAGGTGCTGAGGGCTGCTGGCAACCTGTCCCAGAAGTTCCACTGAAGCAAAGCTCTTTCTCTTTTTTCTTCTTTATTGCCCTCCCGCTGATACAGTGTGTAAAGAAGGAGCTGGCACGCCTTGTTCTGACTATTCTATTTACAAAGAAAAAAAAAAAAACTTACATTCTTAAGTGATTTAATAGCATACTGTACAGGTTTAATTCTAAGACCGATAAAATTTTTACTTGAGGAAGATATATTGAAACATATATATGGAAAACATTTAGCTTATGGCTACAAAGCCTAGGTTATAGGGGACTCATCTTACAAAGAAAGAGCTCATTGAGGTTTTGTGCACCTTGTCTTCATTGTCACTGGCCTCTGGAGACAGTAGGTATTATAGGCATACCTTGGAGACATAGTGGGTTCAGTACAGACCACCCCAATGAAGCCAATATTGCAATAAAGTGAGTCACATGAATTTTTTTGGTTTCACAGTGCATGAAAAAGTTATATTTACACTGTACTGTAGTCTGTTAGGTTTGCAACAGCCTTGCATCTAAAAAAATGTACGTACCTTAATTAAAAAATACTTTATTGCTAAAATATGCTAACCATTATCTGAGCCTTCAGCAAGTCATAATCTTTTTCCTTGTGGAGGGTCTTGCCTCGATGTTGATGGCTGCTGACAGATCAGGGTGGTGGTTGCTAAAGGTTGGGTGGCGGTAGCAATTTCTTAAAATAAGACAGCAGTAAAGTTTGCCACATCGATGGACTCTTCCTTTCACGAAAGATTCTCTGTAGCATGCAGTGCTGTTTGATAGCATTTTACCCACAGTAGAACTCCTTTCAAAATGGGAGTCAATTCCTCTCAAATCCTGCTGCTGTTTTATCAGCTAAGTTTATGTAATATTCTTATGTAATATGATCCTTTGATGTCATTTCAACAATGTTCACAGCATCTTCACCAGAAATAGATTCCATCTCAAGAAACCACTTTCTCTGCTCATCCATAAGAAGCAACTCCTTATCTCTTAAAGTTTTATCATGAGATTGCAGCAATTCAGTCACATCTTTAGGCTCCATTTCTAATTCTAGTTCCCTTACTGTTTCTACCACATCTGCAGTTACTTTCTCCACTGAAGTCTTGAACCCCTCAAAGTCATCCATGAGGTTGGAATCAGCTTCTTCCAAACTCCTGTTAATGTTGATATTTTGACCTGCTCCCACGAATCACAAATGTTCTTAATGGCACCTAGAATGATGAATCCTTTCTAGAAGGTTTTCAATTTACTTTGCCCAGATCCATCAGAGGAATCACTATTCATGGCAGCTTAGCCTTATGAAACGTATTTCTTAAATAATAAGATTTGAAAGTTGAAATTAGTCCTTGATCCATGGACTGCAGAATGCGTGTTGTTAGCAGGCTTTGAAAACAACATTAATCTTCTTGTACATCTTCATCAGAGCTCTTGAATGACCAGGTGCATTGTCAATGAGCAGTAATATTTTGAAAGGAATCTTTTTTTCTGAGCAGAAGTTCTTAACAGTAGGCTTAAAATATGTAAACCATGTTGTAAACAGATGTGCTGTCAGCCAGTTTTTGTGGTCCCATTTACAGAAGCACAGGCAGAGTAGATTTAGCATAATTCTTAAGTGTCCTAGGATTTTCAGAATGATAAATGAGCATTGACTTCAACTTAAAATCACCAGCTGCATTAGCCCCTAAAAGAGAATCAGGCTGTCCCTTGAAGCTTTCAAGCCAGGCATTGATTTCTCCTCCCTAGCTATAAAGTCTTAGATGGGATCTTCTTCCATCATAAGGCTGTTTCATCTACATTAAAAATCTGTTTAGTGTTGCCACCTTCATCAATTAGCTAGATCTTCTAGATAACTTACTACAGCTTCTATATCAGCACTTGCTGCTTCACGTTGCACTTTTATATCATGGAGATGACTCCTTTCCTTAAACCTCATGAACCAACCTCTGCTAGCTTCAAACTTTTCTTCTCCAGCTTCTTTACCTCTCTCAGCCTTCACAGAATTGAGGAGATTTAGGGCCTTGGCTTAAGGGAATATTGTGACCGGTTTGATCTTCTATCCAGACCACTAAAACTTTCTCCATATCAGCAATAAGTCTGTTTCATTTCCTTATCATCTGTGTGTTCACTGGAGTAGCATTTTTAATTTCCTTCAAGAACTTTTTCTTCGCATTCACAACTTGGCCAACTGTTTGGTGCAAGAGGGCTAGCTTTCAGCCTATCTTGGCTTCCTTACTAAGCCTTCCTTACTAAGCTTAATCATTTCTAGCTTTTGATTTAAAGTGAGAGACTTGTGACTCTTCTTTTCATTAGAACACTTACAGGTTATTGTAGGGTTATTAACTGGCCTAATTTCAATACTGTCGTGTCTCAGGGAATAGGGAGGCTCAAGGAGAGGGAGATAGATGGGAGGGTGGGGTAACGACAGCTGGTGGGTGGTGTAGTCAGCACACACACTACATTTATTTATTTATTAAGTTCACCGTTTTATATGGGTGTGGCGCCCCTAAATAATTACAATAGTAACATCAAAGATCGCTGATCACAGATTACCATAATAAATCAAAATTAAAACCAAACCCATTGCCGTTGAGTGAATTCCGACTCATAGCCACCCTATAGGACAGAGTAGAACTGCCCATAGAATTTTCAAGGAGCAGCTGGTGGATTCTAACTGCCGACCTTTTGGTTAGCAGCCATAGCTCTTAAACATTGCGACAGCAGGGCTCCGAATACCATAATAGATATAATAATAATGAACAAGCTTGAAATATTGTGAGCATTACCAAAATGTGACACAGAGACACGAAGTGAGCACATGCTGTTGAAAAAATGGTGCCGATAGACTTGTTCAATGCAGGGTTACCACAAACCTTCAATTTGTAAAAACACAGTATCTGTGAAGAGCAATAAAGTGAAGCGCAATAAAATGAGGTATGCCTGTATGTTACGGATACAAAATTAAGCCAGAAAAGGATTATGTGATCTGCTTAAGGCCTTCAGATATATAGTGGTAAAATGAAGACTAAAAGCCATAGCTAAATTCTCTCTCAGGGAAGGGAATTTACCAGGAAAATATTAATTTTTGCATTTATGTAATATTACAAGTAAATACGTAACATAGATTATGATGTTCATTAAGGTATTGGTGCAACAACTTCATTTCTAATAAAATATCCTAGGAAATTTCTGGAAGAATACACATGAAGCTCAAGGGTGGTGACTTCTGGGAAGTAGAACCAAGGGATCGGGCAGGAGAGGTTAGTATACTTTTAATTTTCACTTCCACTCTTTTGTAGTGTTTGCAATTTTTACCATGTATTACTTTACAATTAAAATAACTAGTTAATAAAAATAAATGAGTAGCTTTTAGGTCTTACATCTTTATTGTAAATTTCTAATTTTTAAAATATGATTCCAAGTGTTTTAAATTTCTGGCATATGAACTATTTTATGTCTTTTGGAAGGCTATCATGGTTACTGAATTCCAACTTTCTGACAATTTCTTGAAATTTTACTGCTAAAACTCTCCTACTTGGCACAAAATTACATCCAGGCTGTCTCCATGAGAAATTTATTTCTGTTGCCTAATGTACAAAATGAGGCACATTTTTACCCCTGAGTCTTGGTGTGCCTTTGGAATGTTATTTGTGTTTATGCAGATAAGTTAGAACAATAGGAATCGCTGGGATGCGTGTTGATAAATGGTCCTGTACTCTTTGGCCAGAAGAGAGTTTGTGCAGAATTTCAGGCATGCCAGATGGGATGGCATGGCTGTTTCTCTGCAAAATCTGATTATTTTTGCAAGCTGTGTGAAAGAATTCGCCACCAGGAAATATTTAAAATTTCATGACATTAAAAAAAAAAAAAAAATTCAGAACCAATAGAACAGCTGAAAAAATAAGTTGCTTGCAATTGGTTTGCACTTTTTTTTTTAATTTCTGTGATTATGAAGGAGCAGGTGGTTGGGTGGGGAACATGGAAGGTACTGGAAATGTGGTTCAGTTCTCTAAACAGGGCAGGACAGTGGGCTAATTAATGTCAGACAATGGGCCATTTTGAAAGCATTAAAAAATATAACATTCGTTCAAATGAATGTGAAGAATACATGGTGGACCCATGTATTCAACCGTTGGTGTTTTAGGTTTACAAGGCATTGCCTGAACAGAAAAAATTTTTTTTTTCTTTTTTAATTCTTTCCAGGCTCAAGAAGGAGGCTAGTTGGCCACTTTAACCTGCAATATGCAATGCACTCTACTATGAGAGTGAGCAGAAGTTGCGGGGGAGACATGCCTAGAGTAGACATTGATTTTCTTTATCAAAGAAAAACAAAAAACCAAACCTGTTGCTGTTGAGTTGATTTGAACTCATAGCAACCCTATAGGACAGAGTAGAACTGCCTGATAGGGTTTCCAAGGAGCAGCTGGTGGATTTGAACTGCCGACCTTTTGGTTAGCAGCCAAGCTCTTAACCACTATGCCACCAGGGCTCCTTCATCAATAACCTACCAAAAATTACAAATAAGAAATGAATTCTTCTGGGGGAAGTTCAGAAGAAAGATGTACTTATGAAAGGAAAACTGCAGTTTTCCTAGGAGATTCAATAATCAGATTAAACACAAAAAGAACAACAGGTACTTCTAAAAATATAAGACTAGGACTTCCGGGCAACATGGCACTATAGGCAGAAGTACCACGCTGTCCCTCTACAGTAAAGATCGAAAAGACTAAGCCAAACAGAGAAAACAGCAATCCTGAAACCCTAAGCATGAAATGAAGAGATAAAGAACTCAGCCAAGCACTGAATGGGATAAGAAACTGACAGAGAACACAGAGCAAGGACAGATATATGCAGAGGTCCCCTATTAGCTAACACAGCATGGATCCGCCATCTTGGACTCCTATCAGAGATCAGTGAACAGGGGGTACGAGAAAGCAGCTTCATGGAGCTTCCAGCAGGAGACAGAACAACCAGTAACCAGCGATATACACTTTCCCACCCCCCACCCTTCTTCACCCCCCCCTCAGCCTCTTCCACTTCCTGCCACCACAGTCTCTTGGCCAGGAAGCACTGGCTTCACCCCGGTGTCACTTGGATTCCACCTGCCCGCACTGGCTGGCTCCCTAGTGCCATTTGTTGGCTGCTGGTGTTGCTTTTCTCCGCTTCCTTAGATTTATTCCTTACCTCTCACCACCTCCCCCTCCTTTCTCTCAAATACCTGGCTCTGTGCGCCATCTTTGCCTCTTCCTGAAAGGCTGTGAAACACTGCTCAAATGTGAAACTGCTTCCCTGCCCGTGCTGCCTGGGGCTTTTTTTTCTTGGATTGTTTTGAATTGTTTGTTTGTTTTCTTTTTCTTTTCTCGAATTGGGAGCCCGTTCTAGCCAGGCAGTACTGCACGGCTTGGGACCTACCACCTCAGTTTGTGCAGATGTAACAGAGGGATCCCTGAGGACATTTCTTTTTTGTGGTTTTCTTTTTTACTGTTTTTTTTTGGGGAGTTTTTCTTGTTCTTTTTTTTATATTTGTTTTGTTTTCTTTTCCCTCTTTTTCCCTTTTTGTCTTTCTTCATTGTTCAGTTTCTCATCTCTCTATACTTTCCTTCTCTTCCTGTTCCCTGAATACCCGATGCTGAGTGACTCCTCTACCTTTTCTAGCCATGCTGTACTTCACAGCCTGGGAACAACTTCCCCAGACCTCACACCTGCACTGGTGGGATCCCTGGGAGCTTTTCTTTTCTTTTTTCTTTCTAATTTTTATTTATTCATTTTTTTCTTTTTTTTCTTCTTCTTCCCCTTTTTGTTTTTCTCCATTTCATAGTCTCTCATCTGTCTACTCCAATGGCAAGCTCCCCTAGCACTATTTTTTGTTTGTATGTTTTTGGCTTCTGTTCCTCTCTCCTCTCTCCCGTACCCATCTTAGTTCCACACATCACAAT
Source organism: Trichechus manatus latirostris (assembly GCF_000243295.1). NCBI lineage: Eukaryota > Metazoa > Chordata > Mammalia > Sirenia > Trichechidae > Trichechus > Trichechus manatus. The sequence continues at coordinate 7,071,119 of NW_004444030.1, read as the reverse complement.
CTCCCCCCTCCATCCTGCCTATCTGCACTGTGCACTGAACATCACGCCACCAAGCAGCACAGGCACGGCCTACCAGAACCTGCCCTGCACTGATTACTGGCCCGCCCTGGTGGCTGCAGTAAGTGCCACAAACAACCCATCCCACCAACTCCTCTTCAGCTAGACCTGCCCTGCTGTACCATATCTGAGCGACTGACCCTGCCCATTGGACAAGGAGGTGAAAAGTATCATGCTTACAGATGAGTATACACCAAAGAACACACAGCCCCCCTGCTCAGACATAGCCAAATAAAACAAAAAAGCAGGACGAAACCAACAAATCTACAATCAATACATGAGGAAACTACCAAATGCCCTGAAGACAGCAGACAATATCAAAACATTTACAAAAACAGGACAGAATGGTTCTAGTAGGCTTCCAAAATAAAACACCAGATGACTTTCCAGTAGAAGAAAAGGCACTAGAACTACCTGATAGGGAATTCTAATCTCTAATATTCAGAGCTATCCAAGAGTTGAAGCAAAAAGCAGACAAAAATGAGGGAAAAGTAGACAAGTTCATGGAAAAGGCAGACAAGTTCGTGGAAAATACAGGCAAAAAATGGAAGAATTCAGGAAAATAATGCATGAACAAAATGCCAAAATAAATTCACAACTAGAAATCATACAAAAACAACAATTAGAAATCCAAAAGATAAACAAGAAGATTTCAGAAATGGACAGTGTCATAGAAAAGCTGAGGAGGAAGTTTGAAACAGTGGAAGACAGGATCAGTGAAATTGAAGACAAACACTTGGAAACAACTCTGTTTGAGGAAAAATCAGAAAAGAATGAAAAAAAAAAAAAAAATGAAGAGACCCTGAGAATTATGTGGGATACAATCAAGAGCAAAAATTGGTGAGTGATGGGAGTTCCAGAACAGGGGGAGAAAACAGAAAACACAGAGAGGATCATTGAAGAACTGCTGAGAGAAAACTTCCCCAATATCATGAAAGATGAAAAGCTGGCCATCCAAGAAGCTCAATGAACTCCATATAGTTATAGACCCCAAAAGAAAATCACCAAGGCATATCATAATCACACTCGCCAAAACCAAAGACAAACAAAGAATCCTGAGAGCAGCTTGAGAAAAACAAAAGGTTACATACAGAGGAGAAACAATAAGAGTAAGCTCAGATTATTTGGCAGAAACCATGCAGGCAAGAAGGCAATGGGATGACATATATAAAACCTTGAAAGAAAAAAATTGCCAGCCAAGAATAATATATCTTGCAAAACTTTCGTTCAAATATGATGGTGAAATGAAGACATTTCCAGATAAATAGAAATTAAGGGAATATATAAAACCAAACCAAACTTACAAGCATTATTAAAGGGAGTCCTTCGATCTGAGAACAAACATCAGCTCACAAGCTGAATCTAGGACACAGGATTGTACCAGCCAGATACTAATCTAGAAAATGAACTCTCAAGGACTATCCAAAACCAAAAGAAATGCAGCAGGGAATCAGAGCAGTTAATCTATAAATGACAACAACATCAGAACAATAAAAGAGGGAATGAATGGTGTACGTATAGAACCTTCTAATGGGGAGGAAGGCAAGGCGATACCAAGTAATAATAGACTGCTTCAAACTTAGAAAGATAAGGGTAATTTTCATGGTAACCACAAAGAAAATTAACAAACCTACTCATCAAAATAAAGAGGAAAAACATAAAGTCTCAGTAGAAACAAAACCTACAAAAACAAATGAAAAAAAAAATCCACAAACAAAAGGAATTCAGCACAGGAGAATAAGAAGAACAAAGAAAACATAGCACAATAAAAATATAAGACTAATGAAGATGACAAAAAACAAAAAACAAGTAAATCAGGAAACATAAGAAAAATAAAATACTAGCAAAGTAGAAAGACACACATTGGGCCATGTGATGACATTTTACTATGCCCAGGCAAGTATGAAAACCTTACTGAAGTAGGACATTTTGTAGGATGGGTTAAGTTTATGAGTGTCAAAGAGGTGAAAAATAAATTTTATGGTAAGTTTTAAGAACTCCGAGAACAGCATGGGTCTTTTCTGTAGTAGCAATGGTGCTGACTTTCTGTTGCTGACAGATCTTCAGAACTTGAGATGTCTTCAAGCTTGGTCTAAAGCTTAACCTTCTTCCATCCATGGATTCAATATAACATACTTGTGCTACATGCTTAGTTTTGATGACATGCTGATGGCTACAGTGGCTGTGATTTTGTCCCTGAATTTATATGTGACCATCTCCTTATTTTTAAGGCATGAGTTATCAGTTTGTGAACTTCTTTACTTCTTTCTTCTTGGCTTTTTCATTGTTGTTCAGGTCCATCATTAAAATACCAAAGAGAAATAACACAAATATATAAATTGCCCAAGTTTTAGCAGGCTTTTGGGGGGAGTAGATCTTAATCAAAATTTCTTAATTAAAATTGGATTTCTATACTAGTAAAGCGTTCCATGTGTCTTTAACATGGAATACTAAAAATTGGTTCTTAGTACTTAGGAAGAGAGAGCATTTGTGGTTGTGTTCTACACATCTTTTTCCATATTTTTATAAGAAGGTAAGGGCATAATACATGCCCTGCTGGCGCAGTGGTTAAGCACTCAGCTGCTAACCAAAAGATTGGCGGTTCAAATCTGCCAGCCCCTCTATGGGAGAAATACATGGCAGTCTGCTTCTATAAAGATTACAGCCTTGGAAACCCTATGGGGCAGTTCTACTTTGTCCTATAGGGTTGCTATAAGTTGGAATCTACTTGACGGCAGTGGGTTTGGTTTTTGATTTTAAGAGCCTAAGGAAATTACTCCCTCCCCTTTCCTTTGTTGTTAGATGCCATTGAGTCGGCGGTTCTGAGTCATGGCGACTTTCCTTTCGTTGCCAGGTCCTGCGCTATCTTCATGACAGTATGTTTGAGTCCATTGTTGCAACAGTTCTGTCAATCCATCTCATTGAGGGTTTCATTCATTTTGGCTGACCCCCTACTTAACCAAACACGATATCCTTTTCTAGCAATTGGTCTTTCCTGATGACATGGCCAAAGTAAGCAAGTTGAAGTCTCAGATAATATTTTGTGATCCATAGAGTTTTCATTGGCTAATTTCAGAAGTAGATCACCAGGATTTTCTCCCTAGTCTGTGTTAGTCTGGAAGCTCCACTGAAACCTGCCTACCATGGGTGACCTTGCTGGTATTTGAAATACTGGTGGCATAGCTTCCAGCATCACAGAAACACGCAAGCCACCACAGTATGACAAACTGACAGATGAGTGGCAGCCCCTTTCCTTAGTGGCTATTATATTTATTAAGAATATGCTTAAGACATTTCAGTATGTAAAACCATGAGAGAATTTTGCACACCATGAGGTTGGGGAGAATGTCTAAGACGTGGGTCAGCAGAGAAAGTCAGCAAAACTGAGCTGGTAAGCTCTGTTTCACTGGGCTCTGAAATCTCTTCCAGTCAGTGCAAGGGAGCTCATATGGTCTCTTGTCTTCTCAAATGGGAGAAAACAGCATTCTCCATCTAGTCACAGGAGTGAGCCATGTTGTACTAGGCTCTCAGACCAGCTTGGCAATAGTCAGAAAAGACATCACCCTTCCTTCAGCAAAAGGCCTAGCAGGAGGGTAATTGCCAGGCAAGAGGAATATGCCAGAGAGGAGTAGGTGGTGTGAGGTAGGCCCTCGGGGTCTCTAGGAGAGCAGCAGAGAGGTCAGTGTGATGTGCTTGGACTCTGGTTCAGGAAATGCTTTCCTCTTGAACATGGGGAGCCTAAAGAGATCAGGAGGTCCAGGAATGGTGGGAAGGACAAAGAGAGACTATATTCTGGAAGCAGTTTCTGGGAGAGAACTAGAGATAGGTCCTAGAAGGCAATGAAGACCTTCATGTGTCTAGTTTCTTCTAAGATGTCTGGGTGTCATAGAGAAGTAAGGCCTGGGTTCTGAGCAGTCTATGGACACACTGCAGGGATGAGTGGGGAAATAAACATGTGGTTAAGAGGGAGGAAGAGTCATAATTGGGGCATACCATCATGTATTAAGGAATCCCTGGATGGTGAAAATGGTTAATGTGCTTGGCTGCTAACCAAAAGGCTGAAGGTTCAAATCTACCCAGAGGTGCTTCAGAAGAAAGGTCTTGACATCTACTTCTGAAAAATCAGCCATGGTAAACCCTATGGAGCACAGTTCTACTCGGTCACACACAGGGCGTTGCCATGATCTGGGGTCACTTCGATGGCAACTGGTTTTATCATTTCTTAAATCTGAAGGGTGAGATGATGACTTAGTAGGAGGACTTGAAGCAGAGTGGTCAATCCAAAGATAGTCTTCCCTTGGACTAGATATGTAAATTTAAGAAGGCACTATTGCACTGTGGGTAGAAGAAAAGACCTTGGATTCTGACAAACCTAGGTCTAAATCTATGATCCACTGCTTTCTACTTGATCCTTAGTTTCCTCTTCTGAAAAACGTATAGAAGACTAAATATAGATGAGTGCCAACCTCTTAAGGCTTTTGTGCTTTTTGGTGATAAATGGAATATGTTTTAAAGTGGATAAATGAAAATATTAGAGACTAACAGTAAACGGTAACTATTATTATTAAGAACCTGATTTATCCATTGAGGTGATGAAAGGGGGCCTGGCTTTAGAAGTCACCTCAACTGTTGCAGCCATGCCAGGCCTTCACCAGGTATTAATGTTAGTGTCAGGAAATTTGCACTCCCCATAACTGTTCTTGTGCTTTATGAGATTTTTCTGCTCCCTATTTTCTTTGCAGACTCAACCTGAAAACCCTAGTTGAACTAGAAGAAAGGGGATTTGTATTTCTCAGAATAAAGAGGGGGTTCAGCCTGGCCTTGCAGGTTGTGGGTAAGGATGCCAGTGAGGGGAAGGCATGGGAAAAACTACTGAGTCAGCAAGAGAAAGAGCTGCCCCTAGCTGGGAGAAAGGGGCAAACTGAGAATACTTGTGAGCGCCGATCCACTCCCATCTGCACCTCTCCAGATTATATGGTCCTTTTAATTGAGGAAATGTAGGCTTAACAAAAGTAACATTGTTTGTTAGGTCAGTAAATTGGTAGCAAATCCTAAGCGAAATATTAAGACTTGTATTTCCTTCTTCCTGCCACTTAATGTTGGATTTTCATATACAGTTGTCCATGATGGATAGGTACAATACTTACTTTGTAATCCAGGAATAATTAAGTCTTTGGATATTTAGTACTACAGAACGGCAGCCGTTGAATTTATCTTAATGAAATGCATAGGCTTGGGGCTTCAACTGTAGCCGTTTTGTCCTATTAGTCTATGAAGAAGGGTTGCGTTGCTGAGACAGAGAAGAATTAAGGTGGCTAACTGTTGTTTCTACTGTTTTGCTGTTTCATTTGCTCCCCAGGAGTTAATTTTCAAGCCTAAAAAAAATCACCCCGTGACCTGTCTAACGGTTTGACTTATTTAGCATTATATTAGAATTATTAGTAATGGAGGCAGGAGTATCTAAACTCCTCAGGCTGCTTTTCCGAGCTTCTACACTCTTGGGCATATCCACCTTCCAGCGGCACAGCTTCCCTGTGATGTTTATCAAGTGCCAGGTACTATAGAAACCACAGCAGCTGCTATTTACTGTGCACTTGCAAAGTGCCATGTGCTGTACCAGGTGCTTTATACATAGCATCTAATTTCATTCTCATGACATCTTATGCTGTGGGTATCATTAGCTCCATTTACATGGGAAGAAACTGAGGCCCAGAGAAGTTAGATAACAACTTTTACATGCCAGAGTCAGAGCCTCGTTTTGTCTGACTCCAAAACGCAAGCGCCTCGCCATTCTCCCACATGGCCATTTCTCTTGGGCTGGAGGTTCCTAAAGGAACAAACAAAAATAGCAAGACAACAACCAGTTGGGGGAGAGATTTAAGAAGGGTTGCAGTTATAGTGAGATATGGTAAGCATTTTAGCAGCAAAATATGCTGGAGGCTTTGGGAGCAGAGGGGAGCGTCTGGGAGGACTTGACAGGTGAGGCTGGACCTGAATCTTGAAGGACGGCCATCCAGGCAGAACTTCTCTTCTTCTCCCACCCTTCTCTTTCATTTCTCCACCCTACTGGCAAAGTCGGTCCCTTCACTGGGCATCACAGACAGGCTACCTTCCGTCACTCTGGGTCTATGTCCCCTTCTGTTTCTGCTTGGATTCCAACCCTCTTCACTGCTCACCTAAACTATCTTCTTCCTTCAAAGCTGAGATCAAGGCTCACTGTCCTCCAAGAAGTCCTCCACTCACCTGGTGCACGCTTTGCTCACCCTTCTCTCAACCCCGATAGTGTTTGTTTCATTGATTATCACTATCACTCGTTTGGCATTTGGAGCAAAAGCAATCTTTTTATTTTTAATCACATATTTCACGTATATGAGCCATTGGTGGTTGAGTATGAGCTACTTCTCAGAGATTCAAATCTATTTTAAACCCTGAACAGTGAGATGGGAAAATTTGAAGTAGAAATTGCAAAAACGAAGAAGGTAAAAGAATGGGATAAATTTTAAAGGTTGAGTATTAAAAATGGAATATTGAAACGGGAGGGAATTTAGAGATCTGGTCCAACTCTCTACTTTTATAGACAAGGACACTGAAGCCCAGAGACAAGAAGGGAATTGCCCAAGACTACTTAAGCAGAAGGAGGACTTCAAGCAGACTGAGGAAGGAGTAGTTTATCTTTTAGTCTGGAAGAGATGTCACTGATGGGTTTCCCAAGGTTTCAGGGAAATCATTGAGAATTTGAGATGATCTAATATGCAGTTTCCATTGGTGTGTTTTCTTTTTCTAATAGTTTATAAGAAATCCAAATGCAAATCACAAATAGGGACATCGCAATGTTTACACTTGGTGATAATTGAAGTGTGTAAGTGGCTGGTGCAGCCAAACACAGCTGGGTATGTAACTAAACAAACCTCCAATTAGTAGTCCTGGTAGAAAGTCAGACAGTTATTAGGGACAGAGCTAGGTAATGCACATCTGTTCCACAGCTGGAATTTACTCATCTCTCAACAAAGATCAAACACTTTCAGTTACTCTATGCCATAAATGTACTGTCTGGCACCCATTTACCTTCTGTTCATCCAAAATTTCCCATCAAATATGTACTATTATAATGCTGCTTTCTGTGCTTCCAATGTTTCTCTTCCAAAAATAATTAGGAAGGATTATTAACAAAGAAACTCAGCAGACAATAATGGCCTTATCCTGTATGTTCTTCAAGTAGAGATTTTAGCAGCTAATTTAAAAGTAAAGATTTAGGAAAATGTAGAAGTAAATAACTGTAAATTTGATTTGAAAGACAAACACTTGAAGTTGGTACAAAAGAGTCATGTTACATGGACATAGTTAATTTTTGATATATATAGCACAGTTCAACGGAATGTGGAAGTTATCGAACAATATCATTAATATCACACGCAAGTAAAAGTTTGCTGAAGATAATTCAAATACAGTTGCAGCAGTACATCTACAGGGAAATGCCAGAAATTCAAGCTGGATTCACAAGAGGAGGTAAAATGAGGGCTATCATTGCTGATGTGAAACAGATCTTGACTGAAAGCAGAGAATATCAGAAAGTTGTTTACCTGTATTTTATTGACTATGCAAAGACATTCGACTATATGGATCATAACAAGTTATGGATAACATTATGAAGAATGGGGATTCCAGAACACTTAATTGTGCTTATGCAGAACCTGTACATAGACCATTTAAATAGAACAAGGGGGTACTGAGTGGTTTAAAATCAGGAAAGGCATGCATTAGGGTTGTATCCTTTCACCATACTTATTCAGTCTGTATGCTGAGCAAATACTCCCAGAAGCTGGGCTATATGAAGAAGAACACAGCATCAGGATTCGGGGAAGACTCCTTAACAACCTGAGATATGCAGATGACAGAATTTTGCTTGCTGAAAGTGAAGAGGACTTGAAGCACTTACTGATGAAGATCTAAGACTACAGCCTTCAGTAGGGATTACATCTCAACATAAAGAAAACAAAAATCCTCACAACTGGACCAATAAGTAACATCATGATAAATGGAGAAATGATTGAAGTTGTCAAGGATTTCATTTCCACAATCAACACCCATGGGAGCAGCAGTCAAGAAATCAAATAAGAATATTGCACTGGGCAAATCTGCTGCAAAAGACCTCTTTAAATTGCTAAAAAGCAAAGATGTCACTTTGAGGACTAAAGTGTGCCTCACCCAAGCCATGGTATTTTCAATTGCCTCATGCACGCGAAAGCGGGACAATCAATAAGGAAGACCGAAGAAGAATTGTTGCCTTTGAATTATGGTGCTCCCGAAGACTATTGAATATACCATGGACTGTCAGAAGAATGAGCAAATCTTCTTGGAAGAAGTACAGCCAGAATGCTCCTTAGAAGCAAGGATGGCGAGATTTCATCTCAAGTACTTTGGACGTGTTATCAGGAAGGACCAGTGCCTGGAGAAGGACACCATGCTTGATAAAGTAGAGGGTCAGCAAAAAAGAGGAAGACCCTCTTGAGATGGTTTGACACAGTGACTGCAATAATGGGCTCAAACAGCAAGGATTATGAGGATGGCGCAGGATGGGCCAGTGTTTCATTCTGTTGTGCGTGGGGTCACAACGAGTTAGAACTGACTCGACGGCACCTGACGACAACAACAGCGTAATTCAAGGCTGATATAATCCATATATATTTCTCACTTGGAATATTTCCCTCCAACATCTTCCTTAGTTAAGATCTGAAAACAGAATCAGGCCTTCCAAAACTTTCTCTTATTTTTTTAAGTTTATGTAGAATATTAACTTAAAGAACTTTTATATCTATTTCTTTATCGTTTTTCACCGAAGCATTTTGATGAAAGAGAAGAATCACTATTAGCATGTCCATAAACCAACAAAATAGATTTAACATCAAATCCTGACTACTAAACTCATTCTTAGTCTCCCCATACTGCTCTGCACCCCCCCATTCAACCACACGATTTTAATTCCAAACTGATTTCCATTTTCCATTCAGCAAATTTAAAAAAAATTTCCCTCGTGCCAGCTGTTGCATATTCAGTGATTTTAAATGAATCTTTATGATGGTTTAAGAAAAACTTGATTAGAAAGCTCAAGAGCCTGCAAATGTTTCACTGACTTTCAAAATAAAATTGAAAAACTGTAGCTACTAGGTTTACTGCTTCCTTTTTTTTACTTCCTGCAGCTAACTAATAGTTCACTGAATTTTGTAATGCTATTAAAACATTTTAACAATTAGCTTATGAAATTCGATAGCATAATTGAAAAAAGAAACCAAGCATAAGCCTACATCAAAAGTCTACTTTTACATATCTACATATACATACATACATATATATGTACTAGACGTCGATGAATGGTTCATATTTTAAATATTCTGGTAGAACATCTAGTCTTGGGATGAAGAATGATACAGAAAAATTTGAGAAGGAAAGATAAAAGCCATTATTTAAACAAATATACACAAGAATAGCCGTGAAAACAGAATTATAGCTCAAATGTACGGAAGTGGTTTTAATTTCCAGTCTTTGGTGGAAGTCTCTTTTAATACAATTTTTTTTTTCCCTTAGATTCCTACTGCAAAAATGTGAAAAACATTTCATGGTATCAAAAACAGATGTTCTTCAGGGAAAATGTGGTAAAGATGGATCCACACAGCCTTGTGTAAACGTACCAAGATGCTGTCACAGAGGCGAGCAGCAATTTGGGCATCAAATATTACTTCCTGGAGGGTACTTATCCAGGGAGACATAGTTTCCATAATACATGTGTATGAGTTTCCTTGGGTTGCTGTAACAAATTAGCACAAACTGGGTGGCTTGAAACAACCGAAATGTATTCTCTCACAGTTCTGGAGGCCAGAAGTCTAAAATCAAGGTGTCAGCAGGACTGTGCTACGCTGGAGGCTCTAAGAGAGAATCTGCTCTTTGACACTTCCAGCTTCTGGTTGCTGTCTGCATTCCTTGACTGTGGTCACATCACTCCAATCTCTGCCTCTGGGGTCACATTCTTCTGTGTTCCCCGCTGTGTGTGTCTTTCTCTCTCAAAACTTCCTCTGCCTCTCTCTGATAAGGATATGTGTGACTGCATTTAGGCAGAGGTGTAACTAAGATATGGCAGGTAGGGCACATGCCCTGGGCACCGCTTGAGGAGGAGGCACTAACAAGCAGTTTCTATTGGCCATTGAAGTTTCCATCACCAGCTGTGAGAGATCATCCAGCAATTTAAAGCTAATTGCCCTTGGTGCGATTTTCCATAGATAGGCCTCTGCATTTAGGGCCCACCTGGATAATCCAGGATAAGGTCCTTCTATCAAGATCCTTAACTTAATCACATCTTTTGCTATATAAGGTAGCATTCACAGGTTCTAGGGATATGATGTAGAATCTCTTGGGGGTCATTTTTGGGCCTAACCCAATAAGCTTATGATAAAACCCCATGACAGAACCTCTAATCTCCTTAAGTTAGGCTTTGACTGGTCATTATCCATACTGTTAGCTGCCAATTCTGAACATGTCTCATGGATGGCTTTCCAATCTGACCTTCTTAGATTCATTGTCACCTAGTGCACTCGTAGAAAAGGCAGCAGTAGTCTCAGTATTACCCATGCAAATGCCCATCATTAACGGGATTCTTTGTGATTCTACAAGATTCTTGCTCATTGGGTTGCATTTGCAACAGGGACAGAAATAGGATGATTAATAAATACGATATCCTTCTCGAGATATATAAATATTCTAGAATAATGGTTGAGAGGATGAAACATGAGCAGGTGGACAGTAAAATCAATTTATTGACTAATTTGAAGATGCCTGAGTCCAAGTAACCATGCTTCTGTGTGTCATATTTGGGGACTTTGTTCATTTAACTACCCAAATGTATATGGTTGTTGAGGTGAGGATGAGAGTAAGAGATGTTGGGTAACAAGATGGGAACAGGAAAGTAAGGATGAATTCATACCCGTGTGCATTTGATGCTTGGGGATAACTTCCATGACTTGATCTGGCTTGCACTTTTCTAGTCCTAGAAGTTCTTTCTACATGATATATTTTCTGATACTTTGATTTCCTTTGTTTGCATGTGTCACAGAATATTCTAGTCTACATGGATCTTTCCCTTCTCAGTGCAAGGCCTCGGAAAGAATATGGAATTAGGGACCAGAGGAACTGTCACTTATTAATTATGCAGTGTAGAAATAATCACTTCCTTTCTCTTGTTCTCGACTTTTTTATTTGTAAAATGGGAAATAACATAAATATCAATCTTACAAGTTACTGTGTCTATCAAATGAGCTAATACACCAGGAAGTACACTTTAAATAGTCTTAATGTAAACATGATTACAGCCTTCATATCATTTGGCTATGGTGCCTGTCTTATCTTTAGGATTCGATTTTTATCTTTTAGATTCAGCACTTGGTTATATGGCCTTGCATTTTTTAAATATGTAAATATTTTCCCTCTCCATGAGGTTATTTGATGCTTAATGGCACCAATTATTTATTACATGTTTCTTGTACCCACTTGATTTATAACACAATGCCACTGGGCCAACAGCAATAACTCAGTAAGTTTTTGTTCGGGTAAAGAGAAGAACCTGGGCTGCAATGTGTGAGGCTTGGACACTTGTTCTTTGCTCTATGGAAATTTCTCAACCGGTTATGTGTGAAAGAATCACTGAAGGAACTTGTTAAAAATGACCATTCCCTGGCCCTGGCCCAGAAACTCTGTGCCAGCAGACATGAGACTGGGCCCAGGAATCTGCATTTTAAAAGAAAACAAAATAATGTGGCTTATAATTAATTATGTTTATATGATTATCTTTTATAAAATAAAAATTTATCAAGAAATAGAGGAAACAGTATTTGATAGTTACAGATTTTGAGTAAGATGTCATAGTAGGTAATTACTAAAGAAAAAGATTATTTATATCCATCATATATATCTGCCTTCTTGTTACCATGAATTGGAGATGACTCAATGGTAACTGTTTTTTTTTTAAATCTTTTAATATAACTCCAGTATAGTGTCTTATCATTTGTATATAGGTATTACTAGTGACAAGGAGCCCTGTGGTGCAAACGATTAAGTGCTTGGCTGCTAACTGAAAGGTTGACAGTTCGAACCTATCCAGCATCTCCACAGGAGAAAGACCTGGAAATCTGCTTCCGTGAAGATTGCAGCCAAGAAAACCCTTTGTGGCAGTTCTACTGTTACATGGATCGCTATGAGTTGAAAGTGACTCGATAGCGCCCAGTAACAACAACATTATTAATGACAATGTCAGGAAGTGAGTTATATCCTCATTCACACTGGGCAGATACAATGTCTGCTCCTTGACTATGGGCATTATCCTTATGTGTGACTCTTGTCTTCCTGATGGACAGTTTACCTGGAACTTTTTATCAACTTTTACAATTCAGTTGCTCTCTCATATGATAGCCAAGTGGTCCACATTACTTCCACCTGAAGCTGCGGTCCATTTATAGCAGACTGAATTTTTTCCATTCTCTCTCTCTTCCTACCCCTCCTGCCCTCCCCCCACCCGCCCTCTCTCTCTCTCTCTCAATAGAAATCAGCTTTGTATTGATATTTTAACACACACTCCAGATGATTCTGAGCAGGCGCTATGAGAAACATCATACAAGGGGCTGACAAGGAGCCAGTCACTCAGATTTATCTGTATCAGCTAAACTCCACTTGTTGAACTAGAACAGAGAAGGTAGTTTAAAAGAAAGGAAAGCAGAAAATGTGCGATAAAAGGTGTTCTTGGATGTCAGGAAGTTGTACCTGGAGGTGGTTCACTTGAAACATGTTCCAGAAGCTTGTTTTTGGAGTAGTGTTGAGCATGGTGCTGGTGTTCTCAGGGGGCATGCTGGAGGAGCCAGTACCTGCTGTGTACCAGCCCTTGTACTAGGCACTGTACTTGGCTGCCTCATTTATTCTTGGGCATCTGTTCTTGTGTCCTGCATCCAGCAGATGCCCAACAGATGCCTGTCTTTAGATACTGATCTTGATAGCCAAATGCTATTTCCATTTAAGAATCTTTTTTTTTGGAGTTCTGAGAGCAATTACCTAACTATTTTAGATACCGAGTGAAACTATTTATGCAGACCTGAATGGCAGATAGAGGTTTTAGACTTATGCCATATTGTACTAGGATTTCAAAATCTGATTTTGCATGATTTTTCTAAATTGTCTCTGTATCTGGTTCAGAATTAGCTCTGGCTGAATGTCAGCATTATTCCCACTGAGACTTGGTTAATTCGTTACTGGGGGAAAATGAAAAAGTCAGGAAATGTCATCCTTTCATTGCCATTAGCTGGAGTAGCCAACCAAGAAGATCATGGACTTTATGGAATGCTTACTTGTAGCTTGGTAGATCTGCCGTTGAGTCGATTCTGACTCCTAGCGACCCTATAGGACACAGTAGAACTGCCTCATAGAGTTTCCAAGGAGCAGCTGATGTATTTGAACTTTTGACTTTTTGGTTAGCAGCCAAGCTCTTAACCACTGTCCCACCAGGGCCCCAGATGGTCCATAGTGCTAACAGTAGTCAGAGATTTTTATTGTTGGAAGGGAGATAATTTTGATCGACTCATTTCAAGTTGGGCCCAGAGAAGTAAAGTGACTTGCCCAGGGTCTCATGGCTGGTTTGTGCCAGGGCTGTGGCTCTCTTTCTGCCCATGTTCCTTCCACTCCATCAGGCTCCTCAGTCAGAAGGAAAGTTAGCATTTACTGACTGTAATTTATATGACATGCAGTTATGAGGAAAAACGAATTCTATGTCCAAGGGCATATAATCAATAGCACGCAAATAGAGACATAAAAACTCTTCCAAAAAGGACATGAAAACCAGTGTAAAATAGACGAGCATGAGGAAGGCATTAGAAGGGACTGACAAGTTAAAGTACCAACGTTGGCACCACTAAATGAGAAATAGGAGATACCAAGCAAGGGAAAGATTATCCATCATGGGGAATAATGGTAAACAAAACTAATTATAGAGCGTGTCCCGCTAAAGGAGAGCTTTGCTAGCTAGGATATCAGACTCTAGGTGTGGGAGACTGGTGTGTGGATAAGGCAGGGAGGGAATAACTAACCTCAGTAGAGCACTTAAACTTCCAAACACTTGTTAATGTATTGAATTGGGACTTACATTATATCTTGAATTACTTGTCTGCCTGGATCGTTTTTCTGCCAGTAGATCCTTGACTGTGTGTTTCACTCTCACACCTTGATACACTCGTTTGCTGTAGTTTCCTGGGACTTAAACAGATGGAATAGTTAAGACTGAGTTGGAATAATTAGATTAACCTCTGGAGAGACATATTCAGGGGTGATTATTGTGATGCTATTTTCTCTTTGGAATGACAAAATTCTTGAATTTGAAGTGGTTTCAATAGTGATCATTTAGTCCTATCTCCCAGTTCTTGACTGAGACTCATCCAAGAGCTTCAGATAAAGAAACCTATGACCTCCAGAGGTAGCCTGCATCTTAATGGGTTGTATTAGACTTTTACTGCGGCATTGGTGGTTCAGTGATAAACTTCTCACCTTCCGTGCAGATTCCTGGCCAATGCACCTCATGTACAGTCACCATGCATCTGTGAGTGGAGGCTTGCATATCACTGTGATGAACAGGTTTCAGTGAAGCTTCTAGACTAGGAATAGGAAGAAAGGCCTGGCGATCTACTTCCAAAAGTCAGCCAATGAAAACCCTGTGGAACATAGTAGTCCAATCTGAAAACTGGTCACGGACTGGGCAGCTTTTCATTCCATTTTTCATGGAGTTGCCATGAGTAAGGGGGCCGACCTAACCGCAGCTAACAAACAAAACATATCAGAGTTTTTGGTTCTCTCTTATTTGAGTCTGAGAAGCCACCTTGTCATTTCCACTTATTGATTCTAGTTTTGCTTTGAGAAGAAACAGTGAAAAAATATATTCTATCTTCGACAGAACAGCTTTTCAAACCCTTGAAGACAGCTTTTCTTTTGCTCCAGGCCAAGCATCCCTGGTTCCTTCAACCATTCCTCTTGGGACACAATTTCCAGACTCTTTACTAACCTGGTGCCCTCTTTTTAGTACTCTGACTTACCAAGATTGACTCCAGCAAGATTTACAATTTATGCTTTAATCACAAAATAAAGGACTGGGTACAACTCGAGATAATGCTACTTACTACATGATGCAAACGTTAGATTTGCATGATTCAGGTTACAGAGTGACAGTGTTTCTTCTGTGGTCATATTTGTACCTGATGTGGGTGAGCAGGTCAACTCGGCTATTTTAAGATTATGTTCCTAAGAAGAAAGTCTGTTATCTGTTTACTGTTTTCTAAAATACAGTGACTCTATGTGAGGAGTTGCTGCTTTGAAACTAGGCCATGGATACAGGAAGAGTCATCCATCCCTTCAACAAATATTTATAAACACTTAACTACGTGTACTTATGAAGATACTACAGTATTGGGCAATTTACATGTATTATTTCATTTGAACCATTTTACAGATGAGGAAACTGTGATCCGGGGCTAAGTTATTTGCCAAAGCTTCACAGCTGCTCATAAGCAATACAGCTGGGATCCTGACTTTTTGTAGCACTAAAAATCAGAAAAATCACCATTTTCGCCATGCGGAAATTACAGAGGGAGAACTGACTATAGAGAAGGATGTTTCCTCAAGGTTCTGAAATTGGCAACACTGTTTCTAGAGATAGTGAGTTCCTTGTCACTGGTGATGGTCCAACAGAACAGGACTACCTTTTGTTTGGATGACTATAGAAGATGTTTAGGGACTGAATTAGTAGTTGAACTAGAATAATTTTAAGGTATTTTCTAACCTGAAATTGTCGTTCTGCAGTAAGTTGGATGACTCCAATTCATTTTAATTGAGGTGTTGCTGTCTTGCCAGTAGTTTCAGTTGGCACAGAATTCAGCATCTTGTGTGGGTGGCAGAATGTGCTAAAACATATGTTGATTAGGCATATACCCAAAAATATTCTCTAATCCAGATGAATTTGTCAATAGTATAGGATATCTTTGATGTATGAGTCAAATCACATTACAAAAAGGGAAGAAAGAGAGAAGAAATCAAAACCAGAACCAGAGGAAGGGTGGAGTATTGGATACAAGAGGTTGCTGGCCTAGGAGTCAGTGCTTGCATGCATGAACACATGTTGGCTACTGACTTGGGGAAATCACAATCTCAGTCCCATTTCCTTCATCTGTAAAATGGGTATAATAATCTCTCCTTTGCTGACTTCAGAGTCATAAGAAAAAAAGATACGAGTATGAAATTGCTTTGAAAACTACTAAGCTTTATACAAAATACTTGTATGAAACAAAGGAGAAAAAAAAATATATATAGCTTCCAAGACAATGTATTATTTCATTCAAATAAATCCACATGCAACGAGATTTCAGCAAAAGAAGGTATTTGAATGGTCCTTTGGGTCTAATTTTGACAGGATTTGATCTATATATCTTTTAATCAAAGAAGTTTGAAGTACTCCTTTCAAATCAGTCTCAAATTTAAAACTTAATGACCTTATGTTTGTTCTAAAGAAACCTAAGTGTTGCTTCTAGAATTGGACGTGATGCCTTATTTTTTGAAAAAGCCTAAGGCTACATTTACTCACCAATTGTTAATTGACTATTTTCTGTGTGTCCTGCACCGTGTCAGAACTGGGGGTGCAAAAGAACATACTATCTTGTGAGGGAGAAAAATACTTAAAAAATAAATTAAAATGCAGTTGTAAGTGCAATGAAAGAAATATGCCTAGGATATTCAGAGAAATACAGAATGGCATCACTGCTTGGTGGAGGTGAGGTGGGAGTCAGGGAAGGCCAGGTGATAGCTGACAGAGGTTTAAAGGAAGAGGCAAGAGGTTTGTGGTGATGGAAAAATGGACAAGAACATTCCAGGTGTTGAGAACAGCATGGGCAAAGGCTAGGGATGAGGGGGCAAGAACAGTAAGAGGTGTGTGAGGGAGGAAGTAGTGGGACATGAGATTATGAAAACAAGTGGGGGTCAGTCGTGAAATTTCTTGTGTGGGAAGGAGTTTAGACTTCATCCTGTAGGCAATGAGCCCTTGGCGCTTTTAAGCGGGGGAGTGTCAGGGTTAGATTTGCATTTTAGATAGACTTTTCTGGCAGCTGTGTGGAGGGTGGATTTGAGAATAACAAGGCTGCAGGGAGATCAGTCCAGAGGATTTAGGCAAGAACTAATGGTGTTTGAGCAGTGGTAGATGGCAGGGCAAGACGCAGACAGGTTAGGAAACTATTTAGATGTGGGAGGTGAAGGAGAGGGAAGATTCAAGAGTGATTCTCAAGTTTCCATCATGAGATTGGTCTCAATACCTAAGTTTTGGAGCCATGCCAT
Organism: Trichechus manatus latirostris; assembly: GCF_000243295.1. Lineage (NCBI taxonomy): Eukaryota > Metazoa > Chordata > Mammalia > Sirenia > Trichechidae > Trichechus > Trichechus manatus. The sequence goes on along the minus strand of NW_004444030.1, from coordinate 7,053,668 downwards.
ATTGATGCTAATGAGACCAGGAAAAAGGATAGAGTTCGCTGGGAGAGTGTTTGGAGGGTGGAATCACATTATAACACACATAGAAAACAATAATAAGTGCCTGACACATTAGTATGAACAGACTAGGCTACTCCCAAAAGGTAAGAGGATCTGTCTTGGGAACACTCATGTAACAGTGTGTAACACTGACACACTGGTTGGAAAGCTCTGGACTAAATGGTTAAAGATGGAAGCCTTGGGAACAGTCACATTTGAAGGGTTGTCAGATGAAGAGGAAAGAACTCCATGAAGAAGACAGGAAGGAGTAGTTTGAAAGAAACCAAAGAAATCAGAGGAATAAGCTATCACAGAAATTAGGGGCAGAAATCTCAAGAAAGGATAAAGGAAAGTATTAGATGCAGCAGAAGGGTCCAGGAAGATAAGGACAGAATAGCATCCATTGCTTTCATTTCGGTGGTTGGTGTTGATCTTAGCAAGAGCAATTTTGGGAAGTGTAGGGTGACTAGAAGTCAGACAATAATGACTAGGGAGGAGGTGAAGACAAGGAGGGCAGAGTACTTCTTGAAGTTTGAATGAGAAAGGGAACAAGAGATTGGGTAATAATTGGAGAGAAATACTGGGTGAAGGGGAGGTTTATTTATGTATTTATGGGTGGGAGAGACTTGAGGCTATATGAACAAGACAGAGGAAGGGACTAAAAGTTTAGGAGAGAGGAAGGAGATGCTTGATGAGACCAGGTATTGAACGAGGACAAAAGAATTGGGATCAAGGGCACAACTTGGCCCTCATCCTCTGAAACTGGAATAAACAAGGGGGAAGAGGTATGGCAATGACTAAGAGAGCTCTAGTGAGCATCAAGCAGCCTGGAGTAGGAGAGTGACTTAATAAGGCAGCCATCAAAGCCAGACAAGTCAAAGTCAGAATATACATCAGTGATCCTCAGAGTGTGGTCCCTGGACCAGAAGCATCAGCATCAAGTAGGAACTTTTTAGAAATGCAAATTCTTAGGTCCTAGATGTACAGGCAGAATGCTCCCTAGAAGCGAGGATGGCGAGACTTTGTCTCACATCCTTTGGACATGTTATCAGGAGGGACCGGTCCCTGGAGAAGAACGTCATGCTTGGCAAAGTAGAGGGTCAGCGAAAAAGAGGAAGACCCTCAATGAGATGGACTGACACAGTGACTGCAGCAATGGGCTCAAACATAGCAATGATTGTGGGGATGGCGCAGCACCGGGCAGTGTTTTGTTCTGTTGTACATGGGGTTGCTGGGAGTCGGAACCGACTAGACGGAACCTAAGAACAGCAACTCCAGACCTACGGAATCAGAGACTCCAGGGTTGGGCCCTGCAATCTGTTCTAACAAGCTCTACAGGTAATTCTGATGTACTCTAAAGTTTGAGAACCAGTGATATACATAAAGAATAAGGTGTTTATAAGGTTCCTGTAGTGGGGCCAACTCTAGCGTAGGCAGTCCTGGCTGAACAAGAAGGGAACATCTGTCTGACTGATGCAGGTCATGGATTGGATAGGTCTCTGAAGGGGGAGGGGGCAAAAGTTGAAGGAGTCCAAGCTGAATCCTTCGTGTATTTGGCATCAAGCCCTTTTTTCTGAAGGGCTTTTTAATTGACGGTTTTGATCTGAATTCTCAATTTATGTTCTATGTGTATGCAAAAAAGCCTAGGGGAAGTTCACCTATTCTAGATAAGTTTAAAAAATAACCACATAGTGACTAATTGAGGAATAAAGTTTATGAGACAGCAAATAAACAGATGAAAACCTCTAAAGTTTTATAATAAACAATGTTATGTACCAGTTGGCACTGACCATAGTGCAAAGCATAGGGCTGTATGCCACAGGAGAGGCAAAATAACATAAAAAATACAACAGATCCTCAAAAACATTCGATTTTAGTGATAGAAATAAGACATTCACGTACGAAGCTGTAGGGGAGGGAGAAGAACACAGTTTGGAATTGCTGCTGAGAGCTTTGTGGGAAGTGATGAGACTTAGGCTGGACTTGGAAGGATGTGGATGGTTAGGAGGGAGAAAGGCCTTGTAGACAGCAGGCATGGCATGAGCAAAAGGAGAGAGGCAGGAAGGAGCAAGGCATGTGTAGAAGGGGAAGGAACTAGTATAATTGGAGTTATTGGATTTAAATGCTATCTATATGTAGATGAATTTCAAATGGATATCCTCAGCCCAGACCTGTCCAGGACCTTAGACTTGGATATCCGTCTGCCTTTGGATGTGTAGGAGACATCTCAAACTGCACATGTCCAAAACTGAACTCCATTCTTCCCTTCCTTATTTGCTTTACCTGAAACCTTCCCCGTCTCAGCTGATGGCAATTCCATCCTTCTACTTACTGAAGCTCAAAGCTATAGCAGCATCCTTGACTCCTCTCTTTGGCTAACACTTCACATCCTATCCTTTAGAAATTCCTGATGACGCTACCTACAAAACAGATATTGACTAGGCTGACTTTTGCCCACCTCCACTGCTAACATCCAGGTTCAATCTACCATCATCTTTAATGTAGATTACTACAGTAGCCTTCTCACTTGTCTCCCTATTTCTGCCTTCCTCCTTCCCACCCCCAAGTCTCTTCTCAACAGAGCAGAGTGATCCTTAAAAAAAGAAAATACAATCTTGTCACTCCTCTGTTCAAAACCTTACAATGGCTTCTCATTTCACTCATAGTAAAAGCCAAAGTCCTTACGATGACCCTACATTGTAAGGTTTTGTTCCCTGATTCTACTGACTTCCCTCCTAATACTCTTCCCCTTATTCATTATACTCCAGCCAGTTCCTGAAGTGCACCAAGCACGCTTCTGCCTTAGGGCTTTTGAATGGAGTGTCTCCTTCATCTGGAATATTCTTCCACCACTTATCCACATGGCTAAATGCCCTTGCGTCTGTCAAGTCTTGGCTCAAACGCCATCTTCTCAATGAAAGCATATTTGAAATTGCAACTTCCCCATGAAACATTCCTGACCCCCCTTATCCTACTCTACTTTTCACTTCTACATAGCACTTGCCACCTTCTAATACACTATATAATTTACTTCCTTATTAAGCTTATTGTTTGTTGTCTGTCTGCCCCTTGCTAGAATGTAAGCTCCTTGAGGGTAGGGATTTTGACTGTTTTTACTCATTGATGCATCCCAGCTGCCTAGTTACTAGAGTAGTGCCTGACATACAGTAGTAGGCTCTCAACAAATATTTGTGGAAAGTATCTTTTTTTTTTTTCCATTTGAAAATAATGGAAGTGTTGAAGGTTTTGAAAACCAGGCTGTAAAAATTTGACCTTATGTTGCAGGTGGTGGCAGCTACTACAAGTTTTTTGAACAAAGGGTATTATGATAGAATAATTTTTGGAGGATTCACCTGAGAGTAGACCCTAGAAAGGGTTGAGGATGTAGAAGCAGAGAGGATGGGGAAAGGTAAAACAGAGACTAGCCAGAAACCATGCAAATGACAAGGTCAGGGCAGATTTAAGAAACTTTTCAAAGGACAACACACACACACACACACATAAACACGCACACACAATAAAAAAGAATACCGCGGTGGAGAGAATTCAAGAAGGCAGGGGAGAGAGTTGGTTTTGGTGGGGAAAAAAGAAGAGTTCCGTTCTGAATATGGTGAGTTTGAAGTTGTGGTGGCATAATCAAATAAAAACTATCCTGTAGACAGGACTAGATCTTGGACTGGGGTTCGAACTGTTTATCTAAGAAAAATCTTTAAAACTACAGTAATTAAAGTTTTAAAAAAAAATTAGCTCTCCAAGGAAGATTTTGTAACAAGAGAGTAGTAGAAATTCAAGCACTGAACCTTGGGAAATGGCTAGAATTCTGATGCCCAGGGGAAAGAAGGGCTGGGACAGAGGAGAGGGGGACCAGAAATGTAGGAGTGTACCAGGGTGCTTCTTGTTGTTAAGTGCCATTGAGTCGATTTCGACTCATAGGGACTCCAGGTGACAGAGTAGAACAGCCCCATAGAGTTTTTCTAGGCTGTAATCTTTCGGGAGGAGCAGATTCCCAGGTCTTTCTTCTGTGGAGCAACTGGGTGGTCTCAAATCACCAACCTTTTAGTTAGAAGCCGAACACTTAACTGCTGTGCCACCAGGCTCCTTAACCAAGTGGTAGATTTAGGGAGATAAAGAAAGAGGGAGCGTGGAGAAAGAGGGATGATTAGTGGTGTTAAGTATCTAGCACCTAATAGGTGCTCAGTAAATGTTTGTGGAGTAAATGAAATACCTTAGAGAAAAGAATAGGAAGATGGAGAAAGATTTTAGGGTTGCAAAGGTAGAGATCTCTAGAAAGAGTTGAGTTTCGTTAGAGGTGGGGATCGATGTCTATAGCTGGGGCTGTGAGAGAATGAGTGGTTAGAAAGGAGAGGCAGTGGGGATAAAACATGCTGTGAAGCATCGGTGCAGATAAGCGCATACCTACAATTTACAGCAGCACAAAAGGTGAATTAAAATACATTTTAACTAAGCAATGAAACCTAGTATAAATTCTTTAAAGTATCATCTGGAATATTCTCACCTTTTCGAAAGTTCCTTAACCTATCCCACCCTTCTTTCTGGGAGAGGAGTGATATTTAGAGTTTAAAAATGTTGCCAGTATTCCTGCTCCAAAACATTTCTCCCCCCTGTGCATTGTGTCTGTTTAAAGAGTCCACACCTGCATAAACCAGGAGATGCTTAAGAGTTTTTATTCAAATACTCTAGATACAACCTTGCATTCAGATCAGTTGTTGAGAAAACAAAGACATGTTTCCGGAGAGAAAGCAGAAGCAAGTTTATTAATAGGAATGAATTTACCCCTTAGAATTTGGAAAAAAAAAATTTTTATTTTTATTTTTGCTTTGTAGTATTGTGATTATGTATACGCAACAAATTGTTCCAGTCATGTCCTTTTTTGTTTCCTGTTTACCCTGAAGAAGAATTTGGTTCATAGAGATTTAATGTTGCTGCTTTCATGCTGTTTTTGAAAATTAAACATTTCCTATCAAATCCAACTCATATATTCTGAAATTGATTTAATTTTTCAAATGTATGTGATTCCTAAATTGTTTTTAGTTATTGAATATCAAATACATTTATGGTTTTTGAAGCATATTCTCATTTTACTTTTTAATTATTTAAAAAATTGAGATATAATTCATATCACCATAACATTCACCTTTTTAAAGTGGCTTTTGGTATATTCCAAGGTTGTGTAACCACAACCACCATCCAATACCAGAACATTTTCATCGCCATAAAAAGGAACTCTGTACCTATTAGCAGTTACGCTCCTATTTTACTATTTTTGATGACATTCTCTGGAATACATTTTCTTGCTTTGAAATCCTCTAGAGTCCTGTAGCAGGTGCTTGTTACATAAGGTAAGGCAATCCGGAAAAAACAAAGCCATCTTACAACCTTAGAAAAGACCAATTTATATTTTGAACTTTACTAGGCAAGAGTAAACTTAAGATCATAGACGTCTCTGAATTACAGTCCCTCGTGATACTAGAATGTAGGCACACTCTCACTCAAGACAGAGCAGAATAAAAATCCTGGATGATGGATTACTGGTGGACAGTGACTATGTTTGTTCCATTTCTCTGCCTGGCAGAGAAGTGCCAAGAATGAGGTCCTAGGCAGTCCCATCGTCTGGCTCAGGTGCCAGCTCTGGGCACCCCTCTCTTGCCCCGCTATCTCTAGCCCAGCCTACCTCACTGAGAAGTAGAGTCAGGGGGACTGGCAGAGATGCCCAAGCCAGGAATAAGCAGTCCTAGCTCTACACCCATTAGAAGTTCAGCCCTAGTGGTTCCACTGCAGACCTGGGGGGATGATGTATTAATTTTATCGTGGGAAACCTTTAGGAGAATACAAGGAAAGCAACATAAATCCTCTAAATTCAGCAACTAATCCTGGAGTGTTCAAAATATTAAGCAGAAAACCATACGCAATGTTTGTGAAATCTTAAACTTGAAAAAAAGTCGGAAACTTTTAAGGATGTGAGAGCAAATTAGTTAACATGTTAGGATTTTACAGATGCTTTGATCTGCCCACACCATAGGTATCCATGCTCTCCTCTCAATGCCTGCCACCTTCCACCTTTTGAACCTCATAGCTGGATTCAGAAACTTTCTACTTAGAGAGACTGTCAATAACCAGTTTGATGCTTCAGTCAATACAGAAGGGAAAAAAAAAAAAAAAAAAACAGTTGCTGACAAGCCAATTCCAACTCATGGCAACCCCGAGTGTAGTGTAGTCGAGTAGAACTGTGCTCCACAGGGTTTTCAGTAGATAATTTTTTTTTCCAGAAAGAGATCACCAGGTCTTTCTTTTGAGGCACCTCTTGGTGGACTGGAAACTTCCAACCTTTTGGTTAGCAGTCAAGCACGTTAACCCTTTGTACCACCCAGCGATTCCCAATAGACAGATTCTATTATGGCCCTCACTATCTTATCTTTTGTGATCGGACTTTGATAAGCTGTGGCACTTTTAAAAATATTACTTTTTCTTTCAAGGTATTTTTTCTAGCTGTTTGGAAACATTTCTTCTGTGCTCCGTAAGTTTAAAATGCTGATTTTTTAAATTTAAATTTGACTTTTTAAACAGTTTAACTTAAAGTTTGTTACTGAATAGATGGATTTTACTCTCTGTTGATGCTAACATTTGTATCTTCAAGATGAACAAGCGAGTAAAGACCTATATATAGTCTGAACTCATGAAATAACAGTTCAGGCTCTTCCTTATCATATGTAAATAGAAGTTTCTCCATCCTTAGCCTTAAGAGCCTAAAGCAAGATGCATGAATAAAAGATATTTCAAGTTCTATTTAAATATAGATTCTTCTGCACTTTCTTTATAATTGAGGGCTTACCTGAAGCTGTTACATTTCAAATAGAATTTCACTATACTGAAAAAGAATACATTAATAGTTAAGTTTCATTTTATGAAAATAATGTTCAATTGAACCGATCTTTAATAACTACCGAAACCTGCCTGCAGCAAAAGTCAGTCTAACAACTAATAATGAAATGTGACTAGAATTATGAAAATGTTACTAAGGGTTCGAAATAGTTGTCTCTGGACTGTTTTTATATTTCTTCTATTCCTTTGTTTATGTTATGATTTTATGATGTCAAAAATAAACATTAGGACTATTAAAAAGTTTTTTTTTTTTTTTAAAATAACTGACTCTGACTTACCACTTTCCATTCTAGATGATTCTGGTGAATTGTCTTCTTCCTTCTTAACAGCAATGTAGAATTTCTGGCAAATGTTGTACACTCCTTGGCAAGCAGAAAGGGACCCTGGAATCCAGGAAAGACTTTGCCTGATCCTGATGGGGAAGACTTCTGCCCACCGTAGCGATGCTTCTGAAACGACTTGCCTTAGGTTTGATTAAATGCAAATACTTTGGTGTCTGTTTCTCTACAATTTGCATCCCCAGTGTAGATTATATATGAAGGTACTTTTTTCCTCCCTGAGAAGATTTTTATTCAGTACCAGTGAGTTTCCATTAGGACCAAACTATCTTAAAAGTTTTTTTTACAAAGTAAGGAACCCAAAAAAGTTTGTTTTAAGAATAGCAATGGCATTTTCCATTCCTTTAATTTACAATTAGATTAAAAAAAAATTGTTTGCATGAAGAATCCTATATTTCCTAGTAGGTACTATGCTTGCAATATTCTGGTTATGAACATCTGATTTTTAAAAACTGGGTATCAGGTTCGGGTGAAATGCTAAGATATTTTTGTTCAGGAATGGAAATCAAAATTGATGTCATTTTCAGACATGGATCATTGTTTTATTATATCTAAAACATAAATATGTGATCTACAGCAGAGGTTCCTAAACCTGGCAGAACATCAGAAGCACCTGTGGAGCAGGTTAAAAATACCTTTGCCCAGCCCCCATTCCATTCTAACTAATTCAGAATCTTTGGAAGTAGAGCACGGATAGATACATTTTTTTAAAATACACTTCTGATTTCTAAACAGGGTCTTTTCAATGCATAGCCAGTGTTGTGAACTTCTCTAGAGCAGAATTTAAAGAAACCCAAATTTAGGTATTTTCTGACATTTTTCTCGTTCATCTTTAATTGCCCACAATTGCTGCTTAGCCTAATTTTGCTTCTGTCTTCCAGTTCTAAGTAGAGTTAGTTCCTGGTCACCTTCCTGGTTGTCCTGGATTTGTACAACACTTGGTATTTCAGGGCTTCCAAACAGTATCATCTAGTGGTCCTCAAACCTGGCTGTCACCAGGTACCCTTACCCCATTTCAGACCAGTGGAATCTAGAGAAGAGCGTTTCTCAAAGTGTGTTCAAGAGACCCCTAGAGGTCCCTGAGAATGGTTCAGGGAATCCGCAAAATCCAAACTATCTAAGTAATAAAATTAATGCGTTGTCTTTTACTCTCTCATTCACTTATGAATGTACAGAGGAGTTTTCTAGAGGCTACATGATGTGATATTGTAACAGATTAAACGAAGAAGCAGATAGGAAAATCCAACTGCTTTCTAGGAAGGCAGACATTAAGGAGATTTGCAAAAGTGTAAAATATTGCTGCTCTTCTCATTAATTTTTTTTTTTAATTTGGAAAATATAGTTACATTTTAATAAAAATTTTATGTTAACATGTAATGACTTTATTATTGTTATTTTAAATGAAAAAATTTGTTTTTTAAATTCTTAATTTCTAATAAATAAATATATGTAGACATAACTTTAAACTTCAAATAATTAATAATAATTAATAATTTATAAGAGAGTAAAAGGATACTGTGACCAAAACATTTGAGAACTGTGGCTTTAGAAGGACATCTGTGGTTTAAAGGGTTTCTAAGGTGTTCTACAACGGTTAAGTGTTTGGCTGCTAACCAAAAGTTCGGCAGTTCGAATCCACCAGCCGCTCTTTGGAAACCCTATGGAGTAGGTCTACTCTGTCCTGTAGGGTTACTATGAGTTGGAATTAACTCGACAGCAATGGGTTTAAGGTGTTCTAATGCACAGTTAAATATGAGAAATTTCTGTCTGTACTTTTTTCATTAATAGAATACACCTCTTTTGGCCTCTTCACATTTCTAAAAAAAAAAAAAAAGACAAAATTTGTCCCAATTTCCTGGTTTCCAGTACCTACTTCTTTTATTCCTCAAAGCAAATGAGAAGAAAGAGAAAGAACTTAATAACCACAACGATCCTATAGCCACAGTAATTTGTATCCTTTCACAATCATGGGTGCCCTAGCTCTTTGCTGTCGAGTCGATTCCAACTCATAGCAACCCTATAGGACAGAGTAGAACTGCCCCATAGGGTTTCCAAGGAGTGGCTGGTGGATTCCAACTGCAGGCCTTTGGTTAGCAGCCGAGCTCTTAACCAATGTGCCACTAGGACTCCTGGGTGTCCCAGCAGTCATCCTAATTTATTCTCACTTACTCTTCTAACCAATTTGTCTATATTAAAATAAAATATAAAATTATTAAGTGGACTAATTACAATTTATATAGTAACTTCCTCAAGCATATAGATTCTTCTAAACAATGTGCTTTTTAAAGAGGCTGACACATTTTCAACATTTCAAGCAGAATGAAAAAAAAAACTCAGTTGCCATTGAGTTAAGTCAATTTTGACTCATGGTGACTCCATGTGTGTCAGAGTAGAACTGTACTCCATGACTTTTTCAGAAGTAGATTGCCAGGCCTTTCTTCCAAGGTGCCTCTGAGTGGATTCAAACCGTCAACTTTTTGGTCAGCAGACAAGCAAGTTAACCGTTTGCAGCACGCACACCACCATTTTAAGCAGAACAGAACCATTTTAAAACACAGATAGGACACTCCATTGCTGATGGACTAAAGGCCAATCTCCTTAGTATGGCATTCCAGACTTTCTATAATCTAGCCCATCCCACCTCTCCCCTCATCTATCATTGCTTCCCTCCACACAGCCTGTGCCCTAGTGCAGGGTTTCTTGCAGTTGGTATTGGACCACCTGCATCAGACTTACTGGCAATGCTTATAAAATGCAGTCCATCCCGGACTTAATAAGAATATCTGGAGCTTATACCAAATAATCCACATTTTAAACAAGCCCCTCATGTGGTTCTTAATACATACTAAAGGCTGAGGGCCCTTGCTGTAGCTACCACTGAATGCTCAGTGTTTTTTCACATAAGTCATGGGCTCTCACACTTCTATCCTTCTGTGTATAGTATTTCCTCAAACAGGAGCACAGTTCCCCTTACTTTGTGCTGAAGAAAATTCTACAGATCTTGCAAGATTTGTTCACTAAGATATATTTAATGGCCCATTGCATGGTGCTTCTGGCTGGAAGCTCTGTGATGGCACGGATTTCATGTTGCTTTCCATTCTCGTCAGTTGTTTGCATATCCACATCTCCTCTGTCCCCCACTAATTGTCTTTCTGTTCTTCTCTAGATTCTCACAACACTTAGCTGTGTTTAGGGTGCAGGAGGTCCCCAGTGGGTGCTGGCCTTCCATGCTGATTCTTGCCATAGAGTTTATCAGAGATGGTGGCTTCTGGGTGCAAGCAGCAGTGCAGGAAAAAATACAGAATAGCAAAGAAGATTCTATTATTTTTCAGTGTGAAGAAACTTTACTGCATATAAACTTTCTCTTTCCACAAACCAACCACATGGCTGAAGAGTTTGTAACCATCTCCCCATAGGCTGGCCGTGTGTCCAAAATTCAATGACTGAACACTTTTCTAGAGGAAGTTTAATGTAGAAGTGTTCTTTGGTAGTGTCCTGGAGAAGTGTTTTAGATATTAGACATCATTGGAAGAGCTATAATGGATGTAAACTGAGAAATTGACTTCCAATAGATATGTGCTTGTTTGTTAATGCATGCTTGCTGCATTTGCTTAGAACTCCAGAATTGTTTACATAGAATTAAATACATTTTAAAAAATCCTCATAAAAGATTGTTTTCTCATACTAAGGAAACAATCTTCCATAGGACTGTTGGTGATAGTTTTGGACTGTTTGTTTCAGTTGTTGGTGGGGTTGGAAGCGTGCTGCCTGTGGTACCAGGCGGGTTGCTGGATCACCATAAGGTCTAGTGATGGTCTAGGCAACCTTGTTAAGAAGGAGGGAAAACAAAGGTAGGTTTGGGTAAAATAAACACAAATTCACATAGTGCAGGCACAATTAGTATTTGTCTCCTTTATCTTTATCAAGAATAGCCCTCAGATACTCCCAACCACAAAGTTTCTCTATCAGTGTCCTTAATCGTTCCTGGGCTGGGCGCCTGCTGTGTGGGTTGGGTAGTTCCTGACCACTTGGCAGAGGCGTCTTTGAAAAATTTGTTGTGAGGCAGACTTGGTGGAGGTGAGGGTGTGGAGGGCAGGTGTGAGGGACCCTGGAGCAGGCATGCTAAGGTGAGAACCAATGCACCTTGTATTCTCCCCACCTTGCCTTTGTTCTAAGACTTCCTTATTTCTGAGGCCTATATATGAAGTTCCATCACCCATCTGTCAAGTTGTTGTACTGTGGTGGCTTGTGCATTGCTATGATGCTGGAAGCTATGCCACCAATGTTTCAAATATCTTCAGGGTCACCCATGGTAAACAGGTTTTAGTGGAACTTCCAGACTAAGACAGACTAAGAAGAAAGGCTTGGTGATCTACTTCTGAAAATTAGCCAATGAAAACCTTATGGATCACTACAGAATATGGTCCGATACAGTGCTGAAAGATGAGACCTCTAGGTTGGAAGGCACTGCACAATAGCTGCAACAATGGAGTCAAATGTATCAGTGATCATTAGGAAGGTGTAAGACAAGGTAACATTTTGTTCTGTTACACATAAGGTCGTTGTCTTAGGCTGGGTTCTCTAGAGAAGCAAAACCAGTAAAGCGTACATATATATAGAGAGAAATTTAATCTCAAGGAAATGGCTCATGGGGTTGTAGATGCTGGCAAGAACCAAGCCCACAGGTCAGGCATCAGGCTGGAGGCTTCTTCTGACTCACATAGCAGCACAGGCTGATGAATCCAAGATCAGCAGATAAGACTGCAGAGTGCTGGCTCACAAGTTGTGGAGGCCAATGAATCCCAAGATTGGCAGGCAGTATGGAAGGCCACTGGCTCGTGTCCCAAGAACCAGAGGTCAGATGATGATAAGCCGGATGCAAGAGACAGAGCAAATGAGGGAGCTTTGCCCAAATGTCCATAAATATATTGGATGTAGGCCACACTCCCGAGGAAGCTCCCCTTCCAACTGATTGGCTTATCACATCAGATCACATTATGGAGGATGACTACATCATTACATAACTGCCAAACTACATCATAACATAACTGCCAAACCACTGAGAATCATGGCCTAGCCAAGCTGACACACAACCTTAATCATCACAGTCCACCCTTGTCAACTTGGCACCTGTACACATCTCCTTAATCTCTGAATAAAGACAATTAAAAAAGTCATACTTGTGCCTAACATGATACAGTTAACATGGATACAACTGAAAATGCACTAGCCCCATTTACATCTTATATTTTATAAGTGAAGAAAACAAAAATATTTGATGCACACATACAAGGAAGAAATACTCATAACAATTACAGTCCTTGTTTCTGCGACTGTTTGCATGGTAATAACTGGTATTTAGGACTACCTTTTTCCACCACCCAGTCTGTATTCCCTTTTACCCTCAGCAAGCACCTCAGGTGGTAGTGGTTCTTTTTCTGAGGGGTGACCCAAACCTTCATTCCTGAAGGATCTGGGCCATTAGTAGTCATGTCGGAACTGGGTTGCTGTGGTTTTCCATTGACTTTAATCATAGTACACGGTAGTACTAAGAGACATCCTAAGGGATCTCCTGTATTCCAGACATAACTCTTCTTTACCTCCATTATGCAACACCAATCTGATTTCCCCGTGGTAGTCAGGATCAATCACACCAGCCAATATGGTAACTCCTTTCTTGGCCTGTTGATCCAGAGGCATGAGGAGCCCAAAGTGGCCAGGTGGCATTCTTAACTTCCAGTTCAGTGGAATCTGTGTTGTCTCCAGGTGGGAGCATTCCTCTCTTGGGAACTAAGACCTCTAGACCTGCAGAGCATAGGGTCATGGGGTCAGGAAACAAAAATTTTGTGAGTGGATCACTAGGGGTAATAGTGAGTGGTGCCACTCCCATTTCCACCCTTGATTCCTGGAACCATGAATCCCTTTAAAACTGATTGACTGATTACATCCGATCACATCATGGAGGATGACTATATCATTGCATAACTGCCAGATTCCATAATTATATAACTGCCAAACCATTGAGAATCATGGCTCAGCCAAGTTGACACACAACCTTAACCATCACAGTCGCCATGAGTCAAAGCTGACTCAATGACAGCTAACAACAACAACAACATATATGTGGCTGGGCTGAAGGGAAGATTTAGGGCAGCTCAGCGGTTTGGGCCAATGTCATTCTCCATTTGCATGGTGGATAGGGCCTCAGAGAAATCCTTACCACAGGGTGCAGGAACAGAAAAGGGAAGTTTCTTTGGGGAAGCAGAAGAGAAAAGTGCTAGTAACCCAGGAAATGCCTCTTAAATGGAGAAAATGGACATGAACAAGCACAGGTCCAGTAGGCCCAACGGGATTCTCAAATGCAGGCAGAAGTTTTTCTTCCTCTATATGTGAAGATTGGTGTGAGTCAGGCTCCACTGAGGGGGTGGCACAAACTCAAGCTTTCTGGGTCGGGTCTGTAGGCTTCATGCTTCTTTGAGGGGGTATAGTGACTCCTGATGAGGACTGTGCAGAGATGCGGGGCTCAACCACCACAGTTTGCCATATAAAGATGAAGATGAATTGGAATAAAATTAGTGGCTGGCCTCAGGGCACAGTGAAGGGCTGAGAAGGTGCCAGCCCTGGCCACTCTAAGCCAGCTGAATTGTTACTTAATGGAAACTGCCCCGGATTTGTAATGGGGGACCTGACCACTTATCACTGACTCCTACATAATGACCAGTTTCAATATGACAAACTTTCCCTTGAACCTGGAAACAGCTGTTTTGCAAATACCATGGCATTTGGACATAGGAAACCTCCATCAGAGAATAAAATGTGCAGGATAGACTGTTTTGGCTGGAAGGGGCATTGGAGAACAGAATTTGCATGGGAGAAAACCATCCTATACCTGCTGGGTAAGAATTAATACCACCACTGGAAACGGATCACATTAATCTAGTGTTTTGTTTGGTAAAGCAGGCACATTGGAGTTACAGCCATGTGAGGTCTACAAGCCATACTTGAGGGTTGTTGATTTGGCAGCAGGACATGCTTCGGGGGAGGGTCATTCACAGCCATGGAGGTGGGTGCATGAGATGGGCTAGGGTAGTCTTTGAGGTGCAGTTATTTTATTTCTCAGGAGTCTCTCCGTGGTGCAAATGAGCAACACACTTAGCTGCTAACCAAAATGTTGGCAGTTCAAGTCCGCATAGAGGTGACTCGGAAGAAAGGCCTGGAGGTCCACTTTCAAAAAATCAGCCATTGAAAGCCCTATGGAGCTCACTTCTGCTGTGACACACATGGGGTTGCCATGAGTGAGTGTCAACTCGATGGCAACTTTTTTTAAATACCATTCTGTGACACCCACTGATCCCTCCAGGAAGCAATAAGGTGCTGAAAATATCTTTTTGAGGCAGAGGAGATGGATGGGTTATTTGCTGAACAGAGCATAGGACTTGAAGAGGGTCTTGATCCTCAGCCTTATACTTACAGGAAGCAGTCAATTCCCTGAGCCCATGTCAGCATCCAGGAGAGAAGTGGTTTCAGGGATTGGTAAAAGAGCTGAGCGAGCTGGTATGGTGGTGCCAAAGGCTATTGCCTGCCCATTCCCACCCCTATTCTGGTATCTTTTTCTTTGGTGGAAGAGCCTGCCTCTGAGTCCCTTAACTATGGTGTAAGGAGAGGAAGAAACAGTAGTGGAAGGGACAAGAATAAGCCCTTTTCTAATCATGAGATATTCCTTGATTGCCAACTGCAGTAATCAGAAGTTTAGAATCATAAGGCTTCCATACATTTCTTGTTGATAGTTAACTTTCGAGTCGGCTGTGACTCACGGCGAACCCATGTACAACAGAACAAATTGTTGCCCAGTCCTGTGCCATCTTCACGATCAGTGGTGGGCTCGAGTGCATTGTTGCAGCCACTTTGTATTTTGAATGCCTTCCAACCTAGAGGGCTCATCTTCCAGCACTCTATTAACAACACTCTGCTGTGATCCATAGGGTTTTCACTGGCTGATTTTCAGAAGTAGATGGTTAGTCCTTTTTTCCTAGTCTGTCTTCATCTGGAAGCTCTGCTGAAACCTGTCCATCATGGGTGACCCTGCTGGTATTTGAAATACTGCTGGCATGTCTTCCAGCATCATAGCAACAGACAAGTCACCACAGTATGACAAACTGACAAATGGGTGGCAGAGAATAAAAGATGCTGATTTGGTAGTATAATGAAGGATGAAATTGAATATAAAACACAAGAGGATGGGAGGCAGGTCGGCAGGCAATAGTAATAGTTAAGGCAGGAGGAATGGAGGAATTAAAGCCCTAGTTTATTAATATTCAATAAATATTTGAGCATTTACTATTTAAAAGGTGCCAAGTTACATTCTGAAGACCCTGGTGGTGTAGTGGTTAAGAGTTAGGCTGCTAACCAAAAGGTCGGCAGTTCAAATCCACCAGGCGCTCCTTGGAAACCCTATGGGGCAGTTCTACTCCGTCCTATAGGGTCGCTATGAGTCGGAATCGACTCGATGGCAACGGGTTTGGCTTTTTTTGGGTGGGGGGGTTACATTCTGGAAGAAATGCATAGTCTCAGCCTTCTCAGAACATATGATCTAATGGGAACACAAAGCAAATAAATGAAGAAGTATAGTTCAGAGAAGAAAAACAAACATGGTGGAGAGACCCGAACAGTACAAATGACAGAGGAGTTGCCTTTGATCCAGGGGCAATAGGATAGCCTTCACAGAGGAAGCTGTCTATGAAATGGGATTTGAAGGATAAATAAAATTTCAATAGGTAAAGAAAAGGAGAAGGAAGTATAACCGGTGGAGAAAACAGAATGAACCAGCGCTTGAAGATAAGACAATGCAGAAAATCTAGTAAGCAATGAGCACAACAGGGTAGGGAGTTTTTTTTTTTTAGCAGAATGAGGCTCCGAGGCATGGTCAGAGCCTCACTGTGGAGGACTTGGATGACAGGTGAGAAACCAACCCTTATTTGTGGCCATGGGGATTCATTTGGGATTTCAAGTTGGAAGTGGATGGTGAGAGCTCTGAGGTTGATTGTGAAGGGTGAACCAAAGGGGAGATGTTAGAGATAGAGAAACTAATAGAAAACCTCCGGAATAGTCAAGGAGAGGGAAACATAGGCTGGAATCAGGTTATTGGTGCAGAGAAGGAGCCTGAAGGAAAATCCACGATGGAGGTAGATTTGACAACCGGCTGAATGTGGTGAAAAGGAGCAATAAAACATAACTCAGTTTTCAAGGTGTGTTGTGTTAGGTGCCACCAAGTTAATTTTCGACTCACTGTGACTCCATGTGACAGAGTAAAACTTCCCCATAAGGTTTTTAAAGCTATAATCTTTATGGGAGCAGATTGCCAGGTCTTTCTCCTGCAGAGCCTCTGGGTGGGTTTGAACTGCCAACCTTTTGGTTAGCAGGCAAATGCTTAACCATTTCAAGGTATAACTACTTAAAAACTGGTGCTAACTGCTATATGGAGGTCAGAGTGTGAGCCAAGATTGGGAGAGGGAAAGGTGGAGAGTTCCATTTTGAATATTAAGTTCAAATTTCTAGCAGACCCAGAAAAAGGTGTCTAGAAGCAGTTCAAAATGTAGATCTAAAGCTAGGAAGATAAAGTTATTTCTAGTGTAAAATAGGGATTTAAAAGTAGTCTTTAGGAAGAGAGATCTGAAGAGATAAGAGAACGCAAGATTGCCAAGGAAGAAGCCTGAAGACAAGGGGGCTCGCAGAACTTTAGAAAACTCACACAAATAGGTTGTCTTTATTCAGGTCATCAGGTAATTATAATACTTAGGGCAGGAGGAATGGAGGAATTAAAGACCTAATTTATTAATATGCAATAAATATTTGAGCACTTCCTATTTATAAGATGCTGGCTGTATTCTGGAAATGAACACAATTTATTTTAGGAAAAAGGAAAAAAAAGATATCTGAGAAGATGAAAAAAAAAGAACTGTACAGTAACCTGGAAGATAAAAGAAATGATTCTTTTTTTTTTAAATTGTACTTTAGATGGTTTACAGAACAAATAGTTTCTCATTAAACAGTCAGTACACATATTGTTTTATGACAATGGTTAACAACCCCATGACATGTCAACACTGTCCCTTCTCAACTTTGGGTTCCCAATTACCAGCTTTCCTGCCCCCTCCTGCCTTCTAGTCCTTGTCCCTGGGGTGTTGTGCCCCATTAGTCTCATTTTGTTCTATGGGGCTGTCTAATCTTTGGCTGAAGGGTGAACCTCGGGAGTGACTTCATTACTGAACTAAAAGGGTGTCCGGGGGCCATACTCTTGGGGTTTCTCCAGTCTCTGTCAGGCCGGTAAGTCTGGTCTTTTTTTGTGAGTTAGAATTTTGTTCTACATTTTTCTCCAGCTCTGTCCAGGACCCTCTATTGTGATCCCTGTTGGAGCAGTCAGTGGCGGTAGCTGGGCACCATCTAGTTGTACTGGACTCAGTCTGGTGGAGGCCTTGGTATTTGTGGAGAAATGATTCTTTACAAGAGTCAGCTGTGTCCAAAAAGCCATGAGAACTCCAGGATGACACAGGTTGAGGAAAAGTCATAGGAATTTGGTAATTAGTTTGTCATAACTTTCATGAGATAGAGTAGACTGGGAAGGATGAATTAAGTAGTGAGTTAAGGAAGTTAAGAACAGAGAAAGTTAGGAAAGGAAAAACAAAATTTAAAAAAAAAAAAGGAAAGCAAAAGTAAGGAATTAATAAAGCAGAAATTAATGTTAGAAAATAGAGCCCCATAGTTTGGAAGGTACTACACAATCGCGGAAATAATGGACTCAAACATGCCAATGATCATGAAGACGGTACAGGACCAAACAATGTTTCATTATGTTGTACATAGAGTTGCCATGAACTGGAGCTGACTCAATGGCAACTAACAACAATTTTTATTCTATCATTCGATATCACTCTTGTTTGGAGACCTTTGATGGCTTCTCATTGCTTAGACAGCGATGTCCAAACTCCTTACGTTGGCACCGAGGGTGAGAACCACATTCTGACCCTGTCTATCCGTTTTGGTTTTAATCCTCACTGAATATCTACATGAACCTGCTGCCATGCCAAACTAGTCTACACATCGTTACTCAAGTAGCCTTCTTTCTCCTTCCTCTAGGTCTTCTCTCCTGGAAGTCTCATCTGTATGCTCATCTAAACTGGGTCCAGCAGTTTAGAGATTAGCTCAAACCCATCTCCTCTACAAAGCCTTCCCAAATCACTCTGCTCAGAGGGGCAGCTTCTCAACTCTCTCACCACTTTCTTGGTAGACATTGCCTTTGTTTTTGAGTGTTTGATGTATTTTGCCATTGTAAAAGCATGGAATAGATTCTCAAGATCATTCAACTTTTAGAGGGGGAGGGATAGGAAATGGGTGTGTGGGGGTGCTAGTTGTCCACCAAAATCCATTCCTCCCTCCGTTCATACTAATGGGGTGGTAACTGGGCTTATGGCCACCCAGCCAGTGACCACATTTCCCAGGCTTCCTTGCAGTAAATGGTCATGTGATAAAGCTCTCTACAATGGAAAGTGAATGGAAGCTATGGGTACCACTTCCAGGCCTGACCCTTAAAATATCTTCGCATCTTTTCCCTTCCCAAGAGCTGAAATGTGGATGTGCCTATGGCCCTGTTTCATGCATATAGGAAAATCTCTAAAGGGTGCTGAAGAAATGAAGTGGACGAGGCCCTGGATGAATGTGCCAAGCAAAGTCACTAACCTGCTTTCTCTAAACCATACCATAAGAGACAAATAAACTTTGTTATTTTTAAGGAAATGTAACTCAGGGCCTCTTTGTTACAGCAGCTTAGCCTTTCAAACAACAGTGAGTGGTGCCTTGAACATATGCAGAGGAAGGCTCATCCATTCATTGGTCTCAGGGCATGCTAACCGGCCCTGTAGGACAAATAAGAGCAGACCTGGGGTGTCGCCTCCAGCCTAAAGAAGCTTAGGGAGCTCTGCAAGGCTCTGAGCCTTTGCAACAGGGAGGGTCAGGAGTCTGGTGGCCATGCCAGGGACATGACATAAAGTGGAGAGGCTCCTGACCAGTAAGGCCACATGGCCACTGGTGAGATTAAGCCCTGATCTCAGCTTAGAACAATAGGTGAAGAAGCCACACTTCACTGGAGGAGAGAACCAGCCTCGAAAGGTGAAAATACAAGGTGAGCCGTAATAGAGAGAACAGAGCCAGGGGAGGCTGGAGTTTTCGGCACTTGATTAGAGAGACCAATAGGAAGGTGAAGGAGTGGACTGCAATGTCAGCACAGATTTTCCTGAAGGGTGAGATTTCTTGAGGGTTAAATAGGGGAAATACCAGCCTCTGCCTTTGTCAGATTACTGGGGGGCTTTCAGTGGCTGGGGTGCCTGCAGAGTAGATGTGCTAAAGCCTAGGGACAGAAAGGAACGTCTGGAGGTTCACTGTTAGAAAGAAAACATACCAGAATACTGATTCTTGCAGAGTCAGAGGTTCTATCCCACTTAGCATGACGCTAGCCTGACTCTGACTTAGGACCAAGTCTGCGCAGATTGACCAACATTCAATCTGACATTGGCTGACGCTAGATTTGGCAACTTCTTGAATCTGACTTCTTTTGCTTAGACTTCTTCTATCTGGTCCTTTGAATACTTTGAATTTCTCCATCTCCACCTCCCCCGATTTCTAGAGGTGAGGTGGGAGGAGACTAATCAGCTGCCTGGTTTCTGGGGGCTGGGCCCTGCCAGAAACTCTTCTTGCCCGAGTTAACGTCATCAGTTAACAGCCTCATCTACACCTGACACCAAAACATGAGCAATGTTCAGAATTCTAGAAGCTGTACTTACATCTTGTCCCCTCAAACTGCACCTCCTACCTCCTCCATTCCCCATAACTCTCCATCTTCATATGGCTGAACTGGACGAGTTCTGCTGGGGTCTTGGGGTTGATTGACTTGACCTGCCAACCTTTCCCATAGAAGGGTCTCCACATTAGCCTCAGGTCAACTGCCTCACTCTTGCTTGATCTGGTCTCCTGCTCCTTAAAATGTGTCAAGTAAGGCACAAGGGATAGACATCCATCAACAACTCATTAAACCCCAAGGAGGGAGAGCCTAGCCCTGGCCATGGTGTCCTTCCACAGGTCTTCTCTCTATTACTATGAGCTTTCCTCATATAAGCTCAGCAGAACCTTCCTTTTCCCATAGTCCCTTTCTTTCCCTGCTCCTTCGTTGCCACCATGCTCCATATTGAGTTTCCCCTTGGTGTTGAGTAGGGCTCACAGGGATCCAGGAAGGTTGTCAGTTTTGGGAGGGAGATTTTAGAAGACACAGTTTTTCAGCCTGTTGGAGGGAAAGTGAACTCGGGCCTGAGATTTTGGTCTCCTGGATTCTAGTTTCTGCTTTGTTCCTGATACTCTGGGTAAACCTATAGCCCTTGAGCAGGCTGCTATTAAAAAAAAAGGCACCTTTTAAAATTATTTTTCATTCTTCTGCTTTAAGTGAAAGTTTACAATTCAAGTTAGTCTCTCATACAAAAATCTATACATACATTCTTATGTGACCCTAATTGCTCTCCCTATACTGTGACAGCACACTCCTTTCCACCCCGGATTTTCCGTTTCCATTCAAACAGCTCCTGACCCTCTTTGCCTTCTCATCTCACCTCCGGACAGAACCTGCCCATTTAGCCTCATGTATATACTTGAGCTAAGAAGCACACTCTTCACAAGTATTATTTTATGTCCCTTAGTCCAGTCTAATCTTTGTCTGAAGAGTTGGCCTCAGGAATGGTTTTAGTTCTGGGCTGACAGATAGTCTGGGGGCCATGCTTTCTGGGGTCCCTCTAGTCTCAGTTAGACCATTAAGTATGGTCAAAAAGGCAACTTTTAATGATGTATGTCTATAGGCTGTAGGGGAATCTAAAAAAAGGGGTTAAATGTGAGTAATTTTTGCTTTTGGTTCCCTTTTCCTGCCCCGGACAGAACACTGTTTTCTTCCTTGTCTCCAACTCACGGGGGCTGTTCCTTTGGGAGTATTTTCAGTTTAAGCCACTAGGTGGTGCCTCAGTCCTATGAGTAGCTCACCAAAGGGGCTCCTTCTGACGGCTGGGTCAAGAGCAAGGATTTTTGGGAGAAACTTCAGGGACAGGGAAGAAATGCACTCTATTCTTCCTGAGGATCCTTGAGGTCAACCTGAATGTTTCATTTTGTCATAGCTGCCTCTTAAACTTCCTCTCCTTCCATGACAGTCTGAAGAGAAGGAAGGAAGCTACCTCCCCAGCTTCCCTGCCTATTTCCTCAATTGGCAAATAGAGTAGGCACCTCTTCCTTTGGGTGGTCCTGGGGTGGGGAACTCATCTCAAGTTTACGAGAGGTAGTAGAGCCAAGTGGTGGACAGCACAGGCTCCTGATCTATAGGGTCAGGTTTGAATCTTGGCTCCACTTCTTATAAACTATGCAAACATGGTGAGTTCTCTATGCCTCAGTTTCCTCATCAGTAAAATGAGGATAAGGAGAGTGAACTGCCTCATAAGATTGTCACATTGTGGTAATATAGCTATTATATATTAGACTATCCAGGTTAGATAGTAGATCAAACCAAGCAAACTTCAGTCCTTGGTAGTATCAGTTGGCATCTTGCTTGGCCCTGTGGTGAGAGAATATCTATGTCTTTTCTAGTCTCTTCTCCAAGAACAAACTGTCATGTGTCCCTCTATCCCTGACCACAAAGCTGATATAAAACTATTAGCCTACTCTCCTAGTCATAGACTCCTTCCAACTGACCATATTCTTGATGCAGAACCTCCATACTACCATAATGACAGTGTCCAGACTCGAGGCTGGTTGTGCCATCTGCCTGCACGTGTTACTTCCTCCCTTTGTAACTATCTTGTATCTAGCTTGGCATTCTTTCTTTACATTTCTGGGTCTTCTGTTAGACATAAACACCTTTGAAATCAGATAGGTTCAAACAACCTTTATTCAGTGGTTCTAGGGAGCCCTGGTGGCACAATGGTTAAGTGCTCAGCTGCTGACCAAAAGGGTAGCAGAACCCACCACCACCAGTGACTCCATGGAAGAAAAGACCTGGCAACCTGCTCCAGTAAAGATTACAGTGTAGAAACCCTATGGGGCAGTTTGACTCTGTCCTATAGGGTTGCTATAACTCAGAATTGACTCAATGGCACACAACAACAACATGGCCAGGTAGTCCCTGGGTGGTGCAAAGGATTACCATATTTTTACATAAATAATGTGTGCATTCTGCGTTTGTTTGCTGGCTGTGCCCTACCCTCTTCAGGCACTCTCACAAGGACCACCATGCCAATCTTCTTCCACATGTTGCTGTAAAACAATTAGCATAGCACGCTTATGAAAATACCCACCAAAAGACTGGCGGTTTGAACCCACCCAGAGGTGCTTCAGAAGAAAGGTTTGGCAGTCTGCTTCCCAAAGTTCACAGCCTTGAAAACCCTATGGATGTGCAGTTCTACTCTGCAACAGTTGGGATCGCCATGAGTTAGAATCGACGGGATGACAACTAGTTTTTGTTTTATGGCCAGGTACTGTGTTAGTATATTTTGTACTTTCTGGGGGTATTGTTACCAGAGTGTGTATCTTCACGCCCAACAGCTTAGGAGTAGGAACCAGCTTTCTTCCGGGTATCTTCTCACAGCAGTAACTGTAAAGTCATCAGTTCACTGAGAAACTATTGAGGATATAGAGCTGTAAAGAGAGAGAAGAGTCCCTGGATATGATAACCTCCTATTGGACATCAAGTTGTAAAATGAAATTTCCCTCTCGTTGGGAGTCTACTCTGAAAAAATCACAGAGTGAATAGCAGTTATAATCTATTGACAACAACTCTCCTTACTCTCAGATTTTTTTGAATTATCTGTGCTTTATGCACTTCAGTTTCTTCCTCTAGTTAGCGACTAACTAGCTGGCTCTTGGGGTAATATGGAGACTTATGGACATATGGGAAATGGAACCCACCATGGGCTCAGGAATTTTGAGCATGATCCTGCTTAGGTGCAGGCGGCGGGGATGAGGGAGAACCGGATGGTCCTGAAGCTTTGAGAGCCTGTTCTCTGCCGCCAAGCATCTGTTTAGTGTCTTGGGGTGGAGAAGCAGTTCTTCCTTCCTGACCAGCTCACAAAGGAGATGAGCTTTTCCATTAGGAAAGGATTTCGTGTCTACACAAAAAAGACACACAGTCTCACTCAACCCTGACAGATAGATGTGTGCCTTGGATTCTGTAGTGTAAATGTTTTGTCTTTTTTTTTTAAAGCTTGTGCATATTTCTACTGAAGCCTGCTAAAGGATGTTGAGTGACCCCCTTCTCCTGATACCCTAAAATGGACACTAGGTCCCACCGCTGAAAATGACAGGAGTGAACTAACTTCTGTTGTAGAGAGCTCCTAGCCATGGAGGCTCCAGGAAGCCACCTTCCCCAGGCTTATTAGGAGGTAACGTCACAGCCACTGGTACCCCACTCCCCAGTATATACAGGCAAACTGGGAAGAGGGTGAAGACGAACTGGGGAGTGAAGCCACGGATGTGCAGTGTCTGTGTTGAGAAGTTATTTCATCTTCTCCCTCTGGGGCGAATTACACCTCCTGACCCAAGCGAAGTGAAGGGCAGACTCTGCGAAAATTACTTGTAGAAATTGGAGGTGCCTTTGAGTAGAAGAGACTGGCATCTTGGTCCCCAGTTGAATCACTTGCTGATCTGCCCAAGCCCACCTGAGCAGAGGAAGGAGCTTTGGAGGAGGACAGCTGGGCTGAGAGGGGTGTGGATCATGGCAAGGACACTTGAGTTTCCTTGGGCCTAGAAGACACAGTGGAAGGTAGCTGGGCTTGAGCCACTTGAGAGAGCTTCCCAATGAGAGGGAGTCCCCTGGGTGGTGCAAACAGTTAACACACTTGGCTGTTAACCAAAAGATTGGATGTTTGAATCTACCCAGAGGCACCTTGTAAAAAAAAGCCTGGCAATCTACTTCTGAAACATCAGCTGTTGAAAACCCTATGGGCACAGTTCTACTCTGACACACATGGGGTCGCCATGAGTTGGAGTGGCCTCAACAGCAACTGGTACTGGTCCCAATGAGAGGGGGACCCAACAATGAGTTACTGTGGTGCACATTTCTAGAGGCGGAGGCTGTGGGGAGTGGGAGAGGTCAAGCCAGAGCTGGATCTTCCGAGGCCTGTGCTATGCCAAGGCCTGGGGGCCACTAAAAGAGCTCTCACATGTGCTCTTTGAAAGAGCAGATATTTGAACACTGCCCAGATGAAGGACATCTATAGCTAGCTAAAACTACCCAGAGAAGCAAAGCCACCACTGGGGAGAGGCACCGCTGTGGCCAGTTAAATAAAGAGACACTTCTGTCTGCCCCTCTGCCTCCTTCCTGCCAGCATACTGGAGAAACTAGGCAGCTCAGAGCCTCCCGCCTCCCCTTCCTCTGTCACCTCCAAAGGTCTCAGCACAAAACTGTGCTAATGGGAGAAGATGTGATACATAAATCAAGTTTGAGATTAAAGTTTCAACTGGACTGAGTTTTAATAATAGAAAATAACCAAAAAAGTTTTGAAATCTGCCTAGGATGTCATTAAAAAACCAAACCCATTGCCACTGAGTCGATTCGGACTCATGGTGAGCCTATAGGACAGAGTAGAACTGCCCCATAGGGTTTCCAAGGAGCCACTGGTAGATTTGAACTGCCGACCTTTTGGTTGGCAGCCAAGCTCTCAACCGCTGCACCACCAGGGCTCCGGAATGTCATTAAGGGATGCAAAAGGCAGATTTGGCTGAGCTTGGTTGAAGATGGTCATTAAATTAGAGAAGAACAAAACTGCTCCATGTTCGTGCACCACTAAGTTGAGACAGAGCAATAAACAGGTTAGAAGTCTCTTAAACATGATCCGTCCCCAAAGGGACATGGGCATCTTTAAAAAAGAAAAATTTATAGTGTAAATTGGAAATGCTTTCATTAGTGGGATGTTATCCAAGCTTGTGGTATAAGACACAGATTTTTCCTAACACCAATGTCTTAATCAAAAGCAAATTGTATGAAGTCACTCGGCGTTAAGTCTTAGTAGATTTTCAGGCACTTTGAGGTAAAGAGTTGGGGATTAAGATTTAGTATTATTGGCCTAAACTTCCCTTGCTAGCCTCCTTAGAGTAGAATTAAAGTCTATCAAGGATTCTAAAAAGCATGTCCATAAAAAATTTCCCAGAGTTTAGGTATTGGAACATCTTTCCAGAACCCATATCCGTGTTGATTTGTTCCAGTTCAAACACTCAGCCTCCAGGAACTCCAATTCATGCTCTTAGGACTAAGGGAACCCTGCAGAATTTTAGTAACTCCTCCCCACCACCTCCACCCAAGTTAAGAAAATACATCTACCTGGTCTGGGGCACCACATTTGCCTGGACATTAGGCATGGCTTCTCTCGGCCTGATGATTACTTTCCTTGTCTGGTCACTGGCCACCAACTGTAACCTTAACTCTGCTTGACTAAGATTCCCTTCTATACTGTCACCCCACCAAAGGTCTCAACTTAGCCTAACTTACTAATTCCCTTATTTGGCCTTGACCTTTGCTCTGCCTATTAAGCTATGCTGTCTAGTTCTTGGTTAAACATTTTCAAACTGTGCCACTTTTTGTTTTCCGACCATTTTGCTTTTAAAGAATGCAACATGGAAGGTAAATAAGGTCAGTTGTTTTTGCAAAGGGCCAAGGATACTGGTTGGAAACCATTTATAGCAGGGCTATATCTCAAAGTTTTGTATGTTTTCTATGTTCAGTACATCTTGGAACATCTCTCACTGGTGCCTGGGGGACTGTTTCCCCCTGCCCGCCTGTACAGAAGCAGAAACAAAGACTCAAAGGAGCCTACTCATGGAAGAGAAAGATTCTGAGTCCCTGGGCGGTGCAAACAGTTAGTGTGCTCGGCTGCTCACCAAGAGGTTGAAGGTTTGAATCCATCCAGAGGCACCCCATAAGAAAGGCCTGGCAATCTACTTCCACAAAATCAGTTATTGAAAACCCTATGGAGCACAGTTCTACTATGACATACATGAGGTCACCGTAAGTCAGAATTGACTCAACAGTAACTTTTTTTTTTTTTTTTTTTTTGGAGAAAAAGGGGATAGAGGAAGTGGAAGGACAATGCAGATTGGAGTATTGAAGTCAGGAGGGGAAGAAAGACATCCTTTGGGAGGAGTGAGTGGTTGGTCCTTGGTGCCCACCAATCCATTGCCTGTGCACCACCTGTTGTCCTACTGTCCTGGGTCCCTGTAAGGCCCTAAACAGAGGATAAGGAACTTGGACACCTTGTGTAAGGAAGGGGCTATAAAAGGAAAACCTCATCCTAGGACAAGGAGGAACCATTCAGAATCAGTTGGAAATTTTCTTTTGAACCAGGGAAGCCATGGGCATGCTCATATTGCTACATATACAAATATGGTTTCCTAGCTTGTGGGTAAAAATGATGCATTAACTTGAATTTGAAGTTCTGTGTCTGTCAGCTATAGACTAGGTAATCTTCCAATTGAGAATATTATTTTGAAAAGATTTAAATGAATTTTAGAAAAACCCATTGCTGTCGAGTTGATTCTGACTCATAGCAACCCTATAGGACAGGGTAGAACTGCCCCGGGGTTTCCAAGGAGTGGCTGGTGGATTTGAACTGCTGACCTTTTGGTTAGCAGCCTGAGCTCTTAACCACTGTGCCACTAGGGCTCCAAGTAACAAAATAATAGATTGCCTGGGTGATGTATTGTGATGGTATATTTGGATATTCAGTTTGTTCTGGATGTGTTTGTTATTCCACCGATCTCCAGGATTGACCGTCTGATCTAGATCTTTCTGTGGCTGACAGTAGTTGTACTAACCCACACCGACTTTGTAGGTGGCCAATCGGTGACTTAGCTGGAAATCCAGAAGCCCAAGCTCTGGCTCCAAATTATGTGTTCCAACCTCAGACTCATGCTTGATTGCTTTTGTAGACTTAAGTATTCATTGTTACCAAGTCAGCTACCTGCATTTATTGTCAATTTTGGGATATTTCTTTGTATGTGCATATGTGTATGTGGTACAAAGAAGTAGAAGATATGATTATAGCACTTGAGGAGCTTATGCTCTAGTTAGAAAGGTAATACATAAAGTTAATAGGTTTATATTTAGAATTGCATCTTGTAGCTAAGCTCTCTAACAAGTTTTTCCTGGTCCCTAGATATGTTCTTATATACATATGTAATAAAACCCATTGCCATCAAATCGATTCCAACTCATAGCGACCCTCTAGGACAGAGCAGAACTACCCCATAGAACTGTCCCAAGGAGCGGCTGGTGGATTCGAACTGCCAGCCTTTTGGTTAGCAGCCGAGCTCTTCACCACTGTGCCACCAGGGCTCCACATATATAGTAAAACATTGAAATTGAAGTTTCAACTGCGGCATTAAGATACAGTAGCTACTGTTTGCCAAAATAAGATGGGAGAAAAAAAAAATACAGAATTTTAAAAAGGAATTTATAAATAATGGTCCCATGATTCTTAAATCACCTACTCAGATCAAGGCTATTAGAAGGGGTCAGAATATGGGGGTTAGATTTTGTGGAGAGGATTTCTTTGGAGAAAGCTGATCTTTGACCACCCACTCTACTCCCCTGCCCCCTGGAGGAGGACTGTGCGTGCCTGCTTTCTTTACTTTGAGCCTAATTGTGAGGGTGAAGGATGGGACTTGAACTGATCTTTCAGAATGCCTGCAGGTAGAGAACACCTCAGACAGGTGCTGGCTCACACCTGAGAAAGCTAGGGCAGCCGTGGCAGAGAAGAGAAAGAGTAGAGGGTCTAGGTTGTGTATTTCCCATTTACCAATTGGCCATGAGGGAGAACCAACATGGAGTCATTTAAGTGTTGCCTAAGGGGACAGCTTGGAGTGTGAGAGGATTCTATCAGGACTGCTAAGAACCAGGGCTGAGGGGAGATGGAGGGAAATGTCCATGTCTTGGAAGCTGAGGTTGGAGGGGCTCCACAGATGGCCTCCAAAGAGCCCATGGAAACACCCTTGAGCTTTAAACATGCTAGTCCTAGATGCCATGATGCCAGCTTGCAGTAGTTCCAATTACCAGTCAGAACTTCCTGTCATGTAGCCTTACCTCTCCTTTTAGCACTTTTAGCAACAGTTGGTGAGTGGGGAGGAGGTGAGCAGAGAAAGAAAGTGCTGACCATATCCCTTTTCTGAAGTCATCAGTTGTTTGCCAATGACAGGCCTTACTGGGGATGGGGAAAGAACAAGTAACTTTGCGTGGCAGTGTACCATGGTGGGTGAAAACACAGATTCAGGGGTCTAATGGATTCCAATTCCGGCTCTGGTGTCTGTGAGAGAGGTTCTTATTTCTCTGATTCATTTTCCTTTCCTGTAAAATGGGAGTTGTAATAGCATGCACATTGCAAAGTTAGGGGGCAGTCTGCAAGACCACCCTCACTTCCGACACCCACTGTAGTTTGGGGGCCCCCAAGGCTACACTCAGGTTTGATAATTCACTAGTAAGGAAACTGTGAATGGTTTCTCAGACTTTCCTTGTTTTTGATGATCTTGATAGTTTTGAGGAGTACTGGTCAGGTATTTCGTAGAATGTCTCTCAACTGAGATTTGTCTGATGCTTTTCTTATAATGAGACTGGGATTACAGGGTTTTGAGGAGGAAGACCACAGAGGTAAAAGTGCCATTTCGTCACATGATCTCAAGGATGCATACTGTCGACATGACATCACGGTTGACGTTGACCTTGATAACTTGACCTTGAGCCCAGTTAAAACTCTGGACACCAAGGTTTGGGTGAGGTAGTATTTGTCGGGTTTCTCTACTATAAACTCGCTAGTTTTTCTCCCTTTCCATACGGTACTCTTTGGAAGGAAGTTACTATGCACAGCCCAGACTTACGGAGTGGGGAGTTATACTCCACCTCCTTAAGGGCACAGCAACTACATAAAGTATTTTCATTTTTCTGCAAGGAATATTTGCCTCTACTCCTCATTTATCTATTTATTCAATCATTTGTTTTTGTCGGTATGGACTCATGGGTATTTATTTTATACTTTCGGTTATAATCCAATACTACTTTATTTATTTTGTTGCTCAAGTTGTTTCAGCTTTGGGCACTTTTTGTGGCTAGACAGTTCATTTCTTTTTATCACTGAATAATATTCTGTTATATGGATGTACCATAGTTTGTTTATCCACTTACCTATGAAGAACATCTTGGTTGCTTCTAGTTTTTGGTAATCATGTGTAAAGCTGCTATAAATATACCTGTGCAAGTTTTTGAGTGGACATAAGTTTTCAAATCCGTCGAGTAAATACCTAGGAGCTTATGATAAGAGTATATTTAGTTTTGTAAGAACCCACCAAACTCTCTTCCAAAGTGACTGTACCATTTTGCATTCTGACTAACAATGAATGAGAGTTGCTGGTGTTCAGCATCCTTACCAACCACTGATATTGTCGGTGTTTTGGATTTTAGCCATTCTAATAGGTGTGTAGTGGTATCTCACTGCTGTTTTAATTTGCAATTCCATAGTGACAAATGATATTGCGCATTATTTCAAATGCTTATTTGCCATCTGTATATCTTCTTTGGTGAAGTGTCCATATCTGTTGCCCACTTTTTGTTAATTTTTTTATTGTTGAGTTTTAAGCATTTTTGTATATGTTGGATATAGTCCTTTATCGGATAGGTACTTTGGGAATATTTTCTCACAATCTGTGTCTTGTCTTTTCATTTTCTGGAGCAGACATTTTTATTTTTAATGTAGTGCAACTTACCAATTTTTTCTTCCATCAGTCATGCTGCTGGTGTTGTATCTAAAAACTCATTGCCAAATCCAAGGTCATTTAGATTTCCTCCTATGTTTTCTTTTAGAATTTTTATAGTTTTGCATTTTACGTTTAGGTCTATAATCACTTTTGAGTTAATTCTTGTGAAAGGTGTAAGGTCTGTGTCTAGGTTACATATAGAGACCAATTATTCCAGCACCATTTGTTGTAAAGACTTTCCCTCACCCGTTGACTGTATTTGTTTGGGTCTGTTTATGGACTCTCTATTCCATTCCATTGATCTCTGCATCTATTCTTTTGCCAGTACGACACTGACTTGATTCCTGTAGTTTTTAAAGAAAGATACACAGAATACTGCCTTGTATTTAGTAAGGGCTACCTGAGTGTTAAGTATTATTAGTTCAGTAGCGATTGAAGTGTTAATTAATGTCTTGGTTTGGACTCTAATTTCTGAAATGAGACTGTATTTTGTTATTTAAAGTGACCATGGCAATGCAGAACAAAATTCAAACTCACAAAAAAAAGACCAGACTTACTGGTCTGATAGAGACTGAAGAAACCTCGAGAGTATGGCCACTGGACACCCTTTTAACTCAGTACTGAAGTTACTCCTGAGGTTCACCCTTCAGCCAAAGATTGGATAGGCCCCTAAAACAAAGAATAATACACGTAGCTCAACTATGTATACGAGACTAAATGGGCACACTAGCCCAGGGGCAAGGACGAGAAGGCAGGAGGGGACAGGAAAGCTGGACAAATGGAAATGGGGAACCCAAAATCAAGAAGGGGAGAGTGTTGACACGTTGCGGGGTTGGCAGCCTATGTCACAAAACAGTATGTGTATTAATTGTTTAATGAAAAACTAATTTGCTCTGTAAATCTTTATCTAAAGCACACACACACACACACACACACACACACACACACACACACTATCAGCATGACAGTGTCTATTAGAATGAGTAGAAAAGTCATGAGACTTCTGAATTTTCATCTTGTTCAGGGTCAAAGCTTCATTCATAGAATAAGGGGGTATCGGGAGACAAAAATAGAGTTTTAACTAAATCCTATTCAAGAAGCTTGTTCAACATATTGTTGTTGTTATTGTAAGGTGCCATTGAGTTGGCTGTGACCCCATGTACAATCAAACAAAATGTTTCCTCACAATCATAGTTATGTTTGAGCCCGTTTTTGCCGCCATGGTGTCAACAAGTTATTTTTGCTGAGGATCTTCCTCTTTTTCGCTGACGCTTTACCATCTGTTACACATATAAATATAATAGAAATTGTTTAAACATTTTAAAAACAGTTATTTCATGGATTTGAGCTAACCTGGATCAAATCATGTCTCTCCAAACATAATAACTATATCCCACAAGCAAACGCTTGATACTCCTTCATAAAATATAACACTCAGATGATATACGTATATATAAAAAACCATTGCCATTGAGTTGATTCTGACTCATAACGACTGTATGTGTTTCAGAGTAGAACTGCTCCATAGGGTTTTTAATGGCTATAATCTTGCGGAAGTAGATCTCCAGACCTTTCTTTCATAGAGACACTGGGTAGATTCGAACTGCGAATCTTCAGCTTAGTAGCTGAGCACAAAGTATTTGTGCCACCCAGAGACCTTCACGGATAGAAAGTGTCAATTCTGTGTTCTGATATAAGACTTATAAAGGGAATTATGCCATATTTCCTTTTCTTAATATTATAGTAATATAACCCAGGTAGAATGTAAGTAGTTTCAAATAATGTTTTTTTGTTTGGAAGCATAAACTTTAGGTTGACTTAATAACAGCACACTTTATTAATTACAAGTTTTTTTCTCAATGTTTATAATCATCGCAAACTGTGAGTCTAACACCACATCAATTATGCCTTGCATTGTATAGTATATTTATTTTTTAAGAAACTTTCTATCCCTTATCTCACTGTATGTCTGAGATGAAGAAATTATGACGCGCACTCTCCTACTCACTTTTGCTGTAGTTAGAGGATGTCATGATGGGCATTCCTATGAGGGACTTGTGTCAACTGTTACCCATAACTTCGCTCGTCCGATAGGAAAAACATCAGTCACTAAGAATTTACCAATAACATTAAAAAGTACCTCAGAATTAAGCATTTCCCTCGTAGTCTGTCTATTTTGTATTTTTTCCATGTTTCCATTTAGAAAAAGAAGATATCGTTGAAATTGGCCTCTTTGTGGAAGTAAACCTATTTACATGAAGATGAATAGTTAGTCTAAAGCAGGGACTGGCAAAATTTCTCTGTAAATATTTCAGGCTTTGTGGGCCATACCATCTTTGTCTCAGTTATTTAGCTCTGCTCTTTTAGCACGAGAGCAACCATAGGCAATATGTAAACCAGTGAGCGTGGCTGTGTTCCAACAAAACTTTATTTCCAAAAACAAGTAGCGTTTGGCTAGCGGGCTTTAGTTTGCAGATCCCTTGCTTAGAAGGTGGTGTGCCACTTCAAGCTTTTCTTTTGTTTGGAAGTAAGTGGAATTAAGTGAAATGTTAGTTTTTTGTTGTTAGCTGGCATGACGTCAGCCCTGGACTCATGGCAGCCTCATGCACAACGGAATGAAATGCTTCCTGGTCCTGTGCCATCCTTATGATTTGTTGCAAATCAGACAGTTTTGATCCACGGGGTTTTAATTTTTGGAAATAGATTGTCTGGCCTTTCTTCCTACTCCATCTTAGTTTGGAAGCTCTGTTGAAACCTGTTCAGCATCATAGCAACAAGCAAGCCTCCACTGACAGATGGGTGGTGGCTACGCATGAGAAGCATTGACTGGAAATGTGGGTCTCCTGCATGGAAAGACAGAATTGTACACTGAAACACCACGGCCTCAAAAACCAGTTGCTGGGGAGTTGACTCTGACTCATGACGATGCCATGTGTGTCAGAGTAGAACTGTGCTCCATAGGGTTTCCAGTGGCTGATTTTTTAATGGCTGCAGGTAGATCACCAGGCCTTTCTTCCAAGGTGCCTCCGGGTGGACGGAAACCTCCAACCTTTCAGTTAGCAGCCAATTGTGTTAACCATTTGCATGCCCCAGGGACTCCAATGGAAACCCTGGTGGCATAGTGGTTAAGTGCTATGGCTGCTAACCAAAAGGTCAGCAGTTCGAGTCCACCACACGCTGCTTGGAAAATCTATGGGGCAGTTCTACTCTGTCCTATAGGGTCACTATGAGTCGAAATCGACTTGAGGGCAACAGGTTTTTAGGGACTCCAAATGTTAGTAGGCAGTTTATAAAATTTAGTATGGAGTAGTAATGTTAACGGATGGTTTTGTTATCAGCCTGCCTATCAGGGGTCCTTTAAAAAATCTCCCAAGTACCAAAATTTGATTGGAAAATCTTCAAGAATAAAAAAGAACTTTCCTTTCAAGAAGAGGAATCAAAACAAAGGTAAATTCTATAACGTTGCAAACGCACCATTGGGAATGCCTCACCTCTGACTTGCAGACAATAGGCCATGCTTAGCAATGGCTCACTGTCCTAGAGAGCACCTCCAGCTACTCGATTATCTGCGGCATTGCAGGGGAGCAGGACATAGACTCACATGCAGAGCTTAAAAAATAGTTTACCTACCAAGCTTACACACTTCCCACATAGGGTAGACTCCAACCTGTCAGTTACAGCTGATTTATTATTACTTTGAGAAAAAAATACCTAATTCCTAGCCCAAGGTGGATCAGAATCAGCAAATGAGAAAGGGGGAAGAGGACAGCTGGAGGCTGCCAGCCTGAGAGCAAAGGAGGACTTGGCCTTAAAACAGACCCAACAATTGAAAACCTCCTGCCCTGGAGTCATTTCCTGCTGGGATTATCAGTCCTTATGTTCAGACTACTACTATTGATTTTGGTGAAGATAGTTACGAAATATAGATCAGATCAATCAGACTCATTATGGAAATAAAGGGATGTTGGCATATGTGTGTTTGTGAATAGATGGATGAAATTGACTAACGCAATGGCTTAGTGGGGTATTAAAAAAAAGAACAATTTTCTGGAGAAATGTTCAGCAATTATTTAGCATCCCAACGTATGTTGGGAACGCTACTACATATGTTTCCTGGAGGCAAATGTAGACAAGGGTCCTTTGACATTACAAGACAAAATGAGATTAGGAGCCTAATTAATCCTGACCCCAGTTCAGCATGAAAACTTTAATCATATCCTCTGCTGTCTTAATAAAGGGGAGAAAAACATCCAAATGTGTAAGAGCTTTCCAAAAATGAGTCCAGTCCAACTGGTTAAAATTATTAAAAAAAAAAGTCTTGGCACTTAAAGGCGTAAAATTATTCGAAACACTTCGTTTCCCAATGATGTTGAATAAATAAAGCATTGCTCTCCTTAAGTAAGGCCAGGTGTAGAAACAAATTACTTTGTTGCTGAACTTTTTAGAGATCTGTGCTTGCCTAAGATTGTTTCCATATAGTACAATGTGTATTGGGGGATTTGACTATCATTTGGTAATTGTGATCAATGTTAAATACTCAAGCTGAATCATTTATTCTTTGCATGAATTAATTTCATGCAAATTTAAATCTTGGCTGCCTAGCACTGATGAAATTAACTGAATAACTGCCAAACATCTTTGCTTTTTCCTAATTAGATGACATTATTATTGCTAAAGGAGCCCTGGTGGCACAATGGTTAAGCAGTCCGTTGCTAACCAAAAGGTCAGCGGTTTGAATCCACTAGCCGTTTTGTGAGAGGAAAGACCTGACTGTCTGCTCCTGTAAAGATGACAGCCTTGGAAAACCTATGGGGCAGTTCTCCTCTGTCCTACAGGGTCGTTATGAGTTGGAATTGACTCGGAATTGGCTTGACGGCACTCAGCAACAGCAACATTATTGCTGGGACGTATTTGAAATTCTTACGTCATCCAAGCTTTCAGTCTTGTTGCCAAGAAGAATTGGCTAAATTTTTTTTTAATTTACCTGTTACTGAGGTTTGGCTCTTTTGTCTTATTTGTTTCATATTTTTCTCTCTCTCTTTTAATGTAATAAATAAAATGTAACATATACAGATGAAGCCCTATTTGCCTCCACCCCCAATCCCTCTACCCTCTTTCGTACTCTAATGTAGTCTCTAACTTCATGTTTTTATTTTTTGTATATATATTTTAGTCGCCATGTACTATTTTAGTGTATGAATATCCAAAACAACAACAAAACAGTTGTGACTGTGTTGACTCCACCTCATGGCGAC
The DNA here is from genome assembly GCF_000243295.1 of Trichechus manatus latirostris. Lineage (NCBI taxonomy): Eukaryota > Metazoa > Chordata > Mammalia > Sirenia > Trichechidae > Trichechus > Trichechus manatus. The sequence continues at coordinate 7,018,330 of NW_004444030.1, read as the reverse complement.
CTCACGTGTGTCAGGAAGAACAGTGCTCCAGGGGGCTTTCAGTGGCTGATTTTTCAGAAGTACACAGCCAAATCTTTCTTCTGAGGTGCCTCTGGGTATACTCACATCTCCAACCTTATGGTTAGCAGCCAAGAACTTAACAATTTGTACCACCCAGGGACTCTAGTGTATGAAGAAACCACAATTATTTCTCCATTCATCTGTTGATGGACATTTGGTTTGTTTTACTAGTATAAACAATACTGCAATCCACTTTGCCACACTTGTTTCCTTGCGCACACGTGTGACAGCTTCTCGTGGGCATATATCTAGAAGTAGCATTTCTCTGTGTATCTTTATTGTCTACCGGACTATTATTGCAAAATTGCTCTCCACTATAGCTGTACCAATCAATGTATACTCCCACCAGTGTGTGAGAATTTTTGTGTATCTACTTCTTCATCAAACTTGATATTGTCAGCCTTATAATTTATAAAAATTTCCCAACCTAATGAGACTTAAGGGTGATAGATTTTGTTTTAGTTTGCCTTTGCTTGATTACTAGTTAGACACGGCATCTTTTCATATATTTTTGCTTCCTTCGTGTGGTTGTTAAAGTCACAGAGAATGATAATGAATTGAGATGGCAAAGCTTTCCAGGGCCAGGAATTAAAGACTGCAGAGAATGAGGGGAGTGATTAAGACTTGAGTAGATATCAGTAATGAGGAGGGGAAGAGCATGAGAAGGACTTCTCAGGATCAGCAACATGTGAAGGATGGGTTGGAAGTGGCACTGGGGACCTAAATGACCCCTACCTGAAATATATGGGGCTGCTTCCAAAGGGCTGAGGGGCCAGGGGGTAAGGGAGTGTCCTTAGGAAAGAGCCATGTTTTAATTAAGGCCAAAGAAGATGTAGAAGACACAGCAGAGTTTTCTGATTGGAGGTTGGGAGGTCCAATGCCCTAGCTGAAGGAATTGCGAGAGAAGGGAATAGATCATACTTAGCGTATAGGGAGAAATGTGGAGATGAGAGTTTGGGGACATGCGTATGAGGCATCATGTGATTGGCCCTGTTACTCTCTCAGAGGATGATGGGAAACCTGTTGTAGTAGAGTGGTCTTCCCTTGTTGGTATGGTAGCTCCAGGGAGTTATTGGGCTTGCTGCTCTTACTCACAGGAGCCCTGGTGATGCAGTGGTTGAAGTGCTCATCTACTAACCAAAAGGTTGACAGTTTGAACCCACCAGCTGCTTCTCGGGAGAAAGATGTGGCAGTCTGCTTCTGTAAAGATTTACAGGCTTAGAAACCCTATAGGGTCGCTATGAGTTGGAATTAACTCCGTGATGGTGGGTTTGGTTTGGTTTGGACGTGCTTGTTCTTTTGGTGGTCCCATGTTAGTTTCCTAGAGCTGCTGTTACAAAACACCACAAAGTGAGTGGCCTTAAAAACAGAGATTCATCATCTCATAGTTCTGGCAGCTGAAATTCCGAGATAAGAGTGTTGGCCATGTTGATATTTTCTGAGGCTGTGTGGGAGAATCTGTTTCTACCTCTCTCTGACCTCCTGTGGCTCCAGGAGCTCCTTGGCTCACAGCTCAGTGTCACGTGATGTCCTTCTCTCTCTCTTTCTCTCTCTGTGTCTCTGTGTCTTTCTTCCCTTCAGGAGGACAACACGGTGATTGGATTAGGACCCATCCTACTTGGGCGTGGCCTCCTCTTATCTAACTAATAACAACTTCAAAGACTCTTTCCAAATGGTCACATTCACAGGTACCTGCGTTAGGACCCCAATATATCTTTTTGGGGGGACACAATTCAATCCATAACAGATCCGTAGAACCTAACATGGTGCCCTTGTCTGAGTCAATATTTCCCTATGCTTCTGGTCCTCTAAGCTGTCCAGCTGTCTGCAACACCAGGACTAAAGCCAGAAGCATTTGATAATCTCTGTTTCCAGAATTTAAAAAAAAAAAAAAAAACACAACCTTGCCGTCGAGTCCATTCTGACTCATAGTGACCCTATAGAACAGAGTAAGACTGTCCCATAGATTTCCAAGGAGCACCTGGTGGATTCCAACTGCCCACCTTTTGGTTAGCAGTCATAGCTCTTAACCACTGTACCACCAGGGTGTCCAGAATAGGACTCACAAAAGGAATTCAGAACTGGGGAATAAAATTCACTAGGAGCTCCACTAAAAAGTATTTTTTAACTATCTCTGTCTTAGCTGTGTAAATATGAGTTATTTTCTTTTTGGCTTAGCCTTAATCAAAAACTTCACAGGAAAATATTTTTATTATTTAAACATGGTTTTCCACCAGGATTACATTCGATGCTAACATCAGTTCTCAGTGGGTCGTGGATTGTTTGGCTTGATATTCTGCAGAAAGTAACGTGTGTTTACTTAGTACATGTTTATCTATAATTAAAGTGATATGTTTTGGGAATATTTGTTACTAGGAGTCCTCTTTATGCTTACAAAAAACAAATTTCATACCGTTTGTGAAAATTTGCTGCTTACTAATACACAAATTTTCTTCTGTTGTGTGGTATCACATTTGTAACAGGGAAGTAATTTCAGTTTCAAAAAATACCTAAATCCTAAAATTATCTAAATCAATATAGCACTCATAATATCTTGAAAATTAGTGAAGCCTTTCATATTTACCAAAGAGTCAGTGATGAGTTTAGATGAAGGCATTAAGGGGTAGAACTTATTTGGCTTAGTGTCCCATATCACATCAGATAATGCAAAGGCATATCCTGCTCCTGGTTTTTGCCCGTCACCACGTGGCCTCTTGTCTTTAAGACTGTCCGTTGCCTTTGCAAATGTATTATTTGAGATAAACCATTCCTGGTAGCTGTAGTTATATCTTGATTTTAAAAAATCATAATAAACAAATACTATTGTTAAGTAGAAATTAGGGAACCATCGTTCAAGAACAACAAGAAAAATAACAACAACAACAAAAACCCTCACAAAGCCAGTTACTACCAACTTGGTTCCAACTTGTGGTGACCCCATGTGTGGCAGAGTGGAACTATACTCCATAGGGTTTTTAAGGCTGTGATCTTTCGGATGCACATCACCAGGCCTTTATTCTGAAGCACCTCTGGGTGGGTTCGAACTGCCAACCTTTTTGTTAATAGTCGACCACTTAAGTGATTATGCCACCTAGGAACCTAAAACCACTTACCACTGAGCTGGCTCCGACTCAGGGTGACCCCCATCAGTGTCTGAGTAGAACTGTGCTCCTCTGGATTTTCAGTGGCTGATTTTTTTTCTGGAAGTAGATCTTCAGGTCTTTCTTCCAAGGTATCTCTGGGTGGACTAAAACCTCCAACCTTTTGGTTAGCAACTGAATGTTTTAACAGTTTGCACCACCAGAAACAAGGTAACCAGTTGCGGTTGAGTCGATTTCGATTCATAGCGACCCTATAGGACAGAGTAGAACTGCACCCATAGGGTTTCCAAGGAGCGGCTGGTGGATTCGAACTGTTAGCAGCCATAGCACTTAACCACTGTGCCACCAGGGCTCCAGAAACAAGGTAGTGTGATTCAAAAAAGCCTCCAACTTGCTCACATTTATTCATTCAGTAAATATTCAGTGAGTGACCACTATGTGGCAGCACTGCAGAAATGCTGAGAATAAATACAGCAGGGGGGAAAACCCTCACCAACGCTTGTCTTTAAGTTTGTATTCCACACCAACATGTATGCGACTAGAGGATCTGCTTCCGTGTCTTCTGTGTCTTCTTCTGTGTCCTAGTGCTTACAGTGGTCGTCTCAAGTGACAAGTCTGAAAGCAATGAGCAAGAAATACTTTCACTTTATTTCCATGAGCGCCATCTTTCAGGAAATCCCCAATGATCCAAAGCCTGGCTGAGAGATGCTGATGCCATGCGGAGCGTGGCTACTGTATAACGCAGATGTAATTGTCAGAGACAATTTTGTCCTCCTCCATGACCTTGTCCCATTTTTGACAACTTCCCTAGTGCCATTTTTCTCTGCCGGATGACCTTCCTCAGTTTTCCAGTCCCTTCATTATGCCTCATCCAGTTAAGTGTGTGCCTGGTATGTGTAGAGTTTAAAAAAGGAGGACCAGACACACCATTGCCTTCTAAGCACTTAGGGTTATATTGAAGATTTAAGGCATGTGAGATTTGATCATAAAGAAATGTGTCTGAATTAGACAAATGTTTCCAGCAATGATTGTAATGATAACACTGTTAAAATTCACGTTGTTGTTGTTGTCAGGTGCCGTTCAGTCGGTTCTGACTCATAGTGACCTTACGTGCAACAGAATGAAACACTGCCCAGCCCTGCGTCAACCTCACAATTGTTATTATGCTTGAGTCCATTGTTGCAACCACTGTGTCAATCATCTCATTGAGGGTCTCCCTCTTTTTCACTGATCCTCTACTTTACCAAGCATGATGTCCTCCAGGGACTGGTCCCTCCTGATAACATGTCCAAAGTATGTGAGACAAAGTCTTCCCATCTTTGCTTCTAAGGAGCACTCTGGCTGTACTTCTTCCAAGACAGACTTGTTCATTCTTCTGGCATGGTATATTCAATATTCAATATTCTTCACCAACACCATAATTCAAAGGCATCAATTCTTCCTCAGTCATCTTTATTTATTGTCCAGCTTTTGCATGCATATGAGGCAATTGAAAACACTCTGGCTTGGGTCAGGTGCACCTTAGTCTTCAAAGTGATATCTTTGCTTAACATATATACATGAATATAAATCAGCCATTGAAAACCCTATGGAACACACACGGGGTTGCCATAAGTTGGAATTATTAACTCAATAACAACTGGTAACTGGTATGCATATATTCCCCAGGTGGCACAAATAGTTTGCACTTTGCTGCGAACCTAAATGTTAGCGATTTGAACGCACCCAGTGGTAACACAGAAGAAAAGTCCTGGCAATGTGCTTCCATTAAGATTACAGTCAAGAAAATCCAATGGAGCAGTTTTGCTCTGTAACACATGGGGTTGCCATGAGTCAGAATAGACTCGAGGGCAATTTACAATATATATATGTAAATATATACATATATAAATATACATATGTATACACACACACACACACACACACACACACACACACACATATATATATAAAACCTGAAGCAACCTGTTGCTGTTGAGTCCCTTCCAACTCATAGTGACCCTATAGGACAGTGTAGAACTGCCCCATAGGGTTTACAACTGCCGATAGATTCGAACTGCCTACCTTTTGGTTAGCAGATGAGCGCTTAACCACTGGGCCACCAGGGCTCCAATATATACATATGACTTTTTTTCTTTAAGTGACTACATTTGGTTATATCTGTAAGCTCTAATTTTTTAAAATCAGTTATGTCATAATTGAGGATGCAAAGGATTCTAAAACTGAAAAGAACAAAAAACAAACCTGTTGCCATCGAGTCTATCCCGACTCCCAGTGACCCTACAGGACAGAGTAGAACTGCCCCATAAGGTTTCCAAGAAGTGGCTGGTGGATCCAAACCGCCAACCTTTTGGTTAGCAGCTTGAGCTCTGCAAGTTACTAAACTGCTGTATGTTAACACACAAAACAAAGGATGGTAAAAGGCAAGGCATAATCAGATGGTATAAAGAATGCAGTAGGATTATAGTAAAGGTGACATCAGTGTGGGAAATAATTTGCAGATGTTTTGAGACTTAAGTTTGACCTTGAAGGAAGGATACGATCTGGATGAGGAGGAGGGTGGGAAAGAGAGTGGCAGGACAGTGTTGTAGCCCTGGCAGTGTGACCACCGATGCCCTGACTGGTTCTGTCTTTCCCCATTTCCTTGAGGGAGAGAGGGATTCCCTACACAATGTCATCCCTAACCAAGGTGTCCAAGTCCTGGACCCACTTTGGAGATTAGTGCTTATGGACTAGTGTACAGAACTGGGGGGGTCCAGTTTATCTACAGATAGTGGGTCAGTTGAGAGGAATGCTGTTTCACTAGGAAGAGTCCCTGGATATTTAATGGTTGACTGGTTATGGATGATAGGACTCATTGGTTCAAGCGAGTTAGTTTCCTGTCAGCTCTAAGAAATGATGACAAAAACGTTACGTGCAGGACCAAGATTGCAAGATAGTAAGCGAAATCTAGAGGGGCCAAAAATGAGGAGGAAATTGAAATCCAGACCAATAAGCCCCTAAGCTGTCCTTAGGTGAAGAGGTTTCTGGAATCTAGGGACTTGTGTTTTAGTATCCATGTGGGGTCAGACCATGAGTCTTTGAGACTAAGCTAGGAGGGGAGGATGAGTTGGACCTGAGGCCTCTGCATAAAGTCAACACACCATGTTGTCAACAAAAGGATAAAAAGGAAAAAAATTCATCTGATGGTACAGAGGGGCAACAAGGAAGCCTGTCATGTGCTGGACTTTGGATAGAAAAACATTCCTGAGAATTTTTAATGACAAGCTTATGCTTCGTGCTGGCTTGCGGTTTGAATTTATACTATCTGCTAAGAAATTAACATAAAAATTTGTCCCAGGCTAATAAAACCCTGGCAAGTGCAAGAGCAAAAGCAAAAAGATTCTGGAAGGGCAAATCCTTAATGTAGTTTGCACTGAATTCCCATGAATAAAACCCTGCTGAAGATGAACTCACAATCAAAATTTCGATAACAACATGTTAAGTTCAATAATTCTTGTTGTCTTGGAATTTTGACAGGAGCTCCAAAGGCGGAGAACAAGTGTCAGTCCATTTATGAAGGACAAGTGAAGAGACTGTGAAACTCATTTTTGACTTTTAGCACTTAACTTGCCTGCAGAGCGCATAAGGGAAGCCTTGAATATTGATAAGAAGGAATTCTAGAGTGAGAAATCCTTTAGAGGAGAGAGGGTTAAAGATGAACTCGGTGTTTCTTTCTCTTCGCCCAGACAACTCAGGGTGAGGGAAGTTCAGTGTAATAGTCAGACTGTTTTCTCTTATCTGGAATTTAAAGATATAGCAACTGATATCTGATTTATGCTTGGAAATATACAATGGCAAGAGGCTGACCAGGTGCCCTGAGGCAGAGTAGAGGGGTACTAGAGGAAGAAGCTACATTTCCGCCGAGTGAGGATAAAAGTGAAGTTTCTTGTGGGTCAGATGTGGGCCCTGTGCAGGAAGGAATCTGAGACAGGGTTTCACCTGGACAAAGAAGTGGGGTGATTACAGCAGGAAGATCTTGGATTAGAAGCCAAAGGCTCAGGGTTCTCCTGTGTGGCGCCTGGAGAAGAAATTGCCCACATCAGGAGGTAGGTTCTCAGAAGAGGCCATCTTTGAAGAATCCAGAGAGCATTCCAGGAGAGAAGGAAAATGGGCATTCAGCAATCTGTCACATCCTGAAAGCACCAATGCTATATTACCACTGCACTGGTCAAGTAAGACTCCCCATCAGATCTTTGGAGCTCAGGTTCACAGAAGTGGGTTAATTATTTATAATCCTCAGCTCATGACACACTCATCGTATTCATCATTAATCTATGCATGACCTGCTTGTGTACTTATTTTTAATCATGTAATAAGAACCCATGAAATAACCACCCCAAACAAAAGCTAGGACCTTGATAATAACCTAAATCTAATGATGTGCTGCCCCCAACCCATCCCCCTCCCTACCTCAACTCAAAGTAGTCATCATTCTGAATCCTGTGTTCAGCATTCCTTTGCTTTCTTTTGTCTTAAAAAAAAAAAAAAAAGAGCTTATTGCGGTATAACAAACATTTTCTATATTTTCTGTGAAAGTACAGAAAAGTGCACAAATCTTAAATTTACAGCTCAACAAAATCAAGGGTATTCTTTAAAAACACCAGTAGACAAGATTTTGGCCAGACTGATTAAGAAACAACAAGAAATAGAATAAACCACAATAGCAATAAAAAGGGAACATAACTGTATATCGAGTGAATATTTTTTTAAAAAGAACATCTATGAGCAATTTTATGCCAATAAATTAAAATATGAAATAGATAATTATGTAGAAAAATATAATTTAATAAAACTGATGAGAAGAAACAGATAACTTGAATAGATAGATGTAAAATCACTAAAGAAATTGAATCTGTAGTTAAAAATAAAGCATCTGCCTACAACCAACCAACCAACCAACCAACCAGCTAGCCAGCAACAAATAAAAACCCACCAGGCCCAGAGGATTTTGTAGGGTGACCACTAGCACATGTGGAACGCATAATCCCATTGTTACACACACTCTTTCTGTGATTCTGTGTTTCCATGAAGGAAATCACCTTGCTTTGTGGATGAGATTGAGCCATGGCCATATAAACTTGGACATGTCCTATTTGAAATTCTAAACCTTTCAAAAATAGTATCACAGGTTCTTAAATGAATTTTTGGCCTCTTAAAATTGTTCATAAACAAGTAATTGAGCCACAGTTTTAGTCAGTGAAAATAACTTTAGGCTACTGTAGAAGAGCAGGAGTCCCTGGGTGGCGCAAATGTTTATGTGCTGGACTTCTGACTGAAAGGTTGGTGGTACGAATTCATCCAGCGGTGCCACGGAAGTAAGGCCTGGTGATCTGCTTCCGAAATGTCACAGCCTTGGAAACCCTATGGAGCAGTTCTACTCTGCACACATGGGGTCGACCTGAGTTGGAACTGACTCCATGGTTACTAACAACAACCCTAGAGGAGCACTTTTTTTTTCTTTTTTTTTTTATTGTACTTCAGGTGAAGGCTTACAGAACAAATAGTTTCTCATGAAACAGTAGTAGACATATTGTTTTATGACACTGGTTAACAACCCCACAACATGTCAACCCTCTAACTTCTCAACTTTTTTTTTTGGTGAAAATACACATGGCCAAAGATACACCATTTCAAAAATTTCTACATGCACAGTTCAGTGACTGACTACGCTCTTCCAATTGAAGGAGCACCTTTTTTGGTTTGAAAACATCAAGTGTTCCAGATAAATGTGCCCTTTGTTAACCAAATTTTCTCATCAATTCATGCCACAGGGTTCAGAAGCAATATATTTCCAAACCACACAGGAATTCCTGGGAATCAGCCATATGGTTAATTGTGTCAGATTAGCCCCTTCCTTGGAAGTTAAAGCATTTTGAAAGATAGGACTTAGAACAAATTATATCTAAGTCCACATTTTAATGAGCCCTGCTATGGTGGGATTCTACTGTGTTTTCTTTAAAATTTAGATTTTGCCTAGTTATTCTAGTTCATTCTGTGGCATTTCCTCATTAGATAACTCCACAGCTCAAGCAATATTGCCCTGACTAATTAGTGGTTGTGGGTTTTTAACTTGGTTTATGGGTTGTTGCTTTGACAGGTATTTTTTAACCTCTTGTCTAGGCTAACATATAGAGGTTTTTGTATTAGTTTCCTCCGTTGGCTAAGACTGTCGTGGTACTATAATTCTTCAGTCAGTCAGTTACTCAGGTGTCCGTTAATTTGTTCATCAACCATTTTTTTTTTTTAATCTTCTGTGTATCAGGCAAAGTTAGGTGCTGGAGACAGAAAGATAAGGTATTGGCTTAGCCTTGAGTACTTCACAGTCCAGAGGGAGATGTGACTATGCTCCTAGATTTATCATAGCAGGATAGGATAATTGCTATTACTGAGATGAGTCAGAGGGCCAGGGCAGTGTACAAAAGAGAGGAATTAATTCTGCTTCACACAGAAGGTGAATTTTGAGCCATGTTGAAGGGCTAAATAGGCATTTGTAAAAAAGAGTAAACAGAGGAATTAAAAAAAATGCAATCTGAAATTATCTAGAAATGTAGAAGTTCAGTATGATTGGAGTATAGAGTACATGGGGGAATTTTGGGAGATGAAATTAGAAAGAGATTTTGAGGACTGTGTTAGTTACTTATTATCATGTAACAAATTACCCCAAAACTTGTTGTGTGCCATCGAGTTGACTCCGACTCATAGTGACCCTGTATGATGGAGTGGAACTGCCTCATGATTTCCTAGGCTGAAATCTTTACAGGAGCAGATTGCCAGGTCTTTTCTCCCGTAGAGCTGCTGGTGAGTTTAAGATTTTATTTCTGCAGATTTACTTCCCCTAAAGGTAATGCTTCTGCACATGTTTGGTCTAGAGCACAGTGTGGGCATCAGCTGGAATTTATTGATTTCATCGCTCCTTTGAGAACTGGTCCCTTCTAATGTGAGCTGTCTTGTCAATCAGAAGAAACATCTGTAATTATCAGTCTTTTTCCTTTTTTTGCAATCAGAACTTCTGTTTGATGTGAGAAAAGTCGTTACTCTTTCTTGTTCCTTTATCATTCCCGCTGTAAACTATACTTCAGTAGAGATGCAGCCTATGAATTTGCTAACATTTAAAGGCCACACTCCCACCCCCATTCTTTCCATTGGCAGAAATGGTGTGTATCTTAGTCGTCTAGTGCTGCCCTAACAGAAATACCACAAGTGGATGGCTTTAACAAAGAGAAATTTATTTCTTCACAGTAAAGTAGGCTAGAAGTCCAAATTCAGGGCATCAGCTCCAGGGGAAGGCTTTCTCTGTCGGCCGTCTCGTCAATGTTCCCCTGGACTAGCAGATTCTCCGTGCAGTGACCCCGGGTCCAAAGGACACGCTCTGCTCCTGGCACTGCTTTCTTGGTGGTCTGAGGTCCCCCAGTCTCTCTGCTCTCTTCTCCCTTTTGTTTCTCAAGAGATTGCCTCAGGATACAATCCAATCTTGTAGATTGAGTCCGGCTTTAGGAACACAACTGCTGCCCATCCTCCTTCATTAACATCATAGAGGCAGGATTTACAACATATAGGAACATCACACAATACCAGGAATCATGGCCTAGCCAAATTGATGCACACACTTTTGGGGGGACATAATTCAATCCATGACAGTGTGTATATGAAAGCTGAACAGAAAATGTGAAGACTGATGAAAATAGCTATTTTTACCTAACTCTGAAAGCTATTCCTAGTAGAATTTCTGTTGGCAAGAAAAATGAACTTTTCCCCAGGGATGTCACTAATGTGGTTGATACACGCTGTTGAATGTCTTCTGAAGCAACACATAAGGTTCCACTTGAATAAAAGAAACCAAGGTTTATCTGTCAGGTTCAAGGCTAGTCAACAGTGGATTTTTTAAAAATCTTAAATATCAAACAGGTGGATGAAATATGGTGCTCTAACTACAAAATAGAAGCTACCATGTTTGATAGAATGAGAAATGCAGCAATTGGCCTTTCATTGTAAGCAGCTTTTTCTTGGTGTTCATGACATAAATTTTGTCTTTATTGTTACGTTTCAAACACATTGTCCTCCACCGAACAGGGAGCCAATTACCACCTGATCCTTGTGATTACAAACGGGCCATTATCCTGAGTAAACCAAGGCCAGAAGTTTAAAACAACAAAAAAGAAGAAGTGAAATTAGACCTTAAAAAGAGCCCTGGTGGCGCCAAGTTTAAGTGCTTGGCTGCTAACTGAAAGGTTGGTGGTTCGAGCCCACCCAGCTGCTCCATGGGAGAAAGACCTGCTGATCTGCTTCCATAAAGATTACAGCCAAGAAAACCCCATGGGGCAGTTGTACTCTGTCACATGCAGCTGACACGAGTTGGAACTGACTCGACGGCACCCCAAAACAACAACAGACCTTAAACAAATCCATTGTATATGAAAGCAAGTCAAATAAAATTGATAATAAGACTGTGGTGGTACTATGGAATGTTCGTCAATATGAATTTGGGAGGATTCCAAGTTCTATTACTAGACTTCCTCCTCTTCACTAAACATTGTATCCAGTTACTAGGGTTTTTAGTTTCCCTAAGACTTCTCACTTTTATTTTTTACTGTCATTAACTGTGTGAAAGTAGCTATTAGAACTCAAAGTACTTTATTTCAATAGATCTGCTTCCGCTAAAAGTAATGCCCAGTGACTGGGAAAAGTTGTACCCAGTGACTGGGAAACACAGAACTGTAGTCTCTCTAAGGGGCTGTATTTTATGTACCAAATAGAATTACCTAAGATCAGAGGGAAACCATGGGTCCCCTCTACTTCTCAGGATCTGATGAAGACCCCCTTGTCTCTGTAAGAAGAATAGGGTATGAAGTGGGGCTTCTGAACCTTTTCATTCTGGTTTGAACCCCTGCTGAGAATTTGCATTTCTAACAAGTTTCCAGGCGATGCTAATATTGCTGGTTAGGGACCAATTCTGAGAACCATTAGTAGAGCAGTGGGTCTCAAAATTTATTATACATGAGAATCATCTGGAGATCTTGTTAAACTGTAGATTCTGATTCAGCATACCTGGGGGTGGAAATGCCAATTCTCAACAGGGGTTCAAACTGGAACAGATCAGTTTGAAACCCTGGTATGAAGCCTGCCCAGGAAGCCTTGAGGCACTTTGAGGGTTGAAACAGCTGGAGATGTTTGTCCATCCAAGGAAAGCGTAACAAAAACACAAGGGAAGAGGTGTTTTTCAAGACGGGGAAGACTCTGGCTGAGAGTGACTACTCATCTTCAGTTTAAACGTCTGCAAATTCCTGTTGAGGGGCAGACTTTTGAATAATAAAATAACTGATCTAAACCATCTGTCTAAAAAACACTCTACTTGCCTGGAGAGACTAAATTATACTCTATTAAGAAGGTTGAAATTGTACCTAAAGCTAGCTTTGTAGACAGTTATAAATCTATCTGAAGGCTTTAGGATTTCCCAAGGCACCCAATTTTTGGAGGAATTGCCTAAAAGGGGCTCACCGTATAATATTAGCAATAACAATCATTTGTTAAGTGCTTGGAGTCTTTGGGTGGTACAGACTTTTAAGCACTGGGCTAGTAACCGAACGGTTGGCTGTTTGAATCTACTCAGAGGCACCTTGGAAGAAAAGCCTGGTGATATACTCTCAAAAGGTCACAGCCATTGAAAACTCCATGGAGAACACCGTTCTACTCTGAAATACATGGGGTTGCCCTGAGTCGAAATCGACTCAACGGCAACTGGTTAACTTGTTTGAGTACTCACTATGTGCCAGGTATAGCACAAAGCACTCTATGATGTTTCCTCTTTTTATGCATTGTCCAGTTCTATATTTCTTAAACTGAAATAATATGCCAACAATTATACTTCCTTCTCTCTCTCTCTCTCATTATATCCACATGTACTTTTCTTTCAGGCAAATCCTTAGTTTCTTGAGATCAGGGACTATATGCATGGCACTGTCGTTGGGATACTAAGGTAGGTAACATAGGTGTGCTTTGTACCCTTCCCGAGCTTACAGTCTGTCCTGTGACTTCAATTTTGCCAAATGGATGAATATATACAGGTGACACATATTTGGCCAGATAGCACCAGCCTGAGGGTAAGTTAATAAAAAATAGTCATATTCAAAATTACTTGCTTCATATTTCGTGGCCCAGAAGGGAATCTAATATGGGTTTCTGAGAAAACATTAGACATCTTTTGCATTCATGGTGCAACATTGACACTCTATTATGATGTTACTTCCTAGTCCCTATGGTTGACATTGACCTCTTGTGTGTCTTGCACTGTCACTGATGTTGGTAACTGTTGTCTCCTCCAGTCATCACCACCAAGATGTAGAGAATAACTCCCCTGCCCATTGGTATAGGAACATTGTTCTGGAGGCCATGCACATCACTTTATTATAATTTGCTAGCTTGTTGAGTTCTTTACTTTGACTTGCTCTTGGCATATTCTAGCCCTCATTCTTACCTCTGGGAGTTTTATACATGTAACTCTGTGCCATATTAAAAATTGACCCATTTTCTGTTTTGGCATCTCCAATTTTTCTTCAATTATTGT
>NW_004444030.1:6930662-7004466 GCF_000243295.1 Trichechus manatus latirostris | reverse complement strand
ATATATATATATATATATATGCTGTTTCTCATAATGTAGGATTCTTGGCTCTGAGGACCATATGTCAGCTTCAATGCATTTAATTATTGACTCTTCCCTGAGCTTACTGGGCTGAGACCTGCTTGACATCACTGTAGATGATGCTTAGGTTTTTGCTCTGCCGCATTCTCTACACATAAGAAACCAGTTGCCATTGAGTCGATTTTGACTACGGCAACCTCATGTGTGTCAGAGTAGAACTGTGCTCCATAGGGTTTTCAATGGCTGAGTTTTTGAAAGTATATCACGACTCCTTTCTTCTGAGGCACCTCTGGGTAGAGTTGAACCTCCAACATTTTGGTTAGTGGCCAAGTGCATTAACTGTACCACCCAAGGACTCCTCTATACATATATACATACACATACTATAAAGTATGAAATTATCAAATGCCATCAGTAACAAACAATGTTGAAATTAACTCAAACAATTGCTTGAGTGTCCAAATGCCTTAATGTGGTATTTAGTCTTAGCACAATATGGCCTGAAGCTGTTTGTTCAACTTCTGTTATCACTGTTTCTGTATCATGCACTTTTGACCACTTCTGCCTATTTCTTATTCCATTTCTCTTAGCACGTCAATATCCAAATTCAACACATTCACTAAGGCCCAGTTCAAGGGTCATCTTTCCCATTAAACTTTCCCTAGTATATTCTAGCTCTTGGTTCAACTCCTGTAGCAATTACCATCTCTACCCCTCTTTCATGAGGCATTGGTGATTTAGTAATAGAATTCTTGCCTTCCATGCAGGAGACCTGGCTTCAATTTCTGGCCAATGCACATCACGAGAAGCTGTCACCTGTCAGTGGAGGCTTGTGTGTTGTTATGATGCCGAACAAGTTTCAGCGGAGCTTCCAGACGAATGAAAACTCTGTGGATCACAATGGTTCAATCCACAACTGATCAAGGGGATAGCACAAGGCTGGGCAGTGTTTCCTTCCATTGTGCATGGGGTCACTATGAGTCCGGGGCAGACAACAACAACAATAATCATTCTTTTAGCTCTTCATCATCAACTGCCTTCTTTTATCTCGTGAATTATTGCGTTTTGTCACTGTATCTTTTGCTGTTGAGTTGATTCTGACTCATAGCGACCCTATAGAACAGAGTAGAACTGCCCCATAGGGTTTCCAAGGAGTGCCTAGTGGATTCATACTGCCACCCTTTTGGTTAGCAGCCGAACTCTTAACCACTACGCAACCAGGGTTTCCGTTTTATCACTAGTGAGCTCAATTGTTTAACTTTATGTGTGTGTGTGTGTGTATGCGCACGTGTGCCTGTGTCTTGCTTCCTATACTCAATTATTAGTTCTTTTAGAGCTATAACCATGAAACTATGCTCCCTTATATCTTCTTTTCATCCCAGGAACTTTCATGCCTATAGTAAACACTCAATAATTACATACTGAATGCATTGAATCCGTTCCCCCAGGATCTTTATGTGGATCCAGATCTCTCTCTCTTTCTCTCTCGTAACAGATAAGATTCTGCTCCACCATTTTCTTTTTGTGTGTCATGTCATTTTACCCCTCTGCACCTGGGAGTAATAATACTTGTTAGTGTTGCTAGGGGGATTAAATTAGATGATGCCTGAGTATGGGCTAGTGGGTTAGTGTGGGCTCTGGGTCACTTCCTTTATCTTTTGGGCGCTATTACTTTTTTTTGATGAACTTAGAGTTTTCAGAAAGTCATGAATTTACTGTTACTTTGAAAAAAGAAAGGAGGTAGAGATGTACAAAGAATGCTCTCTCCATGTTTATAGTTTTACCTTATTTTCCATCTCAGTTTCTGCTGTTGATCCCATTTCCTCCCAACTCCTCATTAATAGGATAGTCAGTTATCCCTTCTCTGTTTTGTATTGTCAACTTCTTCTTTTCTCTAACTTTTTCCTTCAGATTCATGTTTATAAAAAGCAAAAAACCCCAGTCATTCATTGATCTGGGTGCAACAAGACCGTTTGCTTTTTCCCTTTCCTTTCTTCATTTTCTCCCCTTTAAAATTCCTCTTCAGTTTGCTGGAATCTGTCCTCTGTTCTTAAGCTTTCCATGGAGCCTGTTCTTGCTATGGCAGTCATTCTAATTCTTCATGAGTGCACACTCCAGACTGCCTCCCCTCACCAGAGTGGGCATCACTTTGCTGAGAATCACTGTGATGAAGTTTCTAATTTCCTCATCTATTTTCCACATCCAAGGGACACTTTCCAGTCCTTGTATTCCTTCACCCATAAGCGTTGTTATGGATTGTGTCCCCCCAAATTTTATGTTGAAGTCCTAACCCCTGGCACCTGTGAAGTTGACCTTGTTTGGAAATAAGGTCTTTGAAGATGTTATCTCTTAACATGAGTTAACTGCATAACATGAGTTAACTAACCAGAGTAGGCTGCATCCTAACCAATCTGAGGGATAGCCTATAAAAAAAGAAGAGAGACAGAGGAGGGACGGCCATGTGAAGATGTACCTATAGGCCAAGGAATGCCAAGAAATGCCTGGGGCTACCAGAGACACAAGGAAGGATCTTCCCCTAGTGTAGATGCCCTGAATTTGGACTCCTAGCCTCCAGAACTGTGAGACAATACTTTTCTGTTATTTAAAACTACCCACTTTGTGGCATTTTGTTATAGCAGCCCAATGAAACTAATACAGATGGCATTTGACACCTCTTATTACTTCCTTTATGAACTTGGTTCTCTCTTGGATTTTGAGACACTACTGTCTTCTGGTTGTCTTCCAACCATTCTGATATTCATTCACAGTATCTGTCTTCCTTTACCTAGTCCTTAAATGCCACTGCTCCTTGGGGTTTCCTCTTTGGCTTTCTCCTCTTCTCATGCTACATAGCATATTTGGTTAAATCATTTGGTTGAACTCATAATTCCAGGGGCTTCAAATTACCACCTTTATACCAATAACTCCAAATTTCATATTTCTAGATACTTCTCTTGAGTACATTCACTTAGATGCCTGTGAGCATCTTAAAGTATTCATGCCCCAAGCTAAACTTGTTTTCACGGCATATATCTTTCTCCTATACTTCCTACTTTATTTTAGTTAAAGGGATATCATCTTTTATCTGGTTGCTCAAGTCCTAGAGTTATCTTAGATTCATTCCCTCCTCTCATCATCCTCAAAATCTCAAGATTCAAGTCCTGTTGAGTGTACCTGGTTTCTCGAAACTGGCCCCTCTTCTCCATCTTTGAAACTACTTCTTGTTATTTCTCGATGGTTGTTTAGAAAATTGCTTTTCACCTCTTCTCCACATCTGCAGTCTTTTTTTCTTCTTGCCCTTCTCTCTTGCTGCAATCAGAGTAATTTCTAAAACGAAGATTCGATCATGGCTTTATCCTGCTTAAAATCATTCAATACTCCTTACTGACCATCAGATAAAGTTCAAACTCCTTGCTCTGACCCGCAAAGACCTTTCAGCATCTCCACCCTTTCTCTCTGTCATCCCTCCCACATATGCTGTGCCTAGTTATGTTGCAATTGTTGCTGCTCCCTGAACAATCTCTTCTTACACGTGATGTTGTGTCTTCCAAGTTCTCTAAAAAAATGTATGAGTTGAGGTATAGTCTAAGATAGTAGGTGTGGTATTATCAAATATCAATGGGGCCTCTGAGTATGCTAGGAGAGCAAAAAGAGGATGTACTAGAGGTGGCTGTGTAATCTGAACAAGGATTTAAAAAAAGCTAATTCATTCTTTGTGGAAATTGGCGGTCTTTCCCAAGTGAGAGAGTCTCTGGGATGGTGAAGATGTGAAGAAGCTTGAGGGGAGTTAGGAGTAGAGAAATTGGAACTTTTGAGAACAAAGGGAAATGATATGCAACTTTGGGGCCTATATGAGGTGAGGGCCAGCTTATAAAATCCTAAAAGCGAGAGCAGCCCCGAGGCATTGGCCCCCAGGGGTTAAAGGATCCATTATAGAAGAGTTTAATATCAGAAAATCTTATGTTAAACTCTGGGGCTTGCTGAGTCAGAATTTCACCTTATAAGCAGGGCAGTTTCAACCTGAAATTAAGGGGTGGCTCTGGGATTCAGCCAAAGAAGAAACTATTTTTTGATACCTAAGGACATGATTGTGAGGACAGCACAGGACCAGGCAGTGTTTTCCTCTGTTGTACATGGGATCACTGTGAGTCGGAACCAACTCGATAGCACCTAACAACAAGGACATGATTAATAATAACAATACCTAAAATTTCTGAGTATTTATTCTGTGATGGGCCTGGTTCTAAGATTTTATCTACTAACTTGTCTATCATTACTATGAAATAGGTAGTATAATTAGCTCCATTTTACAGATGAAAAAATTGAGGCACAGAAGGGTTAAAACAATTGACTAAAGTCATGAGTTAAGTTCTAGAAGCTGGGATTAGAACCCAGCACTCTGGCCCATGAGTCTGTTCCCTTAAGCACTTGGACCAGGAGTGCCCACAAGAAGAATTTGGACAAGAGAAAGAACCTATGAGCAGGGAAGATCTGTGACTGCTCACTTGTAACTTGCTATACACATGTATATACTCACACATAAACACACTCATGTACACACATTCACACAGATACACACGTATACATTCACATACATACACATATACACCCGCTCACACATGTACACACTCCTACACACATACACACTCGTATGCATTCACTCAAGTACACACACACATACACTCATGTATACATTCATGTAGACACACTCATATACACATTCACTCATGTACACACATACATACACATTCATGCACATACACACATGTACACACTCATGTAGACACACTCATATACACATTCACTCATGTACACACATATAGGTACACAGACACATGCGCATGCATATACACTCACACACATACACATATGCACACATACACATCTTTGTGCACAGACACCCACACACACGTAGAGATGGTAAAGAGAACACCTGGGCTTGGCTTTTGAAGAAATCCTCTCATTATTTTTAGTAACAGCATCCGAACGTTACCGCAGCAAGCCAAAATAGAACAATGTGTCATCACAGTTGCTTCCTATTTTTCTCATTTATGGATAATTTTCTTTTAGCTCAAAGCTAAATATAGTTAAGAAGGAGAATTCTGAACTGTGGCATTTTTGTCACAGCTATTTATAACACGCTTTTAAACAGACAATTAAAAGATAACTTTAACATACAAAGCTACTGGGAGGCATGTGGATAGGTAACTTGGTCTGATGATGTAGAGTCACGTCAAAGAAAATACAGAGGCTTTTCAGCCTGAATTAGACAACATGATTATTTTTAAAATTGCAGTAATGTAAAAATGGCTTGGGGGCAGCATCTGACCTCCTCCTACGCCACAAGCGGGAAGGAGAACCAAGATCAACAGCCCACGGCTGATTCCAATGAGGTGGAAGTCAGATTTGCCTCCTCTCTCTGCCATTTTTACTAATTCTGACAACAACCATCCCTCCCACAGCACTCTCCACTTCTCTGCTGGGTTCGATAATTCATTGCAATGGCCACACAGAACTCACAGATTATACTTAACAATTATGGGGTTTATTAGGGAAGTACCAATTACAGTTCAGGCTCAAGAACACTCAGGATACAGTTCTTTCATCAGGACAGCCTCTTCCCAACCGTGCTCACAGACAAGCCTCTCCCTGCCCTACGCCTCTCCCAAAGGCACTCAGCTTTATCTCTTCGTGGGCTGGGAAGCCCACCAGTCTGTCTTTGCTGCCAGATCTCTGCTACTGGATCGCTCCTTACTTGGTGGTGAGCTCCTCCTCCCTGCTCTGGAATTGGCTGTCTTTCAAGGCAAAACTGAGCAATCCCCTTGGTAGGCCACAATTACCCTATCGCACAATCACCTGGGTGGGAGTTACAAGACCATGGCTAGAAAGGACACACACAAAAGTAATTAATTGCACTGCAGGTAATTATATATGTAACTAAGCATTTTCCATCTCAACATTTTGAAACTGTACGATTAAGTGACATTAATCACATTCATCATGTTTTTCAATCATCACCACTATCTGTTTCCAGATTTTTCTATCATCCTGACCAGATGCTCAGTGCCCCCTAAGCAATAATTCTGGGTGGAGGCAGAATTAGAACCCAGCACTCTGGCCCCTGAGCCTGTTCTCTTAAGCAGATTGAGCCAGGAGTGCAGGCAAGAATGAAGCCAGAGAGAACAGTTTGGACCAGAGAAAATACCTATGAATCAGGGAGGATCTGTGCCTGCTTACGAAAATGTGCTGCACACTCGTGTGTACACACACTCACACGCATTCTGAGCCCTTTCTGGTGTTAAAATCCTCCCCTCAAGTATTTCTGGGCATCCCTGGTGGGGAGGGTGCCTGACCTGTGCCCATGGGCCCAGGTTACTCTTATTTTGTCCTCTGCCGCGCTAACAGTGCCACTGTGGCTCCAATGGGCTTTGCTTATTCCATGTGATTTCTGTCCGCAGTGAGATACAGAGCCCTACTGGTTCATCCTGGCCACAAAGGCCACCAGTCCTCACGATATTGGGCAGGAAAATGCTTCCCTTCCATGTTGCTCTTACTTGGGACAGGATAGGCTCCAATGGATCACACGTCCTAGAGGTGATGCAGAGCTTGCTGTAACCACTTTTCCCATTCTCACATAGACTCCTTCATCCCCAGGGTCACACAGGCTGCCAGAACTGCTAGGTCTGGAAGGATGCAAGAATCAACCCCCTGTTGCATAGTGCCTGGGTCTTAAAAGCTTGTAAGTGGCCATCCAAGTACAACAGTTGGTCTCTATTCATCTAGAGAAACAGGAAGAAGGTGAATCAGGAATAGGAGGAAGAAATGGAATGTGTGGCTAATTGCCTCCATGAAAAACTGCCTCCTTTGCCATGAGACCAGAAGAACTGGATGGTGCCCAGGTGCCATTACTACAGGTTTTGATCAAAGATTCTATAGAAGAATCCTGATCAAAATGCAGAGGGATACAAAATAGAATTCAAATTCTCATGGAATTCTGGAGCCATTGAGGCTGGATGAACCCCCAAACTTTTGCCCTGAGATAATCTTTAAACCTTAAACCAAAAATATCCCCTGAAATCTTCAAACCAAACAATAGTTTAGCTTAATTAGTAAAAAATGTCTGCCTTGAGCATTGTGCTCTTTTAAAGAACTATCTATATGGGATCAAATTAACCATAGCAATTTGAAAGGTTAGCTAGGAAGCTTAGGGGTATGTTAGGAACAATTTGGAAAAGGAGGGTGAGAATGGTTGCAGAACTTGAAAGATGTAATCAATGTCGCTGAATTGTACATGTAGAGATTGTTGAATTGATGTATGTTTTGCTGTGTATATTTTCAACAACAAATATAAATTAACCAAAAAAAAAAAAATCACCCCCCATTTGAAACTACTTCTCCTTGTGAGTTGCTAGTCTTATTGCTGCTCTGCTTTGCCTGGTGAATTCTCTTTTTGATCCCATCCTTGACCATGGTCTCCATTGCATCTTCACTCCTCCTCCATCACGCATAGCTGAGATGCCTGAACCCTAGTGTTGGATATTGCCCAAGCTTTTGCTCAACGAGGCTCCTGGTTTCCATATAAACTAGTGGTTGTAAATGGATTCTTGGTTTGTGTGTATGTGTGTGTGTGTATGCTATTAACTAACTCCCCAGGATAAACTTGTATATGCCAATTGTAGGTATGGAGTTCACATTCTGGATTTGTGGGCCTCATAGAGTGTGTATGAGAAATTGTCTGCAAAATGTTAAGTGTTTGTGTGCTTGTTAGGGAAGATGGTTGAATAGACACAGAGACACACACGGGGGGATGACAGATGCCAAGGAACGCCAAGGAACTCATGAGGCTACCGACAAGAAAAGACCTCTCCCTAGAGCCATGGTCTGAATTTGGACTTCTAACCTCCTGAACTGTGAGAAAATAAATTTCTGTTCTTTAAAGCCACCCACTTGTGATATTTCTGTTATGGCAGTGCTGGGTAACTAAGACAATACCTGTTTACTTGTATGTAAACAAAAAATACTGTATTTTTCTGCTTTAGGATAAGCAGTTGGGGTTTGTATTAAATTATTCTTAGACTTAAACAATTTGGAATTAAAAAAGAATTACAAATTAATGTCTTTTCCTTAGAATTTAGAAAGTACTCAACTTATTTCAAATGACTATAGTCAGCAGTCTCTGCTTTTCAATGAAATTCCTCCCTGAGGTAGATTTATGCATGAAACCATTTGCATTTCTCACTACTAGGCCCAGGTTGGTGGGCTCCGTGGTAGTTAGCATGCCTGCTTCTTTAAGAAAGGTAGGGAGACTTGCTCCGACAAAGCAAGCCAACGATAGCAAAGCCTGGAGCTAAGCACATAGTCTCTGTCCCAACATCCTGTGGACATGGGACCTAGTACAGAGGGGAGGTGTTACTTTCATCCTCAGCTGAACTACCCAGAGCAGAGCAGTTGTCCTCAGTTCCCATAGCTCAGAGACAGTGTTTCCCAAACTCCCCTGATAGAAAAAATAACCTAAAGTGCTTGGTAGACAAGCAATTTCCCAGGCCAGTGCCCTGGATATTCCAAATCTGTGAGTATGGACTCAGACCCAGGAATTTGCGTTATTAATGAGAACCTCAAGGGATTCTTATTATCAAGAAGGTTTGAAAAAACGCTTCATAAAACCACTTCCTCTTTCTTCCTTTTTTACTCATATTAAATTCTTCTAAAATTACAAAATTAACACACATTTATTGCAACCCATGATGCTCTTTCTTTCTGATAATTTCCTGAGTTGCCCCTCTCATGCCACCATCTATTCACACACCATCACCAGAAATTCTTGTGGAAACTCAGCTCTGATCACTATTCTCCTGTCCAAAGAACACATAGGCTGCTCTGTCATCTATAGAATTATGTGTAGATTCCTCACACTTTGGAACTTAGGGCATTCTATAAGTTGGCCCCAACCTGCTTTGTCGAATTCTTTCATACCAATTTTCTTTATACATCTAGGATTCAGCCAGGTGTTGACATTTGATTTTAGCTTAAACTATTCTCCCTGCCTGAGATATTCTTCTTCTCATCCATGTATGTGCATAGTTTATCCTTCAAAAGTTGCCTCCTCTCTGAAGTGTGGGCTCATTTTATGTTGGATAATAAGAATCTATTGAGTGTTGACAGTATGTTAGGCACTGTGCTGAACGCTTTGTATGTATTATCCCATTGTATTCATAAACAATCCCATGAGAGTACTTTCCTTCCTTTGGGCCTCATTCTCACAGTACTTTGTTTTTAACTTCCTTATAGAATTTATTACTTTATCCCTTGGATTACAGATATTAGATTGTGTATCAACCTCCATGTAGTTCTATTTTATAAACTCCTTGAGGGGAGGGTTCAGCCATTATTCGCTCGGCAACATTTTTTTTGGCCCATTATGTGACTGCGTTGCTACCAGAGAGAGAATACAAAAGAGAATAAGATGGAGGCCCTGCCCTTGGGTAGCTTATAGTCAGGGGTGGGGGGTTGGGATAAACAAGTACAGAGAGGGTTGTCACATGAGACAGAGAGGCACAGGTTGGATATTCATCAAGGGATGGCACATAATTCGAAGCCTGGGCATTTAGTCAATGGATCTGCCATCTAAATGTCTCCTGAATGTGTGCTTTACCATGATTTGATAGGGTCTTTGCGTCTAAGTAACTCCAATTCTATGCTGATTCTCTCTCAATAGCTATATCTATAGCTATCTATATACCGATTGCTATTGAGTTTATTCTGACTCATGGTGACCCCATGTGTGTCAAAGTAGAATGTGCTCCCAAAGGTTTTCAATGACCAATTTTTTTTGGATGTAGATTACCAGGCCTTTCTTCTGTGGCATCTCTGGGTGGAATAAAACCCTCAATCTTTTGGTTAGTAGCCGAGTGCATTAACCATTTGCACCACCAGGGAATCCGTATACATACACATGTGTGTGCATGTGTATGTATGTATGTGTGTGTATGTATAATTGTTCCTGTCGTTAGGTGCTGTTGAGTCGATTTTGACTCATAATACCCCATATGACAGAGTAGAATTGCCTCATAGGGTTTTCTAGGCTGTAATCTTTATGGGAGCATATTGCCAGGTCTTTCCCTCGCGGAGCTGATGGGTAGGTTCAAACAGCCAATCTTTGGGTTAGCAGCTGAGCACTTAACCATTGCACTGCCAGGGCTCCTTATATGATAAACAAACAAATCAAATCTTCCTGAAGAGCTATTATAATTAACGTATGGTTTCGGTAAATATTGACACATGCTGGCTTAACATTTTTACTACCGTAACATGTTTTATTACACTTCAAGAGGAACACAGTTCTTATAAGGTTTTGTAAGGCGAGTTCTGCAGGGTTTTGTAAGGAGAGTTCTGCAGCGGCTCTACCTTGGGAAGTTGCCAGCTTGCGAAATGAGAAAGCAGCACTGGCACGGACAGAGCAGTCAAGGCTGTGGCTACGCTGCCATAGGACAGGCGTCCAATACATCCCAGACAGCACAGCTCTGAGGCTCAGTCCACAGGCCGGCTGAGGGTCCTGCAAGGTGAGGAGGGGACCAGCATGGCTGTGTGAGCAGCCTAGGGCTTCTCATGCCAACCAGGCCTTGGCTTTTACCACCTCAACCCTAACTACTAAGTGTGGTTTGCATTGAGACTTTATGGTCAGACAACAAATGAGTCACTTTCTTTCCCTTTCCTATTTTGGCAAGAATTAAAAATAATTAGTGACCTACTCAGCAATTACAAATACTTACGCTAGTCTATTTGGATGAGAATACGAATATATTTTCTAGAAGAACTCTGGCTGATGTCCAACAAGGGTTGCATTTCCAAACCATTTTTTTTTTTAAAGGAGGAAATTGGGCAGAAACTCAATTTTAGGGGTAGAAGGGCAATGAAAGTGAAATGGAGCCTGGGTTAACCTTTAGGATTGTTCTTCTCCAGTTTGTCTCCCATGGGTTTTAGACTCACCTACCTAGACCTCTGACCTGATTCCTAGACTCTACTAGACTCTTTTCTGGCGCTGCCATCCTCGTTGGCCCCAGGCTGTTCCATCCCTGCAGTCCCTGTGGGCCAGTGAAAAGACCATCTATTATTAGTCCCTGGGTTGTGCAAATGGTTAATGCACTTGGCTAATAGCTGAAAAGTTGGAGGTTTGAGTCCACCCAGAGGTGCCTCGGAAGAAAGGGGTGGCAATCTACTTCTGAAGAACCAACCACTGAAAACCCTATGGAGCACAGTTCTGTTTTGACACACATGGGGTCACCGTGAATCGAGGTTGACTACTGGTAGGTTCTCCTGTTACACTGTTTGCTCCAAAGTTGAGTAAGTCCTGGGCTCTGATATTGAGGAGTTTATTGTCTAGCAGGGAAAAGACACATAAACAAAATGATTATAATACTTTGTGGTGAGTAGAGGAATTTACAAAATGTTATAAGAGAACAGCAGGGCAGGGAAGTGAAGGACAACAGACTTGGCTGCTTCTCCTCACTCTGAGGAAAATCTCTGGTCCCAGAAATGCCTCCCTCTCCCTGGCGTTGAGTTGTCTCTCAATCATCTCGTTCTCTTGCTTCTGGCCTCTCCTCAGCTTTGGCACCTGGAAAGGCTTCACTTCTGCTCCATTTCTGCCTGTTCCATTTGGCCTCTCTGAAAGCACACTCAAAAAGCCATAAGTCAAAGATGAGTCTTTCTTCTGTGAAGCTGCACCTTTTCTCTCATTGCTCCCAGCTAGGATCTGGGTTTGCTCTCACTTGGGTCCTTATTTGTTAGAAATTTGTTTGTCTTCAAAAGGATTATCAACTCTTTGAGAGCAGAGGTATGCCATTTACTTTCTCACTATATCTCTCATAATAAGCAACAAAGATTTGAGGCCGTAGCCATTACTCCACATTGATTTTTTAAATTTAGGCTTGGCAATATAGCCTCAGTAGTCACCTGCTTGGAGTCCCTGGACAGTGCAAATGGTTAATGCTCTCAGCTGAGAGCCGAAAGTTTGGAGTTTCAAGTCCACTTAGAGGTGCCTAAGAAGAAAGTCCTGGTGATACGCTGCCAAAAAAATCAGCCATTGAAAACCTTATGGAGTACAGCGCTACCCTGACACCGTTCTAATCTGACACAGGACTGACTCAACGACACCTGGTTTGGTTTTGGTTTATTCACGCACCTAATCAGACATAAAGAACCCTGGTGGTGCAGTGGTTAAATGGCTTGGCTGCTAACCAAAAGGACAGCGGTTCAAACTCACCAGCTGCTCAGTAGGAGAAAGACGTGGCAGTCTGTTTCTGTAGAGACTGCAGCCTTGGAAACCCTATGGGGCAGTTCTACTGTGTCCTACAGGGTCACTGTGAGTCGGAATTGACTCAATGGCAATGGCTTGGTTTTCTGGTTTTTAATCAGACATACTGAATCTGATGAAGCCAATAAGGCAAAGATGGGTGGTCTAGGGAGATTTCTTCAGCCAGAAATTATTTTGTTTGTGTATTTCAAGACCAATTGTTTTTCATCTGACCTTGTAAAAATGCCTCTTGAATTTTAAAAAATAAACCATTTAATCTTACAGCCCCAGAGGTTTCCATGCTGTGCCCATTTGGTGCAGTCCTTCAGAAATAATATGGTTTTTCACCATCTACTGATACAGAAGAAATACAATTAAAAATTTCCCCTGCCTTTGATATTCTAAGTCAGGACTCTTGAAAGATGGAGGAAGGCTCAGTTCAAAATGCTGATCTGTTGCTTCTGAACTTGGCCTCTGAGGAAGGAGGTAGTATTCACATATTCTTTCAAAAATATTTCCCTACTTTCGGTGCCTTCTCGCTCAAGGCTTCATTATTCCCTTCAAGGGTTTCTGTGACCTGTTATTTATCTAAAGGTTTTTTTCTCCACCCCGTAGAGTTATCCATCTCCCTTATGTTTCTTGGTGTATGTGTGTGTTATGCTCTGACTTTTCACCTACTCATCAGAGCCCCAGAAGGGCATGTCAGATTAAAATTAGAGCTCTTTGCTATTTTATTTTTTTTCATGGCTCTAATGAAAGGTTTGGCAAAGAAAAGGATTGAAATTACTGCTTTTAATGCTGTGTTCCCCATTGGTAATTTGAAAAGCATATGAACTGTACATTTTATAATTCTCTCAGTACGAGAGAACAAGTTTCTTTTGTATGTGATCCTTAATTAATTTTTTCCCCGTGAATAGGGGCCCTTAATAGAAGATGGTTTATTACCCATGTTCTATTTATTTCCCTATTGTTGGATCCCTTTCTCAACTTCACCATGATGTTCTTTTTCTATTTCTCTTCTTAAGCTAATTTTCTTATGTGAAAACAGCTTAGGATCTCCTAAAACATAGTATTCTCCTAGGCACTGCTGTGTTCTTCCTGTTTGCACCTGGAAAGCAAGGAGTACTCTCTTTAATCTGCTACACCGGGACCCAACCGAATGCTTCACTGCTCTTATTATGGGTCACTTTCTCCACTTCCTTTGGTGTTATTTTCAGAGAATAAAATCATATTTTTTATTGTGGTAAGTATATATATATTTGCTATTTTAACATGTAAAAATGTTGAAATGTACATGTATAATTCAGTGACATTAATTACATTCATGCTGTTGCACAACCACTGTTTCCAAATTTTTCCATCACCCTTAACAAAAGCTCAATGTCCCCTTAGCAATGACTCCCCCTTTCCTCCTCCCTCCTGCCCATCCCTGGAAATCACTAATAAACTTTGGTCTCTATACTTTGGCCTGTTCTAGATATTTCATGTAAGTAGGATCATACAAAAGGTTTCCTCTTGTGACTTATTTCATTCAGCATAATATTTTCAAAGTTCATCCATGTCATAGCACATATTAAAGTTCATTTCTCCTTATGGCTGAGTAATATCCCATTGTATGGAAGTACCACACAAAATCATTAAAAAGATAGAGAGTGAGGAAGCATTTTCCAAAATGTTCCTTGGAATACTAGTTCTACAACGTGCTTCACAATAAAGCTTCTGTGGCCATATGAGTTTGCGACACCTGGCATACATACTCTTTTCCCTTCTCAGGGATTCCCAGTGTTCAACAATTTAGTAAAGCCTCTGAGAAGTCCTGCTTTCCGCAAACCTGTTTAGTCTTGTTTACTTGTAACTTTCCAGGCTAATTTGATCACCAAGCACCTTTTATTCTCGTAGCACATTTTAGTATTTGACAAAGTATGCTTTGAGTGGTACTGGGAAAGGACATTGGGAAACAAGATTGATATGCCTGGATAATTTCCAAGTATCTAATGGCTTACTCTATTTATTTAATTGTTTTACTTTAAGTGAAAGTTTATAATTCAGGTTAGTCTGTTATACAAAAATTATACATACATTATTATGTGACCCTAATTGCTCTCCCTATATTGTGACAGCACACTTCTCCTTTCCACCCCTGATTTCTTATGTCTATTCAACCAGCTCCTGACCCTCTCTGCCTTCTCATCTCACCTCTGGACAGGAGCTGCCCATTTAGTCTCATGTATCTACTTGAGCCAGAAGCACACTCTTCATGAGTATCATTTTATGTCCCATAGTCCAGTCTAATCTTTGAAGAGTTGGCCTTGGGAATGGTTTCAGTTCTGGGTTGACAGAGAGTCTACCAGCCATGTCTTCTGGGGTCCCTCCAGTCTCAGTCAGACCATTGTCTGGTCTTTTTACTAGAATTTGAGGTCTGCACCCAAATTTTCTCCTGCTGCATCAGGGGCTTTCTGTTGTTTTCCCTGTCAGGGCGATCATTGGCGGTAGCCAGGTACCATCTAGTTCTTCTGGTCTCAGGCTGATGCAGTCTCTGGTTTACGTAGCCCTTTCTGTCTCTTGGGCTAATACTTTCCTTGTGTCTTTGGTGTTCTTCATTCTTTTTACTCCAGGTGGGTTGGGACAAATTGATGTATCTTAGGTGGCCACTAGCTAGCTTTTAAGACCCCAGACGCCACTCACCAAAGTAGGATGCAGAATAGTTTCTTAATAAACTTTGTTATGCCAATTGAGCTAGATGTCCCCTGAAAGCATGGTCCCCAGACCCCTGCCCCTGCTACTCTGTCCGTCGAAGTGTTTGATTGTATTCAGGACACTTCTTAGCTTTGGTTTAGTCCGGTTGTGCTGACTTCCC
Organism: Trichechus manatus latirostris; assembly: GCF_000243295.1. Lineage (NCBI taxonomy): Eukaryota > Metazoa > Chordata > Mammalia > Sirenia > Trichechidae > Trichechus > Trichechus manatus. Next base: position 6,989,299 of record NW_004444030.1, on the reverse strand, counting down.
CTGTACTGTGTGTTGTCCTTCTCTTCACCTAAGATAATTCTTGTCTACAATCTAGTTAGTTAATACTCCTCTCCCTCCCTCCCCACCCTTATAAGCATCAAAGAATGTTTTCTTCTGTGTTTAAACCTTTTCTTGAGTTCTTATAATAGTGATCTTATACAATATTTGTCCTTTTGTGACTGACTAAATTCACTCAGCATAATGCCTTCCAGCTTCCTCCATGTTATGTTTCATGGCTTCATCATTGTTCTTTATCATTGCGTAGTATTCCATTGTGTGAGTATACCATAATTTGTTTATCCATCTGTTGATGGGCAGCTAGTTTGTTTTCATCTTTTTGCTATCATGAACAGTGCTGCAATGAACATGGGTGTGCGTATATCTATTCCCACGATGACTCTTATTTCTCTAGGATATCTGCCAAGGAGTGGGATTGCTGGATCGTATGGTACTTCTATTTCTAGCTTTTTGAGGAAGCACCAAATCAATTTCCAAAGTGGCTGTACCATTTTTACACTCCCATCAACAGTGTGTAAGTGTTCCAGTCTCTCCACAACCTCTCCAACATTTATTATTTTGTGTTTTTTCGATTAGTGCTAGCCTTGCTATGGTGAGATGGTATCTCATTGTAGTTTTGATTTGCATTTCTCTAACGGCTAATGATCGTGATCATTTCCTCATGTGTGTGTTAGCCACCTGAATGTCTTCTTTGGCGAAGTGTCCGTTCTTATCCTTTGCCCATTTTTTAATTGGGTTATTTGTCTTTTTGTTGTTGAAGTTTTGCAGTATCTTGTAGATTTTAGAGATTAGACGCTGATCAGATTTCTCGTAGCCAAATTTTTTTTCCCAGTCTGTAGGTTGTCTTTTGACTCTTTTGATGAAGTCTTTTGATGAGCATAAGTGTTTGATTTTTAGGAGCTCCCACTTACCTAGTTTCTCTTCTGATGTTTGTGCATTGTTACTTATGGTTCGTATTCTATTTATGCCAGGTATTAGGGCTCCTAGCGTTGTCCCTATTTTTTCTTCCACGATCTTTATCGTTTTTGATTTTATATTTAACTCTTTGATCCCTTTTGAGTTAGTTTTTGTGCATGGTGTGAGGTATGGATCTTGTTTCATTTTTTTGCAGATGTCTACCCAGTTATGCTGGTACCATTTGTTAAAGAGACTGTCTTTTCCCCAGTTAACGGACTTTGAGCCTTTGTCAAATATCAGCTGCTCATAGGTAGATACATTTACATCTGGATTCTCAATTCTGTTCCACTGGTCTATGTATCTGTTGTTGTACCAGTTCCAGGCTGTTTTGACTACCATGGTGGTATAATAGGTTCTAAAATCAGGTAATGTGAGGCCTCCCACTTTGTTGTTCTTCTTGGGTAATGCTTTATTTATTCGGGGCCTCTTCCCTTTCCATATTAAGTTGGTGATTTGTTTCTCCATCTCACTAAAAAATGCCAGTGGAATTTGGATTGCGATTGCATTGTATCTATAGATTGTTTTGGGTAGAACTGACAATTTCACAATGTTGAGTCTTCCTATCCCTGGGCAAGGTATGTTTTTCCACTTATGCCGGTCTCTTTTGCTTTCTTGCAGTAGTGTCTTGTAGTTTCCATTGTATAGGTCTTTTATGTCTCTGGTTAGATTTATTCCTAAGTATTTTATCTTCTTGGTGGCTGTTGTAAATGGTATTGATTTGCTGATTTCCTCTTGGAATTTCTCTTTGTTGGTGTAGAGGAATCCAACTGATCTTTGTGTTTATCTTGTATCCTGATACTTTGCTGAAATCTTCTATTAGTTCCAGTAGTTTTCTTTGGGCTTTTCTTTGTATAAAATCATATCATCTGCAAATAGAGATACTTTTACTTCTTCATGACTGTCATGGATTGAATTGTGTCCCCCCAAAATATCTGTCAACTTGGCTTGGTCATGATTCCCAGTATTGTATGATTGTGTACCATTTTGTAATCTGATGTGATTTCCTTATGTGTTGTAAACTCTATCACTATGATGTAATAAGATGGATTAGCGGCAGTTATATTGATGAGGTCTACAAGATTAGGTAGTGTTTTAAGCCAATCTTTTCTCAGATATAAAAGAGAGAAGCAAGCAGAGACACGTGGGAACCTCATACCACCAAGAAAGCAGTGCTGGGAATAGAGCATGTCCTTTGGACCTGAGTTTCCTGCACTGAGATGCTCCCAGACTAAGGGAAGACTGATGCATCAGAAGGACCTTCCTCCAGAGCCGACAGAGAAAGAAAGCCTTCTCCTGGAGCTGACGCCTTGAATTTGGACTTATAGTCTACTGGACTGGGAGTGAATAAACTTCTCTTTGTTAAAGCCACCCACTTGTGGTGTTTCTGTTACAGCAGCGCTAGATGACTAAGACAATGGCTTACTCTTAAGCCTGTCTTTCACGTCCTATTTGTGTTATCAGTGAAATGCAAGCTCCATGAGTCAAGGACTTTTATCAGTTTGGTCCCTGATGAGTCCTCAGTGCTAGAACAGGGCCTGGCATGTATTTAATGCTCAATAACTATTTGCTGAATGGAAGAATGAATGCATCCCTTGATCACAGATGCCATGACTTGCTTAGTTCAGACCCAGGAGCAGTCCTAGTTTCAAATGAAAGTGGACTTTCTCCATGTACATGAATTATTTAACCAGTTATTTCTTCTCCAAGTTTTAACAAGAACCCGCTAAGTTCTTCATTTTTAGTACTCACGTTGCACACATTTAGCTTATTCATGGATTCTTATTGTCTTTAGAATGCCCTTCTTTGTGTTTACAGAAATTCCTTTGTTATGAGCGCTATCTCCCAATGTAGAAGTCAAAACTCAAATTTCCAGGCTCTGTTGCAGGAAGAAGCATACAAACACAAGAGAAGAACATTTTGAAGAAACAGTCTTTGTTGCTGAGCACATGGTCCTGCTAAGGTCAGCTCCTGATGCAGACAGAGCAGCACTGGTGGTGCCTCCAAGTCAAGTGGCACGGATTGCACAGTGGTGGTGTGGCAGGTCAGTGGTTGCCTCATCATATCAGTTCTGCAGGGTAGTTTGAGCCTTGCTCCTGGAAACTTAGTCAAGAGCTTGATTCTCCAGGCTCCAGAAGCTAATCAATTTCAGCAGGTTTTAATGTTCTTGCTAAAGTTGTTTTTCTCTACCATAGATACATGGCCTCCATCCCATAATTCCACAGGTCTTAAATCCCCATTTCAGAACCGTTTTTCCTCTTTGCTAAGGATTTCTATCCTCTACTGTTGCCCATATATTTCTCTTATTTTAGTTACCCCAATTAATTAATTATATATGTATACAGCACATACGCGCACACACACACACACACAAAACACACACACACCCTTTTTGCCCCTCTCTCCTACCAGCTTCTCTGGGTTTTAACCATAATATGCATATGATTCTCCTGCTTTGAAAGCCAAATGTTCATGAGTTGGTTCTTATAATGAGTTGTCTGCCCTGCCCTTTTTTTTTTTTTGACAACTGAGATGCATTGAAGCCTTCCTAATTCCTCCTAAATTATTTGTATTGTGCATCTCTTGCACTCCAGAGACTCTCCTTCAAGGGTGTGATTGTGTGTAGGAACTGAAGGATTCTATTTCTCCATAGTTGGAATCATCTAAGTTAAATTTTAATAATTTAGTTTAATATCCCAATTATTACATCTGTCAAACACAAGTGGGAAAAGAATAGCAAGACAGGAGTAGGTTTGGTTGCTAGTAGAAAGACCCAAAACAACAGTAATTTAATTAAGACAGAGATGTATTTTTTTCTCATGAAAGAGAGGTCCAGAAGTAGGCTATGAAGGACTGGTATGGTGACTCTGTGGTCATCAAGGACCCAGCCTCCTTCATCTTTCTCCTCCACTATCTTTAGTAAGTGGCTTGTGTCCTCAGGGTACTTCAGGGTAAATTCATGGTCACAAGATGGTTGCAATAACTGCAGCTATCTCAGCCTGTCTCCCAGCTGAGTCAGTCTCCTCACCAAGAAACTACATTCAGTGACTTCCATTAATAGCTCTTTGGCCAAACCATCTACAAGAAAGGCTTATAAGTGTAATTTTATAGCTGGGCAAATTGCCACATGTAATGATGCAGGGCCTCTGTTCTTTTATTAAGGAAGAAGAAAGGAATAGATATTAGTAAGACAAATAACAGTCTCTGCTTTGGAGAGTGTCTTAGCTTCCTATAGCTGCCATAACAAAATACCACAAAGTGGGTAGCTTTAAAGAACAGGAATTTAATTTCTCACAGTTCTGGAGGCCAGAAGTTCAAATCCGGATCTCAGCCATGTTGATTCCTTTCGTGGGATCCACCCTACTCTGTATGACCTTATTAAGAAAATGATTAACATAACAAAAGAAAAACTCTATTTCCAAACAGGGTTACATTTGCAGGACTTCAACATATCATTTTGGGGGTCCATAACAGAGAGAGTTTTTTTTTTTGTTTTTTTCTTTTTAATTCTGCTGTTGTTTTGTAGAAGATGCCATTGACTTTCTATAAATCCTATGTAACTATGCTGTGAAGATTTCTCCTAAAATATGTCTTTCATAGGAAAGAATCATGCTTCAATTATTCCTGTTTGGAGGAATGTCCACAGAGTTGTGTGGTCTCATGAACCAGAAGGTGGGGCACCAATTATTTGTGCTTACACTTAGAACAAAGTTTTCCAGGATTGAAGCCACACTTTATGGTGTGTTGTTGGTATAACTTCTGATAAGCTTTTAAAAGAATGCTTAATATTCAAAACATGTAAAAAATGAAGCAGTTTAATTATGCTCTTATCACAATTAATTCTTGAGAACAAGATTCACAATTTAAGGCATTTTGAGCTTTTAAAAAAGATTTACATGTTAGTGAGCATGAAATAGATTCAGCTTTCTCTGGACTCATTATAAAACACCAAATCATAGTCACCATCACAGAAAATAATTTTATTATTTTGTCTTGTTCCTTGGTAGATAATGAGAGTTCGGGTCAGGGTGATCTAATTCAGAGGACAATCTGCTCACCCAAAAGAGAGATTATGCAGAGAATAAGGAGACTATGCCAGTGGTGTCTCAGATAGACTATGTTGCCATAAGTATTCTTTTGCCATTAAAAAAATTATTGTGGTAAAAATATATACAAGAAAACATTTGCCAAGTCAACAATTTTTACATGTACAATTCAGTGACATTGATTCCTGTCTTAGTTTCTCAGTGCTGCTGTAACAGAAATACCACAAGTGGGTGGCTTTAATAAATTTATTTTCTCACTGTTTAGGAGGCAAGAAGTCTAAATTCAGGGCACTGGCTTTAGGGACAGTCTATCTTTCTCTGTTGGCTCTGAGGGAAGGTCTTTGTCCTTTTTCAACTTCTCTTGCTTCATTCCTTGGTGTGATATTCATATGCAGATCTTCATGAGGCGTGGCATCTATCTTCCCCCATCTGCTTGCTTGCTTCTGTTCCTAATCTACTTTTTTATGTCTCAAAAGTGATTGGCTTAAGACACACCCTACACTGACATTGCCTCATTAACATAACAAAGAAAATCTTATCACCAATGGGATCACATCCACAGGTATAGGGTTTAGGATTTACAACACATATTTTGGGGGGACACAATTTAATCCATAACAATTACGTTCATCATGTTGTGCAGCCGTTACCACTATGCTTTTCCAAATTATTCCACCACCGTTAATAGAAACACAGTGCGCCCTAAGCAATGACTCCCCCTCCTTCCTCCTCTCACCCCGGGTAACCACTAATAAACTTTATATTTGCCTATTTCATATAAATGGGATCATACAATAGTTGTCCTTTTGTGACTGACTAATTTTGCTAAGCATAATGTTTTCAAGTTTCATCTATGTTATAGCATGTATCAGGACTTCATTTCTCTTAATGGCTGAGTAACATTCTATTGTATGTATATACCACATATTGTTTATCCATTCACCTGTTGATGGACATTTAGGTTGTACCCACATTTTGGCTATTGTAAAAAGTACTGCAAAACTTCTGGGCAACATGGCACTATAGACAGAAGCACCATACTGTCCATTCACTGCAAAGACCTGGAAAACTAAGCCAAACAGAGACAAATGTCAATCCTGGAACCCTAAGCTTCAAATGAAGAGCTAAAGAACTCAGCCAAGCATAGAATGAAATAAGAAACTGACAGAGAACAGAGAGCGAAGAGAGATACGGGCAGAGGTCCCCTATCAGCTAACACAGCATGGATTAGCCATCTTGGACTCCTGTTGGAGATCAGTGAACAGGGAGTATGGGAAGGCAGGTTCACAGAGCTCCCAGCAGGAGACAGAACAACCAGTAACCAGTAATATATGCTTTCCCACCCCCCACCCTTCTTCACCCCCACTCGGCCTCCTCTGCTTTCCGCTTCCTGCGCCACAGTCTTTTGGCCGGGAGGCACTGGCTTCAGCCCTGTGCTGCTTGGATTCCACTCACCCACACTGGCTGGCTCCCCAGAGTGACATTTGTTTGTTGCTAATGTTGCTTTTTTCCACTTCTTTTGGTTTCTTCCATACCTCTCACCACTTCTCCCTTGTCTCTCTCAAATACCTCACTCCATGTGCCTCTTTGCTTCTTCTTGAAAGGCTGTGAAATGCTGCTTGACTGTGGAATCACTTCCCGGCCCACACCGCCACACTGGTGGGATCCCTGGGGCTTTTTTGTTTGTTTTGATTTGTTCTGTTTTGATTTGTTTGTTTGTTTTCTTTTTCTTTTCTCAGCTTGGGAACCCCTTATAGCCAGGCTGTACTGGGCGGCTTGGGAGTTACTTCCCTAGTCTGTGCAGCTGTGTGGTGGGATCCGTGGGAGCATTTCTTTTTTTTTTTTGTTTTCTTTTCTCTCTTTTTTCCTTTTTGTCTTTCTTAATTTCTCAGTTTCTCATCTCTCTATACTTACCTTCTCTTCCTGTCTCCTGAATACCTGGTGCTGTGTGACACCTCTACCTCTTCTAGCCAGGCTGTACTTTGCAGCCTCAGAGCCATGTGCCCAGTCTTTGCAGCTGCACCACTGGGATCCCTCAGGACTTTTCTTTTCTTCTAATATTTATTTATTTATTTATTTTACCCTTTTCTTTCTTTTCTATTTGTTTTTCTCCATTTCTCGGTTTCTCATCTCTCCACTCCAATGGCAAGCTCCATTAGCACTCTTTTTTTATTTATTTGTTTTTGGCTCCTGTTTTTCTCTCCTCTCTCTCCTCTTTCCCATACCCATATTAGCTCCACACATCACAATCTCCATCCTCCTTCCAGCCCACCTGCACCATGCACTGAACATCACACCCCTGAGCAGCACAGGCACGGCCTACCGGAACCTCCCCTGCACTGACTCCTGGCCTGCCCTTTTGGCCCTAGTATGTGCCACAAACAAAGTATCCCAACAACTTGCCTTCAGCTGGACCTGCCATGCTGCACAATAGCTGAGCAACTGATCCTGCCCATTGGACAAGGAGGTGAAAAGTATCATGTCCACAGATGAGCAAACAACAAAGAATGCACAGCCCACTTGCTCAGACATAACCAAATTAAACAAAAAAGCAGGATGAAACAAACAAATCTACAATCAATAACCGAGGAAAACAACTACTGAATGTCATGAAGAGAGCAGACAATATCAAAACATAAAAAAAGAACAGGATGGTTCCAGTAGGCATCAAAAATAAAACACCAGATGACTTTCCAATAGAAGAAAAGGCATTAGAACTACCCGATAGGGAATTCATATCTCTAATATTCAGAGCTATCCAAGAGTTGAAGCAAAAAGCAGACAAAAATGAGAAAAAAATAGACAAATTCATGGAAAACACAGACCAAAAAAAATGGAAGAATTCAGGAAGATAATACAGGAACAAAATACTAAAATAAATTCACAACTGGAAATCATACAAAACAACAATTAGAAATCCAAAAGATAAACAACAGTGTCATAGAAGGGCTGAGGAGCAGTTTTGAAACGATAGAAGACAGGATCAGCGAAATTGAAGACAAACACTTGGATACAACTCTGTTTGAGGAAAAATCAGAAAAAAGAACGAAGAAAAATGAAGAGACCCTGAGAATTACGTGGGACATAATCAAAAGCAAAAATTTTCAAGTGATCGAAGTTGCAGAACGGGGAGAAAACAGAAAACACAGAGAGGATCATTGAAGAACAGCTGACAGAAAACTTCCCCAATATCATGAAAGATGAAAAGCTGACCATCCAAGAAGCCCAATGAACACCATATAGAATAGACTTCAAAAGAAAGTCACCAAGGCATATCATAGTCACAGTCGCTAAAACCAAAGACAAAGAAAGAATCCTGAGAGCAGCTCGAGAAAAACAAAAACAAAGTCACAGAGGAGAAACAATAAGACTAAGCTCGGATTATTTGGCAGAAACCATGCAGGCAAGAAGCCAGTGGGATGACATATATAAAACCTTGAAAGAAAAAAATTGCCAGCCAAGAATAATATATCCTGCAAAACTGTTGTTCAAATATGATGGTGAAATTAGGACATTTCCAGATAAACAGAAATTAAGGGACTATGTAAAAACCAAACCAAACCGAACTTACAAGAATTACTAAAGGGAGTCCTTCAACCTGACACCAAACAACGTCAGACCACAGGCTGAATCTAGGGTCAGGATTGTACCAGCCAAATACCAACCTAGGAAATGAACTCTCAAGGACTATCCAAAACCAAAAGAATTACAACAGGGAACCAGAGAGGTTAATCTGTAAAAGAAAACAACATCAGAACAATAAAAGAGGGAATAAATGGTGCAGGTATAGAACCTTCTAATGGAGAGGAAGGCAAGGTGATACCAAATAATAATTGGTTCAAACCTAGGAAGATAAGGGTAAATTTCAAGGTAACCACAAAGAAAGATAACAAAAGTACTAATCAAAATAAAGAAGAAACACAAAATCTCAGTAAAAACAAAATCTACAAAAAGAAAACAAATTTAAAAAAATCCACAAACAGAAGGAATTCAGCACAGGACAGTAAGAAGAACAAAGAAAACATCAGCACCACAAAAAAGCACTACAAAATGACAGCAATAAATTCACACCTATCAATAATTACACTGAGTGTAAATGGCCTAAATGCACCCATAAAGAGACAAAGAGTGACAGAATGGATTAAAAATACAGGATCCACTGATATGCTGTCTACAAAAGACACACCTTAGAAACAGACATAAATTTATTAAAAATCAAAGAATGGAAAAAAATATATCAAGCAAACAGCTACCAAAAAAGAGCAGGAGTGGCAATACTCATCTTAGATAAAACAGACTTTAAAACAAAATCCACGATAAAAGAAAAAGGACATATATAGTGGTTATAGGGATGATCCATCATGAAGACATAACCAAAATAAACATCTACACACCCAATGACAGGGCTCCAAAATACATGAAGCAAACTCTAACAACATTGAAATGAGAAATTGACAGTTCCACAATAATAGTAGGAGCCTTCAACACACCACTCTTGGTAAAGGACAGAACATTTAGAAAGAAACTCAACAAAGATACAGAAGAGCTAAAGGGCACAATCAGCCAACTTGACCTCATAGACATACATAGAACACTCCACCCAACAGCTGCAAAGTGCACATTCTTTTCCAAGGTACATGGAACATTCTATAGAATAGACCACATCTTAGGCCACAAGCTACCCTCAACAAGATCTAAAAAATTGAGATAATACAGAGTATCTTCTCTACCACAGCACCATCAAGGTAGAAATTAACAAAAGGAAGAGCAAGGAAAAAAAAAATCAATTACATGGAAACTGAATAACACCCTGCTTTCAAACCACTGAGTAATAGAAGAAATCAGAGATGGAATCAAAAAATTCCTAGAATCAAATGAGAATGAAAATGCATCATACCAAAACCTTTGGGACACAGCAAAGGCAGTCCTCAGAGGATAATTTATAGAAATAGATGCACACATCAAAAAAGAAAAAAGGGACAAAATCAAAACACTAACCACACAACTTGAACAAATAGAAAGAGAACAGCAAAACAAGCCCACAACAACCAGAAAGAAAGATCAGAGCAGAAAAAAATGAATAGAGAATAGAAAAACAATAGAAAGAATTAACAAAAACAAACATTGGTTCTTTGAAAGGATCAACCAAATCGACAAACCACAGGCCAGACTGACAAAAGAGAGGAGGCAAATAATCCAAATAATTAATGAAATAGGGGACATTACAACAGACCCAACTGAAATAACATGGATCATAACAGAGTATTATGAAAAACTATACTCCAACAAATTTGAAAACCTAAAGGAATTGGATAAATTTTAGAAACACGCTACCTACACAGACTACCACAAAGTGATGTTGAAAATCTGAACAGACCCATAACAAGAGAAGAGACTGAAAAGATAATAAAAAAGACTCTCAACAAAAAAAAAAAATCCCTGGCCCAGATGGCTTCACTGGAGAATTCTACCAAACATTCAGAGAAGAACTTACGCCAGTACTACTCAAACTATTTCAGAACATAGAAAAGGAAGTGACACTTCCGAATTCATTCCATGAAGCCAGCATAATGCTGATACCCAAACCAGGCAGATGCCACAAAAAAAGAAAATTACAGACCAATATCTCTCATGAATATGATGCAAAAATTCTGAACAAAATTCTAGCCAATAGAATTCAGCATCATATCAAAAAAATAATACACCACAACCAAGTAGGATTCATACCAGGTATGAAAGGATGGTTCAACATTAGAAAATCAATCAACATAATCCACCACATAAATAAAAGGAAAGTAAAGAATCACACGATCATCTCAGCTGATGCAGAAAAGGCATTCGACAAAGTCCAACACCCATTCCTGATAAAAAAATCTCAATAAGATAGGTATAGAAGGGAAATTTCTCAACATAGTAAAGAGCATCTATGCAAAACCAATGGCCAACATCATTCTTAATGGAGAGAGGCTGAAAACATTCCCTTGAGAACAGGAACAAGACAAGAATGCCCTTTATCTCCACTCCTATTTCACATTGTGGTGGAAGCCCTAGCTAGAGCAATAAAGCAAGAAAAAGAAATAAAGAGCATCCAAATTGATAATGAAGAAGTTAAACTGTCCTTGTTTGTGAATGACATGATACTATACACAGAAAACCCTAAAGACTCCACAAGAAAACTACTGGAACTAATAGATTCAGTAAAGTAGCAGGATACAAGGTAAACATACAAAAATCAGTTGGATTCCTATACACCAATAAAGAGAACGATGAAAAGGAAATCAGGAAAACAATACCATTTATAATAGCCCCTAAAAAAATAAAATACTTAGGAATAAATCTAACCAGGGATGTAAAAGACCTATACAAAGAAAACTAGAAAACACTACTGCAAGAAACCAAAAGGATCCCCATAAATGGAAAAACATACCATGCTAATGGATAGGTAGACTCAACATGTGAAAATGACAATTCTACCCAAAGCAATTTACAACTACAACGCAATCCTGATCCAAATACCAACAACATTCTTCAAAGAGTTGGAAAAGCTAATCATTAACTTTATATGGAAAGGAAAGAAGCCCCAGATAACTAAAGCACTATTGAAGAAGGAGAATAAAGTAGGAGGACTCACACCATCTGACCACAGAACCTACTATACAGCTACAGTAGTCAAAATAGCCTGGAATTGGTACAACGACGGACACATTAACCAATGGAACGTAATTGAGAACCCAGATGTAAATCCATCTACCTACAGTCACCTGATCTTCGACAAGGGCCCAAAGTCCATCAAATGGGGAAAAGATAGTCTTTTTAACAAATAGTGCTAGCAAAACTGGATGTCCATCTGCAAAAAAATGAAACAGGAGCCATACCTCACACCATACACAAAAACTAATTCAAAATGGATCAAAGACCTAAATATAAAGCCAAAAACGACAAAGTTCATAGAAGAAAAAATAGAATCAATGCTAGAGGCCCTAATGCACTTCATCAACAGGATACAAACCATGATCAACAACACACAAACTCCAGAAGATAAGCTAGATGACTGGGATCTTCTAAAAATTAAACACTTATGCTCATCAAAAGACTCCACCAAAAGAGTAAAAAGAGAACTTATAGACTGGGAAAAAATTTTTGGACATTACAAGTCAGACAAAGGTCTAGTCTCTAAAATCTGCAAGAAAATCCAACACCTCTACAACAAAAAGACAAATAATCCAATTAAAAAATGGGCAAAGGAAATGAACAGACGCTTCATCAAAGAAGACATTCAAGTGGCCAACAGACACATGAGGAAATGCTCATAATCACTAGCTGTTAGAGAAATGCAAATCGAAACCACAATGAGATACCACCTCGCCCCAGCATTACTGGCACGAATCAGAAAAACTGGAAATAACAAATGTTGGAGAGTCTGCAGGGAGATCAGAAGTCTTATGCACTGCTGGGGGGAATGCAAAATGATACAACCGTTTTGGAAAAACAATATGGCACTTCCTTAGAAAGCTAGAAATAGAAATACCGTATGATCCAGCAATCCCACTCCTACGAATAAAATCTTAGAGAAATAAGAACCGTCATACAAATAGACATATGCACACCCATGTTCATTGCAGCTTTTTCACAGTAGCAAAAAGATGGAAACAACCTAGATGCCCATCAACAGATGAATGGATAAACCAACTAGGGTACGTATACACAATGCAGTATTATGCAAGGATAAAGAACAATGAGGAATCTGCAAAGCATCTCATAACATGGATGAATCTGGACAACATTATGCTGAGTGAAATAAGTCAATCACAAAAGGACAAATATTGTATGAGACCACTACTGTAAAAACTCATGAAAAGGTTTACACACAAAAAGAAACAATCTTTGATGGTTATGAGGGAGGGGAGGGTGCGGGGAGACACTAAATTGACAATAGATAAGTTGTAACTTTGGTGAAGGGTAAGACAGTACACAATACTGGGGAAGCCAGCACAACTTGTACAAGACAAGGTCATTCAATCTCCCAGAGGGGCCAAATTGCTGGACTGAGGGCTGTGGGGACCATGGTCTCGGGGAACATCTAGCTCAACTGGCATAACACAGTTTATAAAGAAAACATTCTACATTCTACCTTGGTGAGTAGCGTCTGGGGTCTTAAAAGCCTGTCAGCAGCCATCTAAGATACTCCACTGGTCTCACCCCTTCAGGAGCAAGGGAGAATGAAGAAAACAAGATACAAGAGAAAGATTAGCCCAAAGGACTAATGGACCATAAGTACCATGGCCTCCACCAGACTGAATCCAGTACCACTGGATGGTGCCCGGCTACCACCCCTGACTGCTCTGACAGAGATCACAACAGAGGTTCCCCGACAGAGCTGGAGAAAAACGTAGAACAAAATTGTAACTCACACACAAAAAAAGACCAGACTTACTGGCTTGACAGAGACTGGAGAAATCCCCAGAGTATGGCCCCTGGACACCCTTTTAGCTCAGTAATGAAGTCACTCTTGAGGTTCATCCTTCAGCCAAAGATTAGACAAGGTCCATAAAACAAAATGAGACTAATGGGGGCACAATAGCCCAGGGACAAGGACTAGAAGGCAGGAGGGGACAGGAAAGCTGGTGATAGGAAACTGAAGGTCAAGAAGGGAGAGTGTTGACATGTTGTGGGGTTGTTAACCAATGTCATAAAAGAATATGTGTACTAGGTGTTTAATGAGAAACTATTGGTTCTGTAAACCTTCATCTAAAGGAAAACAAGAAAAAAAAAAAAAAGCACCTGAATGAACATTGGTAGACAGGTTTCTGTTTGCGTTCCTGCTTTCAGTTTTTTTGAGTATATCCCTAGGATTGAGATTGCTGTGTCATATGATAGTTTTATGTACAACTTTTTGAGGAGCTGCCAAACTTCTTTTCCATAATAGCTGAACCATTTTGTACTCTCACCAACAATGGAAGAAGGTCCCAATTTCTTCTTGTCCTCGTCAATATCTTTTGCCATTTTTAAAGTGACAGATTCAAGGCTCAAAACCATAAACGAGTTATGAGGTTTAAAGAATACAGGATATTGTCTCCAGTGACTTAATGAGGAAAGACTGGATTTCAATCCAGTTATTCTTTTGAACACTTCTGCTACATACTTACCCATTTGGCTTATTGTGCATATTTCTAACCCATCAAAAATCATATTAAGAGTCTTCACAGTATGCTAAAACCCACACTGAGCCATGTTTTTCCAGAATTATTTATATTGAACTGAGAAGAAATAATTCAGGCTTAGCAAAATTCTGTACAGTTCTTGTCTTCTCTCCTCCTTCCTCCCACATAGTTCATCCTTGTAACAACTGGTTCTGCTCAGCTGGCATGATATCCCCATAACCGCCCATCTCTTCCCTTTGTGGTTTGCTGCTGTACACAATGGTGGCTGAGCGATGATTATTTTATAAACAACCAAGAAGAACACTGAGAAAGAATGGTACCGGTCCAGGAGGCATGGCACTGTGCTCCATTTTAAAGACATGGAATCTTATGTATACAGAGTAGCATTTTATTGTGGGAGGACATAGGTTTCCAAAGAGGCTGGTGTTTATGGGATGATTTAGTACTGGGAGAAGAAAAGTATGCCAGCGTTGAATTAGCATGGAGGAGATTGAGTACAGGAGTGAGTGACAGTCTTCCCATAGAGTCAAACCACAGTGTTGTCAACAGGAACTATTGTTTCACTCAGCAGATGTTTAATTAGCCCAGTCTTTCCTGCTACTTTTGGAGGTATTCAAAGAACATCTTGGGTTGCCAGAGAAGCAAAAATTATTTTAGCAATATTGGCGAATTTTCCATTTAAACCCAACCAAAGCTTGACTGAGGCGGAGAACTGCTCATTTTTCCAAGCTGCCAGACTCGTGGGCTGTCCGGAAAGCTGCTTTCCTGCGTGATTTGAATATATCCTAGTAAAGGAAGCTCTGCAATAACTGTGGGAATGAGATGGGAGCAAGTAGAGAGTTGGGTGCTGCAGGCAGTATGGCCAAGTGAACACACAGAATGGCAGGTGGCTCAGTGTAGCTCCATACCCCTGGCCAGAAAGGAGAAGAGAGAGTAGAAGATGCAGCTCTAACTCTGTCAGTTTAAGGCAGGTGTATTAGTTTTCTAGACCTGCCATTACAAAGCACCAGAAAGTGGGTGGCTTATAAGAACAGATGTTTATCGTCTCACAGTTCCTGAGGCTGGGAGTCTGATACCAGGGTGTCAGCTGTGTTGATTTCTTCTGAGGATCCTGTTCCAGGCCTCTTTTAGTAGCTTGTGCTGACAGCTAGCAATTTTTAACATCCCTTGACTTGTAGATCTCTTCAGTCTCTGCCTCTATCTTCATGTGGCTGTTTCACTCTGCGTCTGTATCTGTGTCTGTTCTCCTTTTTTATAAGGACATTACTCGGATTGGATCAGGACCCACCCTACTCCTGTACGAATTAATGTTAACTGATAACATCTTCAAAGACCCTAATTACAGACAAGGTGACATTCACAGGTGAGGACTTCAACATGCCTTTTGCGGGGACACAAATCAACTCATAACAGCAGGCTTGTGAGAACTGACTCCATCTCTCACGGGTTTGAAAAGTTAGACTACGTGTTTTATGGGTTTGCCTTGACATGGTCCGTTCAACTTATTTTATTCCTTTACTGTTTTTTCTAACTTGGATTTGCAAAGAAAAAGATACAGTAAAAATATATATAATAAAATCCTGTACAAACAATAGGTGCTGCAAAGCACTTTAAAAGGAAAGAATTCATTCTCTAGACATTTTAATGAGGACCATAAAAAAGAAAGAAAAAAATTATAGTATATATCTTATTCAAGATTTTCACTTGAAGTCATCTAATGAATATATCAAGCTAAAGCAGTGATTATTTTGTTTTGAATTAAAATTAATTTGTCTATTTATTCAAACTCTAAATTATGCAGGAGGAAAAAATGTGGAGCCTAAATCATTCTCCAATTTTGGAGTCAACTTTTTACTGTTTATTCATGAAAGACTATTAGCGAACCACCCTCAGACTTTTAAACTATTGAAATAAAACAAACCTCCAGAAGAAACAGAGTAGAAACACTGCGCATAAGTTCTGACCTCTTGTTTTTGTCTTCTTGAGTTTAGATACTCACTTAGCACAGCAGACAGTCTACTGAAGGAGGAAATTGACGTAAGTGGCATGATGAAATATTTGGAAGAACAAAATCCTTAAGCCATAAAGTATTTCCGAAAGTGAAAGATCAGGAAGAGGTTTAAAGTACGAGACGATGGATTGCAAAGACTTTGGAATCTCTAATAAATCGATGATGATTATGATAATGCTGATGATTTAAAAAAATTAAAAAAAAAAAAAAACTAGTTGCTGCGAGTTGATTCCAACTCATGGTGACCTCGTGTGTGCAGAGCAGAACTATGCTCCATAGGATTTCTGTCTGACCTTTCAGAAGTGGATTGCCAAGACTTTCTTCTGAGGTGCCTCTTGGTGCTTTCAAACCACCAATCTTTCAGTTAATAGTGGAGCACTTAACTGATTGCACCACCCAGGGACTCTGATGATGATGATAATTGAAAACTATACTTTCCCTTTTTAGAGCACAAATTATGAAGTTGTTAGGAACAACTATTTGGGACTTATTTTTTCAAAATAATTTAGCATAGCATATTTCTGGGTAAGCCATTGTTATTCTTATAAAGCTGTTATTTTTTATCTTGGTTTGATTGGCACCTTTCTCAATAGCATAGATACGATCTTCTATTTTTCTTTTTTTTGTGTGTAATGTATACATACCTCTTTGTTATATAGAAGTTTATGTATAGAAGTTACATAGAAGACATAGAAGCAATAAAATCCTCACTGCCAAATAGAAAACCACCCTAGAATCTGGAAGACTGAAAGGGAAATTGCAAATGAGAAGTAGGAATACCCGGCACTTAGTAACAGTTTACCAGTTGCCGTCGCGTCAAGTTGATTCTGACTTATGGTGACCCCATGTGTTGCAGACTAGAACTTTGCTCCTTAGGACTTTCAAGGCTGTGATCTTTTGGAAGCAGATCTCCAGGCTTTTATTCTGAGCCACCTCTGGGTGGATTCAAACTGCCAACGTTTCAGCTGGTATTTGAGCACTTAACCATTTTCATCACCCAGGGACTTTTAGGCACATAGTAGGTACTCTGTAAATAATTGTTGAATAAGTGAATAAGGGACTCTTCTTCTTCATGAAAAGCTCTTTGCTATTCTATAGAGAATTATATTAGTGGATAAAGGATAATACACAGTGACCACTTTTCCTGTATCACCTCTTTCTTACGCTATCCTTGTGAAATGAGTAGGTCAGGTGTTGTTATCACCATTGCCTTGCCATTTTAGATTGCTGTCCCATGGAGTATGTGTGTGCCTGTGAGCATATGTGTCTCATGGAGTACATGTGTGTGTGTGCATGTGAACAGTGAGGTACCCTTATTTTAAGTGATTATTACCTAACCACAGTGAAAGTGCAAAACAGTCAACAATTTGTTGTCAGGCCACATGATTATATGATTTACATTTGTTGACATTTTCCTGCTGCATACTTTGCCCTGACTTTGTAATGTCCACCCTGTATCACATTACTGGATCTGGAATAGTCACTGAAGACGAAATTCTTTGAAATGAGAAAAAGGTATGATAAAAGAGAAAAGACAAACTTTAGTGAAAAGCTACAGGTCCATTGCCATTGTGTTGGAGAATTTCCCAAAACACCTCATCTGTCTGTCCTTTTACACATGTGCAACACGTTTTCAGAAGGACATGAGTAGGATTAACAATAATAAACATTCAAGCTTTCATTATTCCTTTCTTCTTAGCTATCGGCTCTCAAATCTTTATGTGGAAATGACCAGTGGGACAAGAAGAAGGACAAAGAGGCAGCTAGGAGTTTCTTGGAAAAAGCAGCAGCTGAAAGAACGAAAACAAACTCACTCACTAGGGTTATGTTGTTCCTGGATCTTGGAGAAAATAGCTGAGATGGTGAGCTGAGTGTTTCACCAGGGAGAACCTCTGCCTGGCCTCATCTTTCTGAGTATGACCTTTTTATACGGAATGTAACCTTTGGAGACAGTAGAGCAAGATCTAATTTTTCAAATGATTATCTCCCTTTCCTCTTTATCATCACACATTTTTATGAGATGGAAGATCTACAGATATTTTACACTCTTAAACTTTTATATGATCCAGGAGTTGACCACAGGGAGAATACAGTAACATTTTGTTTATGTAATATATTTTGCCTCAGAACCATTTGCGCTTTGGAGATATCTCAGCAATGTGTCAGTCCCTGCCTGCTGCTCCTGTCCAGCAGGGAGGGCTGAACTCCTCATTGTCTTGGGAGCTCCTGCCTCTAAGAAGGTCTGAAAGTAGCCGCTAAGCCCATTTCAGGAACCTGGACTATGGGAGGGTTTCCTGAGCTCTGGGAGGCCCATGCAAACAAGGAGATGTGGCCTCTTCACTTGTACTAACTAATCAACCAACTAGATGCCATTGAGTCAACTCTGACTCATGGTGACCCCATGTAAGTTAGAGTAGAACTGTGTTCCACATGGTTTTCAATAGCTGATTTTTTGGAAGTAGATCACCAGAGCTTTCTTCCAAGGCATCTCTGGGTGGACTCGAACCTCTGACCTTTCAGTTAGCAGCTGAGCACCATTTGCACCATCTGCTTGTACTTGTTGTTTGCTGTTAGGTGCCATGGAGTTGATATCGACTCATGGTGATCCCATGTGTTACAGAGTAGAACTGCCCCATAGGATTTTCTTGGCTGTAATCTTTATGGAAGCAAATCTCTAGGTCTTTCACCTGCGGAGCCACTGGGTGGATTTGAACCGCCAAACTTTCAGTTAGCAGCTAAGTGGGAGGAAGTGAGTCTAAGAAACCTCCTCAGCCATGGTTCTTTCTCAGGGAAAAGTCCCAGGACACTTTCTGCCACATAGTCTACTACGCTTTCTGTCATGGAACCCTGATTCTCTGGTCACGACCCATCAATGAGAAATTGGATATATCAATCTAATAAGGACAATTATTTATATACTAGATAATGTAGAGTCTCATGATTTTTTTGAGACAGCCAGGTTACTTAATGAATATCAATTGTTATCTTTCCTTGGAGAATTTTATCACAACCAAAAATACATAGAGGGCAGTGAAACAGATAGAGTTGTAGAGGAGCAAGTAAATAGAGAAACTGAGTCAAAAGAGAAAAAGGCAAATGTGACAAGTTTACCCAGTCACCAGAGCTGCCACAGTATTGTGAGCAGTGACGAGCCACTGTTTTGGTTCTGGATTTGCATTTTTTCTTTAAGCCCTGTATTGAGTTACAATTCACATACAATAAACCACACACATTAAAAGTGTAAAATTTGATAAGTTATGACATATGTGTATGCCTGTGAAATTATCATCACAATCAAGATAATGAATATATATATTACCCCGAGAAGTTTCCTCATGCCTCTTTGTATTCAATCCCTCCCATCCCTTTCCTGCCCTCCTCCACTTACCCCCAGGCAATCATTGATCGGCTTTGTGTCATTATAAAGGAGTTTGCATTTTTCTAGAATTTCATATAAATGAAATCATACAGTATGTAGTCTTTTTTGTCTGGTTTCACTCAGCAGAACTATTTTGAGATTCATTCATGTTGTGTGTATCGATAATTCATTCCCTTTTATTGTTGAGTAGTATGCCATTGTGTGGATATACCACAGTTTATTTATCCAGTCACATGTTGATGTGCATTTGAGTTGTTTCCAATTCTTTGCTATTACAAATTAAACTGCTATAAACATTTGTATATAAATCTTTGTCTGGGCATATACAACTTTTCATATGCTTATTTGCCATCTGTATATCTTAATATCGCATGGGTCAAAGGAGAAATAAAAAGAAAAATTAGAGAGTATGTTGAACTAAATACAAATGAAACTGCAACATACTAAAATATATGGGATGCTGCTAAACCACTTATAGCATGGGGCATTTATAGCACTAGATGTTTATAATAGAAAAGAAAAAAAGGTCTCAAATTAATGACCCAGCTTACACTTTAAGAAACTAGCAAAAAAAAAAAAAAAAAAAGAAGAAAAGAAAAAGCAAATCAACTCCAATGCATGCAGAAAAAAATGAAGTAATAAAGGATGCAGGAGAAATTAATTAAATTGAAAAGATCAATATGTTTATAGCCTTAAAGTGGAAACAACCCAAATGTCTATTTTCAAGAGGATAAATAAACAAGTTGTGGTGTATTTATACAATAGCAACTGTTGAGGCAGGGTCCACAATCACCAGCAAAAGACCACACACATGCTCTATCAGTGCGTGGAGAACAGTTTACTCACATAGAGAAGAGACAGAGCAAGATCACCTTCGCTAGTGGACACCAATCTCCTATGGGCCCAAAGGGATGGGAGGCAGATGGTTCCCCCAGCAACAACACTACTCAGCAATAAAAAGGAAGGAATGACTGGTAGTCTCAATAACATAGATGAATCTTAAACACTTTAAGGTGAGTGAAAGAAGGTACACACAAGACTGTACATATTATACATTTCTCTTTATATGAAATACTAGAACATAAAAAAAAGAAACTTATATAGATAGAAACAAGATCAGTGGATGTCTGGGGTGAGGGCTGAGGGGAATTTACTTCAAAGGGGCACAAGGGAATTTTCAAAGATGATGGAACTGTTCTATATCCTGGTAGGAGCGCAGGTTACCTGTGTGTATGCTGCAGACAGAAATTTTCAAACAGGGAGGCACTCATTTCAGGACAGGAATGATGGGATCAACATGCACTCCCAGGAAACAAAAGGTCAGGATGTAAACAATTTGTTCCTGCGACGAATGTGTCAGGATGTAAACAATTTGTTCGTAAGAAGAATGTGTGTAACCAAACTGGCTGGCACCACTCGCTTAGGAGATAAAACTCACTCCACCCTAGCCAAATGGCTGACCTTTAAATTTCAAAGGACTCCAAAGCTGAAGCAGAATCAATCATTAACCCCCTACCTTCTTTCCTTTGTTCTCTATGCATAAAAACCTTTAACTTTACAGAGACAGCAGAGTGCTTTGTATTTTTACTTAGCGCTCCCCATTTTGAACTGTATTATTCCTCAATAAAACTCCTTTTCTTTCACTCCTGACAGAGTACAAGATTAAGATTTTGTTTTTTGACATTTCTGGTGTCAGAAATGGGACTTTGAAAGTGCATTATCTTTGATGATCTCTGGGGCGTCTGGATATGGGCATGGTTCCAGCTGAGCTGCTTTGGGCTCTCTGCCTCCATGAATTCTTGGGAATCGTCTAAGGTAAAAACCTCTCAAATCCAAGCTCTGCTCCTTGATAGCTCTTCAAGTTTTATTGTGAATTTGTTTTGGTTCTTGCAAGTAAAAGTTTGTTGTAACTGTCATTATAAAATGGGGAATGTCATGTCTAAAGGAGATTTGGAGCCACCTCGGGACTCCTGCTCACTACATGAACAAGCATTATGGTCCCTTATTGTGCATGTTCTTGTCTGTTTGGCATAACCTCACTCAAGACACTTTGGAAAATCAGTGGCCAGTGTGGAGTTCTTTTCATCTTTCCAAAGTTAATTTTTCTGAGCAGAAAATTAGAGAACCAACGTTCCCAGATTAACAGTCCCAGTGGGATGCCTATTGTGATTGGTCTATTAAGGCCTCTAAAAGACAACAAGACAGTAAAATTGCTTTCCTAAAGGACACTGTCTCTAAATTAACCAAGTAGAATAAAGAATTATAATGTCAAATTTCAGCTCCCACCCCTTCTGCTCCCCTGCTGGCTGTTACCTCTTTATACCCTTCTTTGCCCTCCTACTCCTCTGATAACATTTTATCTGAACTTCCCTTTTTCCCTAAAAAACCAGCAAATAAACCCTTGCCTGAAATGGCCTTTAAAAATCCCATCAGCAGTGATGCCAAAGATTTCCCTTGTAGCACTTTTGCCCCATGGACACGCTCAGAATTACATAGCATTGTGAAAGATTTTCCTAAACTCCATGAGGACTACAAATTTTCACAAAAATTGAAAATCCTTGTTGAAACCTACAGCCTGGGCTCCCCAACTTATATTTTGTTCACACGGTTACTGGCCCAGGAAAGCTCAATTATGGCTAGAACAGGCAGAATGGAGAGACCCCCAAGGACAGTTTAGACTTAAATATTGATAAAACAGCCACCAAGCTGTTGGAAGACTCTCAGGTCATGCGTAAAAAATTGCTAAAGGCTATCCCAAAGACTTTTCCTCCACTAATTGATTGGACTAAAATTCACTCTTGTAAACAAAATAAAGAAGATAGTGTTTATGATTATCAGACTAGGCTGCTCAAGAAGTTTTCCAAACATTCTGGCCTTAATTTGACTGTGCCTGGTGCTTCTGGATTTTTCAATGTATATTTTCATATCTTAAACCTGAGATCTCTCCCTTAGTAAAGTGACATTGATTGATTGGGAGACAGCTCCTATTGTTGAGCTAATCAGCTTACAAACTTTCCAACACTCTTGAAGTTAAAAGGGTTTCTAAGGCTAATAAATTAATGGCCCTTCAGTTACAACAATTACAATCTCCCACTCAAAAGAAAAATCCTAAACTTTCCAGTGGCACAAAAGCAGGTATTTGTCACTATTGCAAAAACTTGGCCATTGGAAAAATGAATGCTGTAAGTTAAAAAATAAACAAAAGACTGACATAACCCCCTTAAAAAAATTCTATGATCTGATTCAGAGTGAAGGGGCTCCAGGGACAAAACAGAGACTTTTTCTGTGGTGGCTGTTAATCTACAAGGAGACACTACTTTATTAACAGAGAAACTTGCCAATTTTTAATTGACACTGAATCCACCCTGTCTGCTGTTAACCCCATCTGTTTACAAAAGACTTTGTCCCAGAGTACTAAAATCTAAAAAGTATGGGGGTCACCAATCAGGAACAAATGATTCATTCCCAACCTGTTCCAATATCTCTTACTTATTGAAAATTTAGCCTCCCTTCTTTTTTCTCTCAATTCTGATACTCCGGTCAATCTTTTGGGAAGAAATCTTTTATCCAAATGGAAAGGTGATCCAATTGAATGTGAGAATTATTGAACAATGTCATTAATATCACACACAAATAAAATTTTGTTGAAGATCATTCAAAAGTGGTTGCAGCAGTACATTGACAGAGAACTGCCAGAAATTCAAGCCTGTTTCAGAAGAGGACATGGGAACAAGGGATGTCATTGTTGATGTCAGATGGACCTTGGCTGAAAGCAGAGAGTACCAGAAAGATGTTTACCTGTGTTTTATTGACTATGCAAAGGCATTCGACAGTGTGAATCATAACAGATTATGGATAACATTGCAAAGGATGGGAATTTCAGAACACTTAATTGTGCTCCTGAGGAACCTGTACATAGATCAAGAGGCAGTCATTCAAACAGAACAAGGGCATACTGTGTGGCTTAAAGTCAGGAAAGGTGTGTGTCAGAGTTGTATCTTTTCACCATAGTTATTCGTGTGTATACTCAGCAAATAATCTGAGAAACTGGAGTATATGAAGAAGAATGGGGCATCAGGATTGGAGGAAGACTCATTAACAGCCTGCGTTATGCAGATGACACAACCTTGCTTTCTGAAAGTGAAGCAGATTTGAAGCACTTACTGATGAAGATCAAAGACCACAGCCTTCAGTATGGATTACACTTCAACATAAAGAAAACTAAAATCCTCACAACTGGACCAATAAACAACATCATGATAAATGGAGAAAAGATTGAAGGATTTCATTTTACTTGTATCCACAATCAACACCCATGGAAGAAGCAGTCAAGAAATCAAAAGATGCATTGCATTGGGAAAATCTGCAGCAAAAGACCTCCTTAAAGTGTTAAAAAGCAAAGATGTCATCTTGAAGACTAAGGTGTGCCTAACCCAAGCCATGGTGTTTTCAATCGCCTCATATGCATATGAAAGCTGGACAATGAATAAGGAAGATCGAAGAACTGATGCCTTTGAATTATGGTGGTGGTGGTGAAGAATATCTAGTATAACCTGGACTGACAAAAGAATGAACAAATTTGTCTTGGAAGAAGTACAGCCAGAATACTCTTTAGAAGCGTGGATGGTGAGACTACTTCTCATATATTTTGCACATGTTATCAGAAGAGACTAGTCCCTGGAGAACGGCATCATGCTTGATAAAGTAGAGGGTCAGCGAAAAAGAGGAAGACCTCCAATGAGATGCATTGACAGTGGCTGCAACGATGGGCTCAAGCATAATAATGATTGTGAGGATGGCACAGGGCTGGGCAGTGTTTTGTTCTCTTGTACATAGGGTCCTTATGAGTTGGAACCGACTCAGTGGCAGGTAACAACAGAGCTTGTAGAATCGCTTCAGGAAAATTGGTTAATATTTTTATGGACAGTAGATATTGCTTTGGAATTGTACATGATTTTGGCATGTTATGGAAGCAAAGACGATTTTTAATCTCTTCTGGAAATACTCTGTTACTCCCCTCTGAAATTGCTGTGATAAAAATGCAAACTCACCAACCAATAGCAGTATTCCAAACTGAAGAAATTAAAGGAAATAATCTGATATGGCAGCCAAAAAAGTTGCCTCTCAAGTTATTTCCACACTTATGATAAATAAAGAAAAGGACTCCCCAAATTTGGCTACTGATAACTCCAACCTTCATGAATTAACTTTAGGAAAACTTTTAAAACATCAACGATTAGCCCAAACAGACAAAGTTAAGGCATGAAAAACGGCAGGCTGTTACCAAGATCTTGCCACTAAATTGTGAACTGGACCTAATAAGAAAACTGTCTTACCCAGTTTCCTGTAAGTTTCTATGATGCAAGATTTACATGAAGGATCCCACAGGGTATGAAATAAAATGAATGAGAACTTAAAAAAAGTATTGATGGGGAAAATTTTTCAAGGCTGCCAAACGTGTTGCCACTCCTTGCCTATTTTCTCTCTCTACAATCCTGAAAAACACCTTGAAGTCCTACCTGGACAATACCCTTTACCTTTTGGGTCTATGCTTGAATGACAGCTAATTTTATTCAGCTTCCACCTTCAAATGGTTATAAATATGTATTAGTAATGATTTGCAGATTTTCACATTGTGTAGAAGTCTTCCCCTGCTGTTGTGCTACTGCAGCCGTTGTAGTAAAGAAACTTCTTGAAAACATTATACCCACCTGGGGAGCACCAGAAACACTTTGCAGTGATTGGGGAACTAATTTCACCAGTAAAGTCATCCAAGAACTGTGTCAAGTTTTTCCCAGTTATCAAAGGCTACATTGTCCCTGTCATCCTCAGTCTTCTGGTCTGGTAGAGAGAGCCAAAGGAATAATAAAGGTCCAAATAGCAAAGCTTTATGGTACTTTAAATTTATCCTGGACTAAGGTCCTTCCAGAGCTCTAGTGGCACAGTGGTTAAGTCATATGGGAGCTGACCAAAAGGTTGGCAGCTCAAATTCACCAGCCACTCCTTGGAAACCCTATTGGGCAGTTCTACTCTGTCCTTTAGGGTCACTATGGGTTCGAATCGACTCGATGGCAATGGCTTTTGGTAAGGTCCTTCCCTTAGTTCTTTTAAATTGGAAGTGCACACTTTTTGGATCTCACGAACCAACCGCCTATGAAATAATTACTGGGAAACCCATGGTTCTTCCTTCTCTTGCTGCACAAATTCTAACATTGCTCAACCTGAATTACTGAAGCATTTTCAGTCTTTAATTCAATATTCTAAAGAATATCTTTCATAGATTAAAGAAGTCTTTGACGAACAGAAACTAGACTCCTGAAGTCTGTCTAACATCGAATATGTCTAACATTGAGAATATGTATATTGGAAGAGGCACCAAATAAAAGACTCATTAGAACTTCATCAGAAAGGACTATACTTAGTTCTCCTCACCAATCCATGTGCAGTCAAATTAGAGGGAATAAAACCTTTGATCCATTTGTCTTAGTTGAAAAAGGTTAAGACTTCTCTTTGGGCTAGCCAACCCACTGGAGAATTGAAGGTTATATTTAATCACCCCTGTGGCCAGAAGCATATGACATTTGAAGCAGACTACTGACCCAAGACCCCGGATCAGTTCTGAAAATTCACCTCTTTATCTTTTTTTCTTTTTACCTTTGTTACAGTCATGCCTCTACTAAGGTTTTCCTAGATTGGGCAGATGCTTACGCTCACCATTTTAAAAGATTTAATTGTTGGATAT
This sequence comes from Trichechus manatus latirostris, assembly GCF_000243295.1. NCBI lineage: Eukaryota > Metazoa > Chordata > Mammalia > Sirenia > Trichechidae > Trichechus > Trichechus manatus. Next base: position 6,962,988 of record NW_004444030.1, on the reverse strand, counting down.
ATTGTATCCTCCCAACCTCAAGTCGATCTGGCCTTCCCTGGTGGGTCTCTTCACTGCATCAATCTGATTGGGTTGCTCTTGATCTATGGATAGATCAACAGAGAACAAGAACAACAGAGAAATAGTTCATTACTACAGGAAATCACTAGTAGTAAATTTTCCATTGATAAATGCCCTCTTTTTGGATCTGAATGAAACCCAGGCCATAACTTAACTTTAGTCTTAATACAACCGTTACTTTATTAAATAAAGTCTCCCAAGAAGAACTAGCTAAAAATCTTCCAAGCCCACAACAGTACTCTTTGTATTGTAGGTCCATATCAATAACTACACGATGGATTCATCCCGTTAACTCCCCAAGCAAGGATGCTAAGTCAGGTTGCTCCCCTTTGCTGGGAACAATCTAACCATACCTGTATAAATAATCTAGCTGTCACCAGACCTATGGCATGGCTTCCAATGTCTGAATGTGCATCAGTTATAACCTTACAAGCTACTGATTGATATTACTGAAAAAGAAGAACAAAGTAGGAGGTCTCACACTACCCTATTTCAGAACCTACTATACAGCCATGGTAGTCAAAACAGCCTGGTACTGGTACAATGACAGACACAGAATTGAGAACCAGAAGTAAATCCATTCACCTATGGACACCTGGTCTCTGACAAAGGGTCAAAGTCCATTAAATGGGGAAGAGATAGTCCCTTCAACAAATGGTGCTGGCAAAACTAGATATCCATTTGCACATAAATAAATACCTCACACCATACACAAAAACTAACTAAAAATGAAACAAAGCCCTAAACATAAAACCTAAAACTATAAAGATCATGAATGAAAACATAGGGACAATGCTAGTGGCCCTAATTTATGGCATAAATAGAATATCAAGCATTAAAAAAGTTGCACAAACTCTAGAAGATAAACTAGATGACCAGGGCCTCCTAAAAATTAAATACTTAGGCTCAGCAAAAGACTTTGACAAGGACTTTCCTCCAGAGCTGACAGAGAGAGAAAGCTTTCCCCTGGGGCTGACGCCCTGAATTTGGACTTGTAGCCTACTAGACTGTGAGAGAATAAATTTCTCTTTGTTAAAGCCATCCACTTGTGGTATTTCTGCCATAGCAGCACTAGATAATGGAGTTCTGCTCTAACAAATACCTAAAATATGGAAGTAGTTTTGAAACTGTGAATGGATAGAGGACTCAGAAGGAAATGAGGAGAGCTGTTACACTGGAGACTACCCAGATGGTGAGAACCAGCAGCGGCAGAATGAGGAGACCAGCTTGAGATGGTGCTGGAGGCAATCCATGGAACGAGATAACTTAGTGCCTTCCAGCTGAAGTTTACTGGTGGAGTCGGGTGCATCCAAGCACTTATCGGTGGAACTGAAGAGCTTTGGAACACTTGCCCCAGCAGTGCAGATGAGGGTGGTGAGGCCCGAGGGGCTGAGAGGCCCAGGAACAAGGAAAGAGAAACTAAAGAGACAAGGAACACAGGAAGCAGAGCTGCCTCAGCCTCAAAAGGTATGGCCATGACCTCTGGGGCCTCAAAGGGTGGACCCATAGCCTCTGGTGTTTCTAAGGGTGGAGTCGCCACTCAGATGGACTAGGAGAATGGTGTGCCTAAAACCGTAGGAGCAGAGCTGCAGTTCCTGTGGGCCTGGAAGGCAGAGCTGAAGCCCAGGGCTGAGGGGCTTCCCATCAGAATCTGGAAAGTGTGGCCAATACCTAAAGTCTGGAGGGCAGAGCCATTGTGTAAATAAATGGTCTCAGAGAACAGAGGACTATTTTCAAGCCTTGAGGGCTAATGTAATGTGTTCTGCTGACTTGCTTGGTGCCTATTATCCCTTCCTTCCCTCCAATTTCTTACATTTGTAATGCAAATGTCTAGCTTGTGCCTGTTCCACCACTGTACTTTGGAAGCAGATAACTCCTATTCTAGATTTCACAGATAAGGAAGAATTTTTGGATTTTGGACTTGGAATTGATTTAAGACTTTTGCTATGATATGATGAGGTGAATGTGTTTTACATGTGGCAAGGACATGAATTTTGGGGGGCCAAAGGGTGGAATGTCATGGATTGAATTGTGTCCCCCCAAAATATTTGTTAACTTGGCTAAGTCATGATTCCCAGAATTGTGTGATTGTCCTCCATTTTGTCATCTGATATGATTTTCCTATGTGAGATGGGATTAGTGGCAGTTATGTAGACTCAATCTACAGGATTAATCTACAATTTAAGCCAATCTCTTTTGAGATATAAAAGAGAGAAGCGAGTAGAGAGATGGGAGACCTCATACCACCAAGAAACAAGAGCCAGGAGAATAGCACATCCTTTGGACCTGGGGCCTCTGTGCTGAGAAGCCCCTCGACCAGGGGAAGATTGATGACAAGGACCTTCCTCCAGAGCCAACAGAGAGAAAGCTTTCTCCTGGAGCTGACATGCTGAATTTGGACTTCTAGACTCCTAGACTGTGAGAGAATAAATTTGTTAAAGCCATCCACTTGTAGTATTTCTGTTATAGCAGCACTATAAATAACTAAGACAGACTTTATCAAGAGAGTAAAAAGAAAACCTACAGACTGGGAAAAAAATCTTTGGCAATGACATACCTGGTAAAGGTCGAATCTCTAATATATATGGAAAACTTCAACAACTCACAACAGAATGATGAACAACCCAATCATAAAACGGGCAAAGGACACGAACAGACACTTCACCAAAGAGGACATTCAGGTGGCCAACAAATATATGAAAAGATGCTCGGGATTATTAGCCATTAGAGAGATACAAATCAAAACCATGATGAGCTACCATCTCACCCCTGCAAGAATGGAACTGATAAAAAAAAAAAATAAAAAAAAAACCCAGAAAACAATAAATGCTGGCGAGGTTGTAGGGAGATTTGAATTCTCATTCGCTGCTGGTGGTTATGTAAAATGGTAAAACCAGCAAGGAAAATGGTATGGCACTTCCTTAAAAAGCTAGAAATAGAAATACATTATGATCCAGCAATCCCACTCCTAGGAATATATCCTAGAGAAATAAGAGTTGTCACATGAATAGACATATGCACACCCATGTTCATTGCAACATTATTCACAATAGCAAAAAATGAAAACAATCTAAATGTTTATCAATAGATGAATGGATAAAAAAAATTATGGTACATACACACAATGGAATACTACTAACGTTAAAGAACAATGAATCCATGAAACATCTCACAACATGGATGAACCTGGAGGGCATTATGCTGACTGAAATAAGAAAATCACAAATGAACAAATATTGTATGAGAGCACTATTATAAAAATCAAGAAAAGGTTTAAATGCAGAAAGAAACAATCTTTGAGGGTTACCAGGGAGGGAAGTGATGGGGATGTGAAACCACTAACTAGATAGCAGATATGTGTTAACTTTGATGAAGGGAAAGGCAGTACAAAATATAGGGGAAGTCAGCACAACCTAACTAAGGTAAAGGAAGCCACTGAGAGACACGGAAACTGAACGGAAATGGGGAACCCAGTGGAGAAAGGGAGAGTGCTGACACATTGAAGGGATTGCAACCAATGTCACAAAACAATTTGTATATAAATTTTTTGAATGGGAAACTAATGTGCTCTGTAAACTTTCACCTATTCAAACCGAAAACTCACTGTCATCAAGTCAGTTCCAACTCATAGCAACCCTATAGGGTTTCCAAGGCTGTAAATCTTTATGGAGCAGACTGCCACATCTTTCTCCAGCAGAAATGCTGGTGGTTTTGAACTGCTGACCTTTCGGACAGCAGTCGATTGCTTTACCCACTGTACTACCAGGGCTCCTAAACTTTCCCCTAAAGCACAATAAAATGTTCAAACATAACCAAAAAAAAAAAAAAAAAACAAGCTACTGATTGGTTCACCACCAACTGGCTACAACACTCAGGTATCTATTGGGTAGCCCCTAATGGCACCTTTTGGCGGTGCAGAACCAACCTTGGCCCTGGCTCCTGCCAGGCTGGATTGGAAGACACACTCTGGGCCTGAGATGGACTCGAGGACATATTTTAACTGAACTCTCTCTACCAGCTAATATACCCATACGAAGAGCTCAGTGGCCTCAATTAGTGTTTCATTGGCTTGATCATTTAGCAGCAGTATTTTCACCTCGGATAGGACTTGAAGATGTTATGGTACGTGGAGAAATATTAACCAAATATATACAAACTGCCCTACATGACAGTGTCTAGGGGCTTCAAGAGTTCAATACCAAAATAGCAATGATGAGAAAAATTATATTTTTTATTTATATATTTTTTAATTGAGGTGTGATTTATATACAGGAAAATGCCCAGATACTAAGTGCATAGTTGGATGAGTTTTAACAAACAAATTGTCAGAGAAGAAAACCTCGTACTCTGTTAGGAGTGAAAGAAAAGGAGTTTTATTGAGGAATAATACAGCTCGAGCTGGGCTGCGCTAAGTAAAAATACAAAGCGCTCCACTGTCTCTATCAAGTTACAGGTTTTTATGCATAGAGAACAAAGGAAAGGTGGGGGTTAATGAATGATTGATTCTACTTCAGCTTTGGAGTCCTTTGAAATTTAAATGTTAGTCTTTTGACTAAGAGGGAGTGAATTTTACCCCCTAGGTGAGTGGTGCCAGCCAGTTTAGTTATACACACTCTTCCTAGGAACAAATGGTTTACATCCTGACCTTTTGCTTCCTGGAAAAGCGTGTTGATCCTGCCATTCCTGTCCTGAAATAAGTGCCTCCATGTTTGAAAATTTCCATCTACATATTTTCACCTTTTGATCAAGCCTCCAGTAGGAGGCACTGATCACCTACAATGGAGTAGCCTGTTTTATGCAAGGACTTTGTTTTCCTGAGGAGCTTTCGCTAAAATATTTTTTTACTTCACCTTGCTGAGCTAATAGACCTCGTATTCAGGGTGAGTAGGTTTTACAGGGAACATCTTGATGAACAAGGCCACATTTGAAGAACACTTCTCAGCCAGGACAGAATGATAGAGATCAAGATGAAACGTGTTTAAGGAGACAAAACGGAAATGATTAAACAGCATGATCATTGGTGAAAGCCTGTGAAACTAGCATGATTTTATGTGAAGGGTCAAATCGTTCTGAAGTACAGAATTTCATGGATAAAATGTATTGAACTAAAGCAAAACAGCAGTTTATAATTACAATAATAAAACCAATGATTACCATAAATATTACAAAATAAAGTTGCAATTTTTTCCACCATGCATCCCAACTGGTTTGTTCCAGTTTGAAAGCCCGCTGAGAATTTGAATTTCTAACAGGTTCCCAGGTGATGCTAATGCTGCTTGTTAGGAACCAATTCTGAGAGCCACTAGTAGAACCATCCAAAACCAAACCACCGCTGTTGAGTAGATTCCAACTTGTAGCAACCCTGTAGGACAGAGTAGAACTGCCCCCTAAGGTTCCAAGGAGTGGTGGATTCGAACTGCCAACCTTTTTGTTAACAGCCAAATGCTTAACAACTGTGGCACCAGGGCTCCACTGGTGGTTCTCAAAACTTATTATACATAAGAATCACCTGGGGATCTTGTTAAACTGTAGACTGTGATTCAGTGTATTTGGGGTAGAAATGCAAATTCTCAGCAGGGGTTTGAGCTGGAACAAACAGGTTCAAAGCCCTGCCTCAAAATTTCTCTTTAAAAGCCTGCATTTAGTGTGATCATTGCATTTGTTTCCTTCCTAGTCCTTGTTCAGAATGATTTTCCTAAGGAGGGGTGGCACCTACTCCCTATCACTCCTGTTTCCCCTTATCTTTTATGAAAAGGGCATTTTACTTTCTAATTTCTTTTATATAAACAATTTTATATAAGGGTGATAACTACAGTTGTCTTTCTGTCCAGCACAAAGAACTGGTTGGGGTAAAACCACAGCTAGTAACGAAATGGAACAGATTGTTGTGGCAAAGTTAACATTTCAGGTAACAAAGTGAGCTGTGAGCTTACAATAAAACCTCATTTATTCTTTTTACCCAATTTCAGCAGCATTTCAAAAGCAATTTATTTCATTGGCATGTGGTATGGTGATTAGTGGATTATTTAATATTTCTTTGTTAGCTATTAAAGACTTTAGGCAAATCCTTTATGTAGCTCAGTGTTTAGAATGGTATTATGTTCAGCACCCAGCTGTTGATACATTATCCATCATATTTTTTTCCACTCAAATTATATTCCACACTGATTTTTGAGATTAAGCCCATGACAACAATATGCATCTGTTATATTGTTCTTACAATAAGGTGACATATATTCCTTTCAAAGAGGACTCTCCCTTCTTCAGAGCCTCACTCATATGTTCTGGAATTAGAGGCTGGTAAGCTTTCAGAAGTGGAATGCTACCTTGCTGAAACTTGTTTATTGTTATGCAGTCAGCTCCCTCTTCCATCACTCTAAGTGGCTGTTTCCTAACTCTCACTTCTCTCCTGGGAGGATATTACTATCATTTTGTGAGGTCTCAGGAGGCATAGGAGTCCCTGGGTGGTACAAACAGTTAATGTGCTCGGGTGCTAACTGAAAGGCTGAGGTTTGAGTCCACTCAGAGATGCCTGGGAAGAAAGGCCTGGTGATCTACTTGCAAAAAGTCAGCCATTGAAAACCCTATGTAGCACCGTTGTACATGGGGTCGCCACGAATCAGAATTGACAGCAACTGGTAACTGGCAGGAGGCAGAGCAGATAAACTCCCGCAGTCAGAACACTTCATAGTCCACCCGAAGATGGGGTACTTGGTCACAAATACACAAAATGCACTCTAGTTAGTTTATGCAGAAAAGGAATTCATTAAGGGCAATGAGATAATTTACAGGATATCTGGAAAGGCCAGAGAATCAGGCTTAGCAGCCATGCAGCTAACACCACCACCCAAATCATACCAACTGCAGTTCCAGTAGAGGCCCTATTGCTGCCATTGCCCATCATAGTTATTTCAATTGCCTCACGAATGCTGGGCCAAGAACACTACAAATAGGATCTCTGCCTCTCTGCTTCTGAAAGACGGATCTCTCCCAGTCTTCACCAGACAGAGTTCTGCATGATGAATTCTCCCTTCATGTCACTCTTCTGAATTGGAACTTTGCTCAGATTCATCTGATCAGCCAAGCCCAAGTCACATGCTTGCATCTTAGCTACAAGGGAAGCAAGGCAAGTAAATTCCTGGCTTCTCTCTTGGGACACAGGACTCACAAGGAAGGATATTCAAAAGGTCCTTGGTGGCCACAAAGTTTAAGAAATGTCCACTACAGAGCCGCTCTCCTAGAAGGCATTGGGCACGACACAATGACCTGTTCTTGTTGCTGAAATCTTTACCTATCACCTCAACACTTAGCTTATATCCCAATCTTTACTATTTAGGCTTTACAAATCTGTTTTTTACCTACTGTTGGTCAGAATATTCTGGCTGCTCTACCTATAACCATTATCTTTATAAATATACTTTCAGGCATCTGTTATGGGAATTTTTAAAAATCTTTTTTCCAGAAAGCCGATATTTATTGATCCAGGCAATGTGCTCTACATATGTCATCTAGGTGTTCAACACTCATTATGTGATTCAATCCAAAAAACAGCTAAGTTATCCCCATTTCATACGTTAGGAAACAGCACCGAGGAGGTAAAGTAACTGATCCAAGCATTCAGGATAGAGAGTCTGCTGCCAATATTCTTTCCCGATACTCTTTACATCACAAGTTTCTCCACAAGGGTTATTTGAGGATGATAGAAAACTTATTAAATATTATGTACACCATGGTGATGGAATTGAGTGATACCACTCCATTCTCCACGCCTCTTAGGGGAGATGTGTTAGACTAGTCCTGTCTGGCTGTCCTGACATCTTATGAGGACAATGTGACCCATCACTTCCCAGGCATTTTCACAACTCTCAAAGTTGCATTCTGTTCATTACTTACCTTTATCATCTTTCTTGAGTGTTTGTCCCTTTGAGTTAAATATTTGAAATCTGTGTTTTGTTTTCAAATTAAGAAGCAGATTGCACATTTCCTGTGGACTAAATTAGAGCCTACTGTGTGATGCCCTTATCTGCCTTATTATCCCCAGATTTCTGTGAGCTCTTGAGTTATTTTGGTCTTGGGCTTAGGGTAGAGATGTATTATCATTCTGACCAGGTCATCAGGTGATCTATCTATCTATCTACCTTCCTACCTGTCTGTCTGTCTATCTATCCCTGGTGGTGCAATTGTTAAGCACATGGCTGCTAACTGATAGGTGGTTCAAACCTACCCAGCTGCTCTGTGGTAGAAAAGACCTGTCGATCTGTTCCTGTGAAGATTACAAAGAAAATTCTATAGGGCAGTTCTACTCTGTCATACGGGGTCGCTACGAGTCAGAATCAACTCAATGGCATACAGCAACAAATATATTTATATGTAATGTAAAATTATACATATATATATAATTTTTATACTGTCATCAGTACAAAGTCTGACCATAAGAGTTCACTTAGGAGGTACCTGATAAACAGAATTCTTTGAGGATAGAAGCTGTGTCTTATTCCTCTATGTATTGCTAGTTTCTGGTGCAGTTCCTAGAACATAATAATTAGGAAATGTTGGCGTCATAAAGAAATTAGATGTTTGGTGCATTAAAAAACACAAAAACAGTTTTCAAACTGTGGTACCCAAGTGAGGATAACATCTGTTTCTACAAAGTAGAACTTATTCCCTAGTTCCCACTTCCACTTATTTACGATAAAGTTGAGATAATAAAATTCACATTAATAAGGCCATTTTTGCCTACTACTATTCTACTTTCCTAAATTTTTCAAAGATGTGACCTATTATTTTTCTGAGTGCTTCTATGTTTTCATTGGATACATGATAGTTGCATTTGGGGAGTTACAGAAATTTAAAACTATGAAAATTCATATGAATTCTGGAAACTTAAACATTGACAAAACTAGAGGCCTAGAATATGCAGATATACAGGAAAGTTAAATAAACAAGACTGCTTAGAAGGGTAGGACTGTTACAAAATAGTTGAACAAATGTGTCATTCTGCCTGGGCTTCTCCAGGAGTTTGCTGATGAATAGAACTTCTCCAGGACAAGCCAAGGACTCATTGATTTTTGTTTCCTCAGCTCTTCACTGGTAATTGGAACATAGCAGGTGCTTACCAGGTGTTGATTGAATGGACTTATGAAGGATTGAATGGACTTATGAAGAAGTGAATGAAGAAATAAAAATGAAGTTTCTTGAATAGACAAATATATAGATCAGGGTTTAATGGTAGTTACCAGAGGATGGAGGGAGAGGGAAAGGGGAAATCCATCTTTTAGGTAGCAGTGAGTTTCTGTTTATGGTGATGAAATATTTTGCAATAGATATTGGTGATGGTTGCACAATATGATTGATGTAATTGGTCTCGCTGAATTAATTGTATACACGAAAAATGTTACATTGGCAAATGTATTATCTATATTTTCATAACAATAAAAAAAAGATCAAGAAATCTGGGGATATAGAAGATTAATTTCTTGAATACATATTCTTCTTAGGTGTTAAAGGACAAAAAGACCAGCTGATGTATTTGGGTCCAACTTTTTGCCCTCTGACGATGGTATGATGGTTAAGGTTGTGTGTCAACTTGGCTGGGCTATGATTCTCAGTGATTTGGAAATTATGATGTAGTTTGGCAGTCGTATGATGTTGTGATCACTTGCATGATGAGATTTGATATAATGTGATCACCTCCATGATGGGTTCTGCTGTTAGTAGTCAATCAGTTGAAAGGGAGTCTCCTTGGGCGTGTGGCCTGCATCGAATATATAAGTGGACCTTCTGGCAAGGCTCAAGGGCTTTTGCTCACTCTGGATCCTGCAGCTGGCTCCTGTTAATCTGACCTCTGGTTCTTGGGATTGGAGATAGCAGCTTATCTGCAGTCTTGCCTGCTGTTCTTGGAATTTGTCAATCTTCTTAGCCTGTGAGCAAGAGCCCTGCTCTCTGACTTGCTGATCTTGGGTTCACCAGCCCTTGCAGCTGTGTGAATCAGGAGAAGCCTCTATCTTGACCCACGGGCTTGTGACATTCCAGCCTTTACAACCACATGAGCCATTTCCTTGATATAAATCTCTCTCCTATATATATCTATAGGCTTTATTGGTTTTGCTTCTCTAGAGAACCCAGCCTAAGACAAATGGCAAAAGTAGAAATGCCCTTCAGAGAGTGAACAGTCTCTTACTACCCCCGTTGTGCTCTGTCTTGCCATCCTTTGATCAAAATACTCCTTCACTTCCATATATTTAAGGAATATACTGTGTTATGGGATGATAGGTTCCATTTGACTGCCTGTAAAGTACTCAGATTTCACTAATTTAGACCAATGGACAGAAGATAAGTCTGAACTCATAGAAAAGCTTAAACATAGAATATTAAAAACACACAAACAGAAAAGAAGTAGCAGCTCTGACATCTAAGACTATACAGATCATTGTTACATTTGGAATAAGGGACATCACTGCTGATGTCAGATGGATTTGTGCTGAAAGCCAAGAATACTAGAAAGATGTTTACCCATGTTCTATTGACTGTGCAAAGACATTCAACTGTGTGAAACATAACAAATTATGGATAACATTGCAAAGAATGGGAATTCCAGAACACTTAATTGTGCTCATGGGGAATTTCTACATAGACCAAGAGGCAGTCATTCAAACGGAACATGAGATACTGAGTGGTTTAAAATCAGGAAAGGTGTGCATCATGGTTGTATCCTTTCACCATATGCTGAGCAAATAATCCAAGAAGCTGGACTATATGAAGAAGAACGGGGCATCAGGATTGGAGGAAAACTGATTAACAACCTGCCATATGCTGATGACACAACCTTGCTTGCTGAAAGTGAAGAGGACTTGAATCACTTAGTGATGAAGAACAAAGACTACAGCCTTTAGTATGGATTACATCTCAACATAAAGAAAACAAAAATCCTCACAATTGGACCAATAAGCAACATCATGATAAATGGAGAAAATATTGAAGTTGTCAAGGATTTCATTTTACTTGGATCCACAATCAATGCCCATGGAAGCAGCAGTCAAGAAATCAAACGAAGCATGGCATAGGCAAATCTGCTACAAAAGACCTCTTTAAAGTGTTAAAAAGCAAAGATGTCATTTGAGGACTAGGGTGCACCTGACCCAAACCATGGTATTTTCAATCTCGTCATGTGCATTCAAAAGCTGGACAATTAATAAGGAAGACCAGAAAAGAATTGATGCGTTTGAACTATGGTGTTGGCAAAGAATATTGAATATGCCATGGACTGCCAGAAGAACAAACAAATCTGTCTTGGAGGAAGTACAGCCAGAATGCTCCTTAAAAGTAAGAATGGTGAGACTTTTATCTCATGTACTTTGGACATGTTATTAGGAGGGATCAGTCCCTGGAGAAGGACATATGCTTGGTAAGGTAGAGGGTCAGCAAAAAAGAGGGAGACCCTCAACGAGATGGATTGACACAGTGGCTGCAACAATGGGCTCAAACATAGCAACGATTGTAAGGATGGTGCAGGACTTGGCAGTGTTTCATTCTGTTGCACATAGGGTCTCTATGAGTCAGAACTGACTCAACAGCACCTAACAACAACAGTTTTGGCAGAGGCCTGACTGCTGCTTAGACTTGAACTTGTTAAGAAATAATGTATGGTCAGAAATATAAACTAGGCTCCCAGGGGGGTTACAAAGGAGTGGCTTAGTGGTAACCAAAGACAACCTGGGCTTACATCATCAAACCATCAGTCAAAGCAATATCAGTTTCTGTTAATACTGCAAAAGAAAAATTGGGGGCACGCCAGGAGAGCTGTGGTCCAAAGTTGGTGTTCTTGTTTTTTTCCTTTGAGTTACAGATGGTTACTCTTCCCTCCTCCCTCCCTGTCTGTCTGTCTGTCCATCTGTCCATCCACCCATCCATCCATCCATCCATCCATGTACTAAATGAAGTAGGATGAAATCGTTTAAACAGTTACACGAGTGTGATAACATTATGTGTAGAAACTAGGCCAACTTTTACTTCTTTACTCTTGTCCCAAACAGTTGCATTTGTTTAGTTTCTTCTGCTTAAAACATTTATTTTTTTACAGTGTATAGTGTCCTTTCTAATCTAACCCCCATATCGTCTTTGCCCAATTTTTTAATTTTTTTTCAAATTTTATTAGGTGTTTTTCATTATATTGTATGCTTCATGAGGGCAATGATCTTGTTTTGTTCCCTGCTGTATCTCTAGACATAGCACAGTGCCTTTATGATTAGGTACTCATAAAGACTTGGTGAATGTGAGATTAGATGAACAAAAGATTGAAATGAATAAATGAATTTAGCAAAAATGTTTGAATACAGGAAGCCAGGGCAGATGTACTAGAAAGCACGTGAATCTTGGATCCAGACAGATGGGAGTATATACGGACAAATGATGGAATTTCTCAAAGCCAGCTTTCCCATCTATGAACATTTTTAAATAAGATTGTATTTTGCTCATAAATGGTGGTCCTTGGCCTCTGTTAGTTGTCTTCCTTTATTGCCTGCTAATTCTGTACCCTTTCAGCATTATAAAAAATAAAAGTTAGTGCAGTTAACATTGTGCTGGAGACTTTTGCTTCCAACAGTGGTAGCCTAGGTGATTTGGACCAAACTGACATATTTTTGGAAGATGTTTTTAAATATATGGATTTGTCTATTTTTCCTTGTAGCTGTGTCAATTTTGCTTTATATATTTTGATATCAAGTTAGTAGTTACATATAAGTTTAGAATCCTTATATCTTCCTGGTGAATAACGCCTTTTGCCACTACGAAGTGACCCTCTATCTCTACCATTTTTTGTTTCTGTCTTTAAGTAATTTTTTGCCTTTCTCTAAAGCGTTTATAAATGTATTGGTTTTTTTCTTGAGATGAACTAAAAACATTGTCTTCTATTCTGGAAGCAGAGCCAATAATGTTCATAGAAGGCCAAATTAATCTTATTTTATTCCAATACATTTACTACTGATACTCTGTGACGTGAACAACCATGATATTTTCTGTTCAGCATCTCTTCTTTTAGTCTTTCTCTCATCTATATGGCTATTGTGAGAATTGCCTTGCTCTTACATGACCCTATCCCTGTGGGTGAGAATCTGACCCTAACTAGTCCAGCACCATTTTTCTAGATTTTGACTAGAACTGAAAAAGTGTCAGTCCTTATTCTGTGTTAAAAGCTGTAAGAAGTGATATTGGGAGATTTTGGTATTCATGTTTCCCATAATGTGGAAGAAAGTTGTCTTTAGTGATAGAGAATAAAACCAACCTGTAGAAAGAAACAGAGATTAGAGGCAGAGAAAGAAAGGGTAAATAAGGTACGTTTGGGTTTCTAGTTCTAATAGTCCCTGAAGCAAGCTGCATATCTGACATTGCAAAGGTCTTGCTTGTCCCAGGTCTTCCTGGATTCTATGAGCCAATAATCCCAGCCTCTTGCTCAAACTAGTTCAAATTGGACTTCTATTATTGGTGACCAAGAAAGTCTTTATTAATATGTTCAGTAATGAGCTAGCCAATTTAGCTAATTAGGTCATGGCTTTCAGAAGATGAATTTCAGCAAGAAGTTCAACAGTACCAGATACAGCTCTGCCCTGAGGTATTAAGAAATAAGATGGCAGACAGTACCATCTGAAAATGAGCAAAGTCAGGGTAACTCTTTGCGATCAATAGTGTCTGGAAAAGTGGGGTTTCCCCCCACTAAATGAACATACGAAGTCTCATCTTTGGTTTATGACCAAAGCCACTGTATGCAGAATCTGCAATCACTAAGCGCCAGTTGTGAAAAGTCAACTTAAGGCCTGATTCGAAGCTCTCTAAAAAAAAACAGAAAAACAGAGGACAAAAACTAAAAAGAATGTGCATGATTAGGGGGTGACTAAAAGTGTTTGAATTAGTGTTACTTTGAGGCTTTACACAACTGTGGCAATGATAGGGGATACCCATTGTTGTTTTTGTTAGGTCCCGTTGAGTCGCTTCCTACTCATAGTGGCCCTACATACAACAGAACGAAACACTGCCCAGTCCTGCACCATCCTCATGATCATTGCTACTTGAGCCTATCGTTGTAGCCACTGTGTCAATCCATCTTGTTGAAGTTCTTCCTCTTTTTCACTGACCCTCTACTGTAGCAAGCATGATGTCCTTCTCCAGGGACTGATCCCTCCTAATAACATGTCCAAAGCATGTGAGACAAGGTCTCACCAACCTTGCTTCTAAGGAGCATTCTGGCTGTACTTCTTCCAGGATGGATTTGCTCATTCTTCTGGCAGTCCATGGTATATTCAATATTCTTTGCCAACACTATAATTCAAAGGCTTCAATTCTTTTTTGTCTTCCTTATTCATTGTCCAGCTTTCTCATGCATATGAGACAATTGAAAATACCATGGCTTGGGTTAGGTGCACCTTAGTCCTTAAAGTGGTATCTTTGCTTTTTTTAACATCCTAAAGAGATCTTTTGCAGCAAATTTGCCCACTGCAATGCTTCGTTTGATTTCTTGACTGCTGCTTCCATGGGTGTTGATTGTGGATTCAAGTAAAATGAAATCCTTGACAACATCACTATTTTCTCTGTTTATCATGATTTTGCTTATTCATCCAGTTGTGAGGATTTTTGTTTTCTTTATGTTGAGATGTAATCCATACGGAAGGCTGTAGTCTGATTTTCATCACTAAGTGCTTCAAGTCCTCTTCACTTTCAGCAAGCAAGTTATGTCATCTGCATATGGCAGGTTGTTAATGAGTCTTCCTCCAATCCTGATACCACGTTCTTCTTCATATAGTCCAGTGTCTTGGATTATTTGCTCATCATACAGATTGAATAAGTATGGTGAAAGGATACAATCCCGATGCACACCTTTCCTGACTTTAAGCTGTGCAGTATCCCCTTGTTCTGTTTGAACAACTGCCTCTTGATCTATGTACAGGTTCCTCATAAGCACAATTGTTTTGGAATTCCCATTCTTCACAATGTTATCCATAATTTTTTATCCATAATTATGCGGATATTTAATTAACTCCTAATTCCTTCTTTTTGGATAATTGAAAATCAGCTTCACTGGTTGAAATCTGCTGTGCTCTGTGAAGGCTTGATTTGTTTGTTACTCTTGCTTCTCCCTCAGAGTTCCCAGATGGCTGCCCAGTTCCCACAATTCCTCTGAAAGTATAGTCTGCCAAGAGGTTGGTACCACTCTCTGTGACAGCAGAAAAATTTCACAACCAATAAATCAGAAATACTCCAGACTGCCTCTGAGTCCAATATTTGTTTTTATTTACTCAATTGTAAGAATGTTATGTTTTTCTTCTTGTTAAGAACAAGAGAGAACTATTTTAGGAGTTCGTGAAATCATGGGAAATGAGGCCAAGACATAAATCAGACCTGAATTACTCTCAGTTCTGCCTTTTAATCTGGCCTACCATGTTAGCAGAAATTAGGAATTCAGGTTATATTATATAATTAGACTTCAGAGACATTTATGTCAATGATCACCTAGGGAACTTTATGTGCAAATTTTATTTAACTCACATCGAATAAAAACTGACCCAAGTACCACAAAAAATAATAAATGAAAACAACGATAAAGTAGTTCCTTACTTAGCTACCATAATTAGGAAATGAGTATTCTACATAAATAAATTTTCTAAATAACTGAATATTATTTCTTTAATTGCTGAAGCTTTAAAAAATTTTAAGATATTTTGATAGACATATTTCTAAAACCAGTTGTGTGTTTGGTTGTCTTATGATGTAGAATAGGAGGTAAAATAAAACTTATTCATTCATTCAGTAAATATCTATTAAGCTCTTACTATGTGCCAGGCACTGTGAGAGGTCTCCAAGGTATAAAGAAGAGTAAGACACATGTGATTCTTGACCCCATGGAGGTTACATCTTAACCAGTAATCAGTTGCCTTTGAGTCAATTCTGACTCATAGCAACCCCAGGTGTGTCAGAGTAGCGCTGTGCTCCATAGGGTTTTCAATGGCTGGTTTTTCAGATCACCAGGACTTTCTTCTGAGGCACCTCTGGGTGAACTTGAATCTCTAACCTTCGGTTAGCAGCTGAGCGTGTTAACTGTTTGCAACACCCAGGGTCTCTGGTTGCATCTTAGACTTTTCTTAATGATTTACTTTTTATTATGAATACACATTATAAAAGTGATGTCTTCAGTTGCTTTTGACTAATCTAGGACTTAACATCTCAACAGTTAATTGTCTTGTAGTCAAATCCAACATTTTTTTTTTTTTTGCCTTATAGTTCCTAATCTTGGCATCTTGTTTAACAAAACTTTCTATGCTATTAGGTCACGAAAGTCTTCTGTATTTTCTTTTTTTGCTTTATAGTTTTATCCAGCTCAGTTGGAGTCCAGCTCTGCACATTGTGCAAAGTAGGGATACAGTTTTATTTTTCTTTATATTGGCAGCCAGTTTTCCTGTTATCACTTAATAATTTGTCTTTTCCCCATAGAATTTTAGGGCCACTGTTATCACCTAACTAGTTTCCACGTGTACAAGGATTTATTTCTGTGTTCTATTCCTAGTTCACTGATTTGTCTATCTTTGTGCTTTTATCAACTGTTTTTTACTACTCTGGTTCTGCAGTATGACCTAGCATCTCATAAGTTGAACCTCCCGTCTTTCCTCTTCTTCTTCGAAGTGGACTTAGCTATTTATAGAACTGTGTTCTTCCCTATAAATTTTAGAAAGTCAAGTTGCTCAAAACTATTGAAATATGCATTAGAATTGTATTGAATTTATAAATTAATTGACATCTCTACTACAAGAGATTATTGCATCTATGAATGTGGCTTTTTTGTTTTATTCACTTAGATTCTTTTTAATTAATTTTAAAACCTTTTTTTCTGGAATGATCTTGTGCATTCTTTGTTAGGTGATATCCTAAATAATGTATACCTTTGTCAACAGTAAGTTGTTTTCTAATTGGTTATAACTGGTGTACAGGAATGAATTGGTTTTGGGAAGTTGATCAATCTGGCAACAAAGTAAATTCTCATAGTACTGCTATTAGTTTATCTATTGATTCTGTGGGATTTTCTAGTTAGATGATCATATTATGTGTATATAATGAGAATTGTGGCTCTTTCTTTCTGATCTTTCTATTTCTTAGCTTTTTTCTTGTCTTACAGCACTAACCAGGACTTCATTAAACACTAATGGTAATCATCAGCAATCTTGTTTTGTTCTCGATCTTTATGGAAAGTATTAAAAATTTCTCCACTAAGAATGATGTTCACTTTAGGTTTTTGGTACTAGGTCTGATTGAATTAAGGAAATTCCTTTTTATTCCTAGTTTTTTGGGAATTAAAAAATAATAATAATATTATTAGTTTTTTATCAAATCAATTTTTCTGGACCAGTTGAAATAATCATATGATTTTCTCCTTTAGTTTATTAGCAGGGTGAATTATATTGGTAGATTTCTGATGTTGAACCAACCTTGTGTTTCTGGAATAAACCCTACTTAACCATAATATGGAAACCCTGATGGAGTACTGGTTAAGTTCTACAGCTGCTAATCAAAAGGTTGGCAGTTTGAATCCACCAGGCACTCCTTGGAAACCCTATGGGGCAGTGCTACTCTGTCCTACAGGGTCGCTATGAGTCGGAATCGACTCCACGGCAACAGGTTTGGCTTTTTGGTTTTAATCATAATATATTATTTTTAATGCACTCTTGGATTTGCTTAGCAAATATTTTTATTTAGGATCACATACCAACATACCTGACATACAGTGGCATATCTAGGGTATTGCACCCTCCCTGGGCGAGTGGCACCACGGAGCAGTTTCTATTAATCCAGTACGGCCCAGCATCCTTCCTCAAGCACAGTAATGCGTTAATTAAAAGATTAAGGAGCTTGACTTGTAATCTTGAGCTGATATTATGATAAAGTTAGCTAAAAGAGAGGTGTCAGATATTAGGACAGGCGCACAATTTCAGTGTTTGACGTAGGCGCCATTTTCCGTAGATACACTGTTGGCCGTCCGTGGTTAATAGGAACTGCTCAGTGGTGCTATGGGCCCAGGGCCTCTGCATAGTCCTATCATTTTCTTTCTATGACCTATCCTTATACTCTTTGGGAATCAAGGTTATACCAGTCTTATAAAATGAGTTGAGCAGATTTCTTTCTTTTTCTATATTTTCTAATGACGTAAAATAATGATATATCATTTGAACATGTGATAATGCTTATCTACAAAAATATGTGGGCTTGAGACTTTTGTTGTGTAAAGAATTTTATTGCCATTTCACTTTCTTTAATTCCAGTTTTTAATTTCTTTTTGATCAAATTTGGCATTTTATGTGTTTCCTTTTTATCTATGTTATTCAATTAGTTACCATATAATTGTTATTCCTTTAATTTCTGTTGTGGCTATAATTATTCTCCCTTTATGATGTAAGAATTCGTTACATTGTGTATTTATACAATATATAAATATATATATTAAAGAATTACATGAATTAGAGGATAGTATATATCATACACAATACTATTCAAAGTATTATATACAATATATGCACAATACTAATATGATATGACCCATTGCCGTCGAGTCAATTCTGACTCATAGCAACTCAATGGGACAGAGTAGAACCGCCGCATAGGGTTTTCAAGGAACAGCCAGTGGATTCAAACTGCTGACCTCTTGGTTAGCAGCCAAATGCTTAACAACTGTGTCATCTAAACGCAAGTAATAACTTTATATATTATTTATACTTATTTCTCCTTTTTCATTCTGTGTTTGCTTTTGTGTTTGTGCTGTCTCTCTCTGTTTTTCTATATATACAACATGTAATATGTAATATATAATGTATCACATATAATCTATTACATATATACACACACATCTATTGATTATATATGCATGTATTGTCAATGATTTGCTTATCTTGGAAATTTTTTTACATACACTTATATTGTGTGTATATATATATATATGTACACGTATATGTATTATCAATGATTTGCTTATCTTAGAACAGTTTCAGGCACTGTTAATCTCTACTTTTCTTTTGTCCTATTATGTTCTTTTTACTCTCTCATTTCTACCCCTTATCTTTATTGTTACCTTTTCTTGTTCCTTTGGGTGTGTGCTATTGCTCCTTTTTACTGATTCTTAAGTTGAATGCTTAGCATTTGTTTTCAGTCTCTCCTGTTTCCTGGCAAATGTATTTCAAGCTAGAAATTTCCCTCTAAGTACTTGTTTAGCTGTGTTCCAAAAATTTTGGCATGTGGTATTTCCGTGTCTCTGAGTTCTAATTATTTGTAATTTTCCTTACGGTATTCTTTTTAACCCAAAGGTCACTTAATAGTATATTACTTAGTTTATAGGCATATGAGATTTTAAAAAAATCCTCTGTTGCTGAATTCCAATTTTATTGCATCATAAACAGAGGGTATAGCCTATATGATGTTGATTATTTGGAATTTAACGTGTGGAGAGTTTTGTGACTATTTCATGTTTGCTCCAAAGCAATGTGTCTTCTCTGGGTAGATTTCTATACATCTATTGGTTTGGTTTTATTGATCATGCTATTCACATATTCTATCATCTTTGCAAGCTTATTTTTCTACTTGATCTAAGAGTTTTTGAAAGGATTCTATGAAAATATACGATCACGATAATTGATTTTTACCCTATAGGATGATGTTTTCTATATTTATAGATTATAGTCTTAGGTACATATATGCTCATTATCCTTACATCTTTTGATTTATTATTTCTTTTACCAACATATAGCAATTTTATATAACCCAAAATTGGAGATACCTAGCAAGGGAGAAAATTCTAGATGGCACAAACATGAGGGGATTTCGTGACCAGTCAGATGTGAATGAGAACATAGCTTCATGGATAACTGTTCAGTTTTGGGGTTGGAAATCCGGGTGGATGGTAATACTAATTACTGTGATAAGATACATAGGAGGTTTTGAGGTCATGAAGGGGTAGAAAAGGTGAGATGAGCAAACATTTATTCATTCATTTATTTCCTTGTTAAATAAACATTTCTGTTGTTGTTAGGTGCTGTTCAGTCAGTTCTGACCCATAGAGACCCCATGTACAGCAGAATGAAACACTGCCCAGTCCTATGCCATTCTCAGAATCTTTGCTATGTTTAAGTCCATTGTTGCAGCCACTGTGTCAGTTCAACTCATTGAGGTTTTTCCTGTTTTCGCTGACCCTCTACTTTATCAAGCAGGATGTCCTTCTCCAGGGACTGGTCTCTCCTGATAACATGTCCAAAGTATGTGAGACAAAGTCTCACCATCCTCACTTCTAAGGAGCATTCTGGCAGTATTTCTTCCAAGACAGACTTGTTCATTCTTCCGGCAGTCCATGGTATATTCAATATTCTTCACCAGCACCATAATTCAAAGGCATCAATTCTTCGGTCTTCCCTATACATTGTCCAGCTTTTGCTTACATATGAGGTGATTGCAAATACCATGGTTTGGATCAGGTGCACCTTAGTCCTCAAAGTGACATCTTTGCCTTTTTAACACTTCGAAGAGCAGATTTGCCCAAACTTCAGTGAGGAGGTGAATCATCCGGGTGCTTAATAAAAATGCAGATTTCTGGACTCCATCCCCAGAGACTTATGAGATCTAGACTGACCCCAGGAATGTGCATTTAACAAGCTCCTTAGCTGATATGGAGCCCTGGTGGTGCAGTGGTTAAGAGCTTGGCTGCTATCCAAGAAGTCAACAGTTCAAATCCACCAGCTGCTCCTTGGAAACCCTATGGGGCAGTTCTCCTCTGTCCTAGAGGGTCACTATGAGTCGGAATCAACTCGATGGCAAAAGGTTTAGGTTTGTAGGCGATTATGATGCAAAATGTATAGTTTGAGAAATGCTATTCTAAACTCATTCAAATTACAGGATATTAAACAGACAAACAAAATAGATAAATAAAAGAAGCCAAAAAACTTACTACCTCCTAGGCTTGAGTGGCAACTCGTATACCTGTGGACTTTTGGATGTGATCCTACAAATTTGCTTCTTAAAAACATTTAGAACATTTTTTTGTGCTGTATTAATAATCTCAGGAAAATAATCTTCGTAGAAAACATGAACAACACAATTTTCACACATTTCCAGCTACACAGATAGTCTTCAAGCTGGTCTTATTTCTACACCTGCATAAAGGCTTTATTATTTTCTTCCTAGAGATTCCTTTTTTTAATAATCTCAGGCTCAGAGAACTCACAGATTCTATATCACTCATTCCATTGTAGAAGGGAGCCATCTTGTTAATAGTTTCCTGATTAGGAAAGAAAGAATGATGATCAGTGTTTTTAGTTTTCTTTTTTAACTGAAAGGTAGAAATTTAATTCTCTTGACCCTTCTAAACTCTTATTTTCTCCTCTAGAAACTATGAGGAATATGCATCAAGACACAGTGCTCTTTGATTTCTGGAAGCATCTTGGCAACATTATGGGAAAAAGCCCCAATGAACAACCCCTTAACCTTAAGGAGATTATTTTTTTCTGTCCCACTTAGGAAAACTCACTCCAATTTGCTTCCTGTTGACAAATGAAGCAGGCTTGGGAAGCTATTCAACTTTAATAAAAAGATAAAGATTCTATGTAGATTAAGGTCTGCTTCAATTCAGAACTACTTTAGGATTAAGAAGCAGAAGTAAAACTGAAAATAAGGCTGAAATGGAACCAAGTTTAATACCAATGGTCAGACCCCTTTAAGAAATTCAAGTAGAGATGAAGACAATTATATATGAGCAAATATGAACTTCTCCACTAGGATGACAAGATTGTCCCTAAACTCTACATTCAATGGATTATGTAATGAATAAACATATATAATAGGCCACTATGGTTAAGCCATCCTGTCAGAAAGTTACAAAAATTTATGGGTGAGCAAATACTCCCGACTTGACAACTGGATGAAATGCAAAAGCATTGAAGATTGGAAGCGGGCCACTGTGAATGGAAAAGTACACACTGAAACAAAAATTAATGTCATCAAGCACGAAGGTGTTGGGGGACTGGGATTTAATCCAACAGCAAATCAGGAGACCCCTGCTGCTGCAGAATGAGAGAAAGCAGACATGTGAGGCTGGCAAACAGGACACAGAGGTGCTCACGATTTAAAAACCTAGGAGCACGTAAATATTTTCCAAAATGAAAAGCAAATGTCATGTTCTGATGACTGCGTTTAGTGATATATCCTACATTATCTCTCATCTGTTGATCTACTAATGCCTTATCAAAATATTAATAATATTTGCTCAATATGAATTGTTCACACTAAGCCGGGATTGGCAGCTAGTGATTCTGCCAGTCTTTTCTAAATATTTACTAACTACTTGGTCCATTATCTGTTCTGCAGTTTTGACAGTGAGTAATATTAACCTTATTGGTTTCTCATATTTATAGCCCATTCCTTCCTTCTCTTTGAAATCCAGAATAACATTTGCCAGTCTTAAGTTCTGGTGATTAAGGAAATGCACATTGAATCCACAATGAATACCACTAACACGTATTAAAAACCAGTTGCCAGAGAATTAACTCTGACTCCTAGCAACTTTGTGTGTGTCAGTGTAGAACTGTGCTTCATAAGGGTTTCAATGACCGATTTTTCAGAAGTAGATCACCAGGCCTTTCTTTTGAGGCACCTCTAGGTGGACTTGAACCAACAACCTTTCTGTTAGCAGCTGAGTGTGTTAACTGTTTGCACTGTCCAGGGACTCCACCACGCTTATTAGAATGGCTGAAATTAGAAAGATTGACCATATCAAGCGTTGGCAAGCATGTGGAGGAACTAAAACTCTCATACACGGTTGGTGGAAATGTTATATGATTAAAACCACTTTGGAAAACAGTTTGACAGTTTCTTAAAAAGTTCAACCTATACCTACCATATGGTTCAATCATCCCACTCCTAGATATTTACCCAAGACAAATGAAAACGTAGGAATACACGAAACTTGTGTACAAATGTTCATAGCAGCTTTATTTGTAATATCCAAATACTGGAAACAATCCTGATGTCCATCAATAAGTGAATGGGTAAATAAATTATGATATATCAATGCAATTAAATATTGCATAGCAATAAAAAGGAAAGAACTTGATACACGCAGCAACATGAGTGAATCTCAAAATAAGTATGCTGAATGAAAAGAGAAAAAAAGTATACTCTATTATTCTATATTATCAAATTTATTTAAAATTCTAGAAAATACAAATCTAGCAACAGAAAACAGTTCTGTGTTTTCTGGTGACAGAGCTAGACAGGGAGAGGGGGGAATGATTACAAAGGGACACAAGGAAACTTTTGGGGTGATGGCTATGTTTTTATCTTGATTATAGCAATGATTTCACGAGTGTATACACATGTCAGGTCATCACATTGTATACTTTAAATATCTGTGGTTTATCGTATGTCAATTACACCTCAATAAAGCTGCATATAAATTTTAAAAAGCATTATATACAAGATCTACAATCTTTCAACATTTGCATTGGGAAAAGATAGAGTGTATCTCAGTAAGATGTGCACGTGGAAGAAGGAACCATAAGGGTTCCATGATACCTGCTCAGATTGGTGTCACCTGTATTTTTAGCTAACAAATGTATAAGCAAGGTAAATTGTATAATGAGCATAAGAGCTTTGGTACAGTGATAGCCACAAAAACAAATGACTTAAATAAATAAGATGATCCTCTTTGGTAAAAATAGCGCTGGATTAAGAGAAAGATGAATTGAGTTCTACTTGGAGCATTCTCTAATACATATCGATAAGCTGCTGGTGCTCTACTAGAGGTACCTCTTTTCTGTTCTGAAATTTGATGACTATGTATGCTAATTACATGTAGAAACAGACTTGTGTGAAAACCTCGATTCTTGCAAAACTACTTTGTTCTAACTTTTTGCAAAGATTCCCTACTGTTTAGACCCAAAGTGTATGCCCTCTCAGTGGTTCTTGAACCTGTAGTCCTTATTTTAAATATAGATTCTGAGGACCCAGCCATGTTATTCAGAAGATCTGGGGCCAATCTCAGGGCCAGTCTCAGGAATCTGCATTTTATAAACAGTTTGAATGATGCTGAAGGTCTGAAGACCACACTTTATGTTCTGGCCAAACAATACAAAGGACATCTCTGTCTCTGCAAATTGTGAACTCTTAGGAATCCCTGGGTGGCACTAACAGTTAAATGCTAAGCTACTAACTAAAAGGTTGGCAGTTCAAACCCACCCAGAGGCGCCTTGGAAAACAGGCCTGGTGATCCGCTTCTGAAAAATCGTCTGTTGAAAACCTTATGGAGCAGTTCAACTCTACACACACAGGGTCACCATGAATCAGAATCGACTTGACAGCAACTAACAACAACAACAACATAGACTCTTATGTCTATTAAACATCTCCTCAACACTACACCAGCTTATTAAATTACACGCCTGGATTTTTCAGCCTCATAGCCTTCATAAGGAACACATTTTAAATCATTTGTACTGTTACATCTGCCAGAAAAGTCAGTCAAAAATACAAATATTTTCAGAGCATTTATTGCTCTCTCATCAGCCTTTGAGTCTATAGACTGCCGAAATAATTATAATATCAGAGGATATACCCCCTGGTCTGCGACTGCTATAAATTATTCTGCAGGCACAATAACCTTGATAAGCTTGTGCTCCAGCAATTCAATTTCAAATGTGAGTTGGTTCAGGAATCAAGTGCCCTAAGTATGGATTCCAGAACATGTTAGAAATAACCACTACAAGATGTCCTGAAATTGAGCTACAATATTAGCCTAACAGATATTGGCAGGCATTCTTTCATTTGATAAAACAAATAAGGCAGTAGAACTTATTGTATTATTTAGTACAGGAAAAAATAAAAAACCTATGCAGAGAAAACAAAGAACCTCATTTGCTGTTAGCAGAGGAGCTAAAATAAGTACCTTGAAAAAGTGCTGCACATCGTCTTGGGCAACATAAGCACGTCTGAACCTCGGCGTCATCATGGACGTCTTCGGCTCCTTTGCCCTTCCCCCAACCCTCTTCTCCGCCAATCAATTGCAAAGTCCCAACTGAATCAATCATCGCAGCATCTCTCACCTTGTTCTCTTCTCTCCAAGACCTCTGACTTGGGTCAGGCCTTCATTACCTCTCACCAGACCATCGGCTATACTAAACGCTAATGCAGTGGAGGGGAAGAGTCTCAAAGTGTGGTCTTCAGAACAGTAGCTTCACCTGGGAACTTGTTAGAAATGCAAATTCTCATGACCCACCCAAGACCTTCAGAATCAGAAACTCTGGGGGTGGAGTCCAGCAATCTGTGCTTTATCAAGCCCTCCAGTGATTCTGCCGGACTCAGAAGAGGACGTGGAACGGGGGAGATTATGGCTGATGTCAGATGGATCCTGGCTGAAAGCAGAGAATACCAGAAAGATGTTTACCTGTGTTTCATTGACTATGCAAAGGCATTTGACTGTGTGGATCTTAACATTATGGATAACATTTCAAAGAAGGGGAATTCCAGAACACTTAATTATGCTCCTGTGGAACCTATACGTAGACCAAGAGACAGTCATTGGAACAGAACAAGGGGATACTGCAAGGCTTAAAATCAAGAAGGGTGTGCATCAGGGTTGCATCCTTTCACCATACTTATTCAACCTGTGTGCTGAGCAAATAATCCGAGAAGCTGGACTATATAAAGAAGAATGTGGCATCAGGATTGGTGGAAGACTCATTAACAACCTGCAATATGCAGATGACACAACCTTGCTTGCTGAAAATGAAGAGGACTTGAAGCACTTACTGATGAAGATCAAAGACTACAGCCTTTAGTATGGATTACACCTAAACATAAAGAAAACAAAAATCCTCACAATTGGACCAATAAGCAAAATAATGATAAATGGAGAAAAGATTGACATTGTCAAGGATTTCATTTTACTTGGATCCACAATCAATGCCCATGGAAGCAGCAGTCAGGAAATCAGACAATGTATTGCATTGGGCAAATCTGCTACAAAAGACCTCTTTAAAGTGTTAAAAAGTAAAGATACCACTTTGAGGACTAAGGTGCGCCTGATCCAAGCCATATTTTCAATAGCCTCATATGCATGCGAAAGCTGGACAATGAATAAGGAAGACCAATAAAGAATTGATGCCTTTGAATTATGGTGTTGGTGAAGAATATTGAAATACCATGGACTGCCAGAAGAACGAACAAGTCTATCTTGGAAGAAATACAGCCAGTGTGCTCTTTGAAAGCGATGATGGCAAGAGTTTGTCTCCCATACCTTGGACATGTTATCAGGATGAACCAGTCCCTGGAGAAGGACATCACACTTGGTAAAGTAGAGGGTTAGCGAAAAAGAGGAAGACCCTCGACGAGATGGATTGACATAGAGGCTGCAACAATGGGCTCAAACATAGCAATGATTGTGAGGATGGTACGGGATGAGACAGTGTTTCATTCTGTTCTACATATGGTTGCTACGAGTTGGAACGACTGGACAGCACCTGACAACAACAACAACAACAACCAGGTAATTCTGATGCACGCTAAAGATTGAGCACCACTGCTTTAACCATTCTTTCTTTCACCAGATTCTCTCCCCATCCACAATTCAAAAACATAGAGATGATCATATCACTCCCTAGGGCAAAAACCTTCAGCTTTCCTCATTGCTAATAACAATTAAATGTAACACTCACTGAATACTTTCTATGTGCTGGGCAGTACAGCTCCTAGCTGGGCATGATAAATACTTAGGAACTGTGTCATGGATGGATGTGTGACCACCTGCTCTTTAGTGGTGTCAGGTTGCAGTGGCCCCATCAGTGGTTGTCAGCCTGGATGCACATTAGTATCATCGAGGGAGCTTAATAAAAACATCCCATCCAAGAACAATTAAATAGGGATCTCTGTGGGTATAGCCTTGCATCGTAGTTTTAAGAGCTCCCTGAGGTGACTCATCTGCAGCCACCAAGCTCTTTGCCTCCTGCCCTCTTGGCCTGTTTCTTCCATAGCTGGGGTTGCTTCGTCCTCATCTGCAGCAGCCATTGCCCAGCTCTTGGCTCTGTCATCAATCTTGTTCTTAGAGAAAGGAATGTAAGAAACCAGGGGGCAGTAGCTCAGCTTGATTCAGCATCACCTCAAGGCCGTTTTTACATCTACTGTATAGTGAATGTTTCGATTTTAGAAACCATCCTAGCTTCTCTAGAGTCTACCCTCTACCCAGAAGCTAGAATGATCTTAGGTAGGAATTGTTAGAGCTAGGAAGGAAAACATTCCCTCCACTTGACCTTGACCTTGCCCTTGCTCCCCAGCTTCCAGCAGCTCCCACCTCCCAGTTCCCTTTTCATCCTCAGCTATTCTGCTCATGGCCGTAGATGTGTTTGTATTAAAGTATAAGTATCAAGTATTTAGTATAAGCACAGGACATACATATTGGTTATCTGAAATTCAAATTTAACTGGGTGTCCTGTGTTTTTATTTTTTAAATCTGGCAACCCTATTCCTACCATCTCCTGTGAAGGAACTGTTATTTTTGTGCTGTGATATGAGGGTTTAATTAAGAATAAAGAATACTGAGGAAAACTGTACTTTCACACCTTCTTAATCTACCATCTCTGTTACCTCATTACCCTATAATGACACTTACCACCATAGCATGCCATAGGCAAAACAAAAAACAAAAAACTAGTCAATTCCAACTCACAGCTACCTTACAAGGCAGAGTAGAACTGCCCCATAGGATTTCCAAGGCTGTAATCTTTACAGAAGCAGACTGCCACATTTTTCTCCCGCAGAGCAGCTGGTGGGTTCAAACTGCCAATCCTTTGGTTAGCAGCCAAGCACTTTAACCACTGTGCTACCAGGGCTCCTTCCATGTCATAGCAGTTGCCATCAAGTTGACTCCAATTCATGGTGACACTATGATGACCCTGGTGGTGCAAATGGTTAGTGCTCTTAACTGCTAAAGGGAAGGTTGAGGGTTCAGTTTGAATCAATCCAGAGGCATCTCAGAAGAAAGTTCTGACTTTTTCCACTTCCAAAAAATCAGCCATTGAAAACCCTATGGAACACAGTTCTATGTATTCTGACACACACGCGGTTACCACGTACCATCTACCCAAACCCACTGCTGTCCAGTCCATTCTGGCTCGTAGTGACCACATAGGGTTTCCGAGGCTGTAAATATCTATGGAAGCAGACTGCCACTTTTTCTTCCACGGAGCTACTGGTGGTTTCGAATTGCTGACCTTTCAGTTAGCAGTTGATTGCTTTAACCACTGCGTCACCAGGGTTCACCACTTACCACACTGTGGCTTCAATCTTTATTATCTGTGAGCCTGTTTCTCTGTAGGTAGATGATAAGCAGCTAGGGGGAGTGGAGGGTTATTTGCATGTCTTATTCCACAACTTAGAAACCCTGGTGGCGTAGTGGTTAGGAGCTACTGTTACTAACCAAAAGGTTGGCAGTTTGAATCCACCAGGCGCTCCTTGGAAACCCTATGGGACAGTTCTACTCTGCCCTGTAGGGTCACTATGAGTTAGAATCGACTTCACAGCAGCGGGTTTGGTTTTTTGTTTTCCACATCTCTCCTCAGTGCCTAGTTCAGAGTCTTCACAAAGAGGCCTCATCTGTTGGAGCCACCCAAGACAAACTGGGCCACACCAGAGGACATGGGAAGGCAGGGGGCACAGATTGCCTGAGGGGGAGTCTGACCTGGCCTGAGTGGAAAATATCTCTTAGATATTTCTCGTTTCTCAGGTTGTGACAGGTAATTCATCAGGCTGGTGCAGACGACTTGGGGGACAGGAAGATAGAGGACTAGAATACTCTTCTCAAAAGAGGGGTGTACCTGGCTGACTATGATGTTAGGCAAGGGAGAAGGGAGTGTAAATGGATTTGCTAGTTTTTCCACACATTGGAGGCAATCCTTTTGAGAAAATAGCAGCAGCTTCTTACTTCTGGTGTTTTTTTCCTTTATAAACTTAATTTTATTCCTACTTTTCAAGAAGAAAGTTTCTTGGCAGCAGGTGATGGTACTTATGGGATTTTATCTTTGGATTGGATATCTTTTTGTTCTGCTCTTAGAAAATCCAGGCAGGGGAATAGTAATGGATTGCTTCAGAGCTTGACAAGCACAGGGGTTAGATGTTCCATGAGATTTTTATTAATATATCTAGGGAAGGGCAGAAAGAGCCAATTTATTTACGTCAGCCCCCTAACCCCATTTTGCCTGAATGACTCAATCTATCGTGCTGGATCTTGTTTCTTCTGGGAATTCTGAGGGGTGTTAGAATTAAATTACCACCACTCAAACATTTTGTACTTGTTGCTTTTGAAAGAAAGCCTGTCCAAAAGGCCTCTCATCTCCTGGAGTGAAGTTCAGAGATCCTTGAACAAAACCAGATAGGTAGATTCGAAGATGTTCTCCCTTTAATCCTTCTTTTTTTTTTTTTTCTTTTTAAAGTATCTATTACTGAGAAACCAGCTTCTCAAGTCCTGACTTGCTGAGAGGTGTTTATTAATCAGCAGCTCCTTCTTTCAGTTCTCTCCTACTGGGCATCAGACTCAGCAGGCCCAGCCAGAGGCAAGATGATGAAGTCACTTTACCGTGGTTTGTATGGCTCCTTTGCTCTACCTTCTTGGTCGACGTCCATGGTTTACGTTCCACATCTTTTCCACTTTCATTTTAAGGAAACATTGCCAATTAAATGAGCTTCTGAGAGTATAAATCGGCACAATAATTTTGTAGAGGCAATTGGCAATATCAATCAAAATTTTTAAAAAAGTCCCTACCCTTTAACCTAGCAATTCCACTCCTAGAAATTTATCCTACAAAGATAAATGTACAAAAATACTCACTGAATGCAGTTTTTAACAGCAAAAGAAACAAAACAGAAACTAGAAGCAAGTTACAATGACATATGTGAAATCCATTTAAAAAGAAAGAAGACATTTCACTGTACTGACTGGGATGGATGTTGTCTTAGTTATCTAGTTCAAAAGGGACAGGGATGGAAACCCTGGTGACATAGTGGTTAAGAGCTACAGCTACTAACCAAAAGGTCGGCAGTTCGAATCTACCAGGCCCGCCTTGGAAACCCTATGGGGCAGTTCTTCTCTGTCCTATAGGGTCACTATGAGTCTGGATCGACTCGACGGCAACAGGTTTTTTTTTTTTTTTTTTTGGGTGGGGCTGGGGATAGGATCTGCTTTCTAGCTTACTCAGTGGTTGTTGGCAGGATTCAGCTCCTCATTGGCTTTTGGGCTGAGCTCCTTGCTAACTGTTGGCTAGAAGCTGCCCTCAGTTCCTTGTTAGGTGGAGCTCTCCACCACAACAAGCACTCGTGAAGAGCCAGAGATTATACCAGCAAGACAGAAGTCACTGTCTTTTATAACCTCTAGGTTTTTAATTTTGTGTCCTTAGCTCTGGGCTCAGGTCTGGGCGCCATTGGTTGCCATGTTGATATTGTTCCGTCTGTTCATAGTATTTCTTCTTGGTGCTGCTGTCTTCCGCATCACCTTGAAAGTGTCCATGCCCAAAGGAGAAAACCTGAAGATTTATCCATTCTTTCACCTCAGCTCTAGATGTAGCTTCTCATGATTTGGTGATAATATCCACCCTAGCATGCTGGGGTGGAAACAGAACTGGATGTTGTTAGAGAAAACACACACACAGACACACACACACACATACACACACACACACGCACACAACAAAACAAAAAAAAAAAAACAAATAAGCAAAAAAAAAAATGTCTATTTGGAAACAGGATAAGTTGGATTAAAAAAAAAATCAACAACAACAACAGGAGTCACAGGGCCAGGGCAATAGTTTATATCATGTCTTGTTGGACAAGAATATCAAGGGCTTCATGACTTGCAAGTGAAATACGGTCCTTGGTCAACCAAACTGACACTACCTGGTTCTACTGTTTGGTAGATAGGTAGATAGACAGAGGGAGGGAGAGAGATTTATGTCAAGGAAATGGCTCATGTGGTTGTAGATGCTGGAAAGTCCCAAGTCCGTGGTTCGGGATAGAGGCTTCTCCTGACTTATGTAACTGCAGGGATTTGTGAACCCAAGATTGGCGGGTCAGACATCAGGCCTCTGGTTCATAGACTGTGGAGGCTGATGAATCCCAAGATCAGCAGGTAAGATGGTGGGCCACTGGCTCACAGGCTGCAGAGATTGATGAATCCCAAGATCGGCAGGTAAGCTGCTAGCTAAAGTCCCAAGAACTGGAGGTTAGATGAGGATCCAGAGTGAGCAAAAGCCAGTGAGCTTTACCATAAAATCCACATATATTGGATGCAGGCCACACCCGCAAGGAAACTCCCTTTCAGCTGATTGAATGCTCATAGCAGATCTCATCATGGAGCTGATTACACTATATCAGATCTCATTATGGAAGGGATTACATCATTACATAGCTGCCAAACTACATCATAACTGCCAAACCACTGAGAATCATGGCCTAGCCAAGTTGACACACAACCTTAACGATTACAGATGCCCACAACTTTCTGTTAACCAAACAAGGCAAGTTGCAGGAAATGTATAGTATAGTCTAGTTACATAAAAAGAAAAAGAACATATATGCATAGAAAATGTATAAAAGGGTAATACCAAGATATTGATAATGGTGATTCTGGTGACCATTTGAATTGAGTATGGAGGCTAGTCCACCACTTGTCTGTTGGTTTGTCATACCGTGGTGGCTGGTGTGTTGCTTTAATGCTGGAAGCAATGCAAATGGTATTTCAAATACCAGCAGGGTCACCCATGGTGAACAGATTTCAGTGGAGCTTCCAGACTAAGACAGACAAGGAAGAAAGTCCTGGTGATCTGCTTCTGAAAATTAGTCAATGAAAACCCTATGGGACACAACAGAATACTGTCTTCTAGTGCTAGAAGATGAGCCCCCAAGGTGAGAAGGCACTCAAAATACACAGTGGCTGCATCAATGGACTTAAGCATACCAATGATTGTGGAGTTGGTACAGGACCAGGCAGTTTTGTTTTGTCGTACATGGGGACGCCATTAGTTGGAGCCAACTTGATGGCAATTAACACAAAAACATCACAGGGAGAAGGGGGAAAAACTGAGGGGTAGGTGGCTTATTTTTTTTTTTCTTCTTATTGTCCTTCAGGTGAAGGCTTACAGAACAAATAGTTTCTCATGAAACAGTAGTACACATATTGTTTTATGACATTGGTTAACAACCCCACAACATGTCAACC
>NW_004444030.1:6914109-6923296 GCF_000243295.1 Trichechus manatus latirostris | reverse complement strand
GGTTGTTTGTGGCACTTACTACAGCCACCAGAGTGGGTCGGTAATCAGTGCAGGGCAGGTTCTAGTAGGCTGTGCCTGTGCTGCTTGGTGGTGTGATGTCAAGCACACAGTGCAGGTAGGAAGGATGCAGCAGGGAGATTGTTATGTGTGGAGCTAAGATGGATATGGGAGAGAGGAACAGGAGCCAAAAACATACGAACAAACAAAAAAGAAGGCTAGGGGAGCTTGCCGTTGGAGTGGAGAGATGAGAGACTATGAAATTGAGAAAAACAGAAAGGGGAAGAGGAAGAAAAGAAAAGAAAAGAATGAATAAATAAAAATCGGAAAGGTTAAAGAACTGCCACGTTCCCAGGGATCCCACCGGTGCAGCTATGAGGTTTGGGGAAGTCGCTCTCAGGTGTTGCAGTACAGCCTGGGTAGAAGGCGTAGCGGTATACAAGCCAGGTATTCAGGGAACAGAAAGAGAAGGAAGATACAGAGAGATGAGAAACTGAGCAATGAAGAAAGATAAAAGGGGAAAAAGAGGGAAAAGAAAACAAAACAAATTAAAAAAAAAAAGAACAAGAAAGGCCCCCAAAAAAACAGAAAAAAAGAAAACCAATGAAAAAAGATATGCTCTCAGGGATCCTTCTGCACGTCTGTGCAAGCCGAGAGGGAAGTCTCCTTGCCACGCAGCTCTGCCTGGCCAGAAAGGGCTCCCAACTCAAGAAAAGGAAAAGAAAACAAACAAACAATTGAAAATAATCAAACGAACAAAAGCCCCAGGATCCCACCAGCACAGCAGCCCAGACCGGGAAGCAGCTCCACACTCGAACGGAGCTCCACAGCCCCTCAGGAAGAAGCAAAGATGGCGCACGGAGCCAGGTATTTGAGCAAAAGGGGGGGGGGTGGTGAGAGGCAAGGAAGAAATCAAATGAAGCAGAAAAAAAAGCAGCACTAGCAGCCAACAAATGGCACTCAGAGTGCCAGCCAGTGCGGGCTAGTGGAATCCAAGCAGCCGGAGTTTCTCTGACAAGAGACTGTGTCCGTGGGAAGCAGAGGGGGCTGAGAGTGGGTGAAGAAGAGTAGGGAGTGGGAAAGCGTATATCTCAAATTACTGGAGCTCTGCAGCCCCTGAAGAAGAAGCAAAGATGGTGTATAGAGCCAGGTATTTGAGCGAAAGGAGGGGGAGGTGGTGAGAGGTAAGAAAGAAATCAAAAGAAGCAGAAAAAAACAACACCAGCAGCCAACTAAAGGCACTCAGAGAGCCGGCCCATTCGGGTGCGTGGAATCCAAGCAGCCGGTGTTTCCTGGTCAAGAGATTGTGGCCGCGGGAAGCAGAGGAGGCCGAGTGGGGGTGAAGAAGTGGGGGGGGGGTGGGAAAGCGTATATCTAAAAATACCGGTTGTTTTGTGACCAATTGGAAGCTCCGTGAAGCTGCTTTCTCGCCCCTGTTTGCTGGTCTCTGATAGGAGTCCAAGATGGCGGATCCTCACTGTGTTAGCTGGTAGGGGACCTCTGCATGAATCTCTCCTTGCTCTCCGTTCTCTGTCAGTTTTCTCACTCCATTTGGTGCTTGGCTGAGTTCTTTATCTCTTCATTTGATGTTTTAGGGTTTCAGGATTGTTGTATTCCCTGTTCGGCTTAGGTTTTCGGATCTTTGCTGTGGCAGGACGGCGTGGTGCTTCTCCCTAGAGTGACATTTTGCTGGAACTCCTGGTAGGTGGCTTTTAATATTTATTTTATGTATGTTTTATTATAGGGGCCCTGGTGGTACAGTGGTTAAAGTGATCGATTGCTAACCAAACAGTCAGCAGTTCAAAACCACCAGCGGCTTCACAGGAGAAAGATGTGACCGTCTCCTTCCATAGAGATTTATAGCCCTGGAAACCCTATGGGGTCACTATAAGTCAAAATCGACTTGATATCAGTGGGTTGGGTTTGGTTTTACTTGTTTTATTATTTATTTTGTAATAATAAACGTGTTAATTTTATAATGCTATAAAAACAAATTTTATGAAAGCTTCCCAATAGTTTTACTTTCTATTTAGGCCAGACAGGAGTAAAGGGAATATCTGTGGAGGGGCAATGTCTGAGCTTTCAATAGTTGCTTCTTAAGTCACCGTATACAACTGTGTTGGCCTGCCATGTCCATGGTGTGCTGGCTTGGTCATCCATTTCATTGACATTGGATAGATTTAGATGTTTGTCCCCACTTCTGTGCTACTTGTTCTATGGGTGTCTGTGATACGTCAACAAACATGTCAGGTACAGGGAATGTTTGGCTATAAAAAAAGGAGCTGGTAAGAAGAAGGTCCAGTTTGATGGGACCCAATTCGTGTGTGAGAGTTGGGAGTTTACAAAGTGAACACATATTTGCTATAATGTAATGACCTTAACTAATGTGATTGGTTCCTTTTAAGTCTTCTGAGAACTTGTCCTTGAGAGATAACAGAGCAAGAAAGAGGGAGATTAAAGTGCTGCGTTGGCCTAAATCCAGAGAGAGAATTCCAGGAACTGTGGTTTCAGCAGTTTCATCTTTAATCAATTCAAAAGATATTTGATGACTGGTCAGCATGTTTGTTGAAATGCCATAAGTAATTATGTGTCTGTGTTAAAAAATATACTTTGTATTATTTATGCTCTTTTAAGAACTATCTACATGGGATCAAACTGATAACCGCAACTCTAAAGATTACATAGGAATCTTAGGGTGTAGTGAATTTATGTTAATGTGAGAGGAACAACTCAGAAAAGGAGAGTTTAGAATGGTTGCACAACTTGAAGAATGTAAGCAATGTCACTAAATGGTACTTGTAGAAACTATCCGATGGGTATACGTTTTGCTGTGTATATTCTCAACAACAACAGCAACAACAAAAAGAATGAGCCAAATATGATTAAGAAAATGATTCCATTTACAATAGCATCAAAAAGAATACAATACTTAGGAATAAATTCAACAAAATAAGTTCACATAAAAACTTGTACATGACTATTTACAGCAATATTATTTGTAATAGCCAAAAGGTAGAAATAACACAAATATCCATTAACTGAAGAATGGATAAATAAAATGTGGTGTATCCATACAATGATATATTATTCATCTATAAAAAGAATGAAGTACTGAGACATGCTACAACGTGGATGATCCTTGAAAACATTATAAGTCAAAGAAGGTAGACATAAAGGACCACATATTTTGTGGTTCCATTTATATGCAATGTTCAGAATAGGCAAATCTCTAGAGACAGAAAGTAGATTCGTAGTGAGCCGTGGCACAGTGGTTAAGAGTTCAGGCTGCTAACCAAAAGGTCGGTAGTTTGAATCCATCAGATGCTCCTTGGAAACCCTATGGCACAGTTCTACTCTGTCATATAGGGTTGCTGTGGGTCGGAATCAGCTTGATGGTAACGGTTTTTTTTTTTTTTTAAGGCTGAGAGGGTAGAGGGAAATGGAGGTTGACTACTGAAGTGACTGGGGCCTCTTTTTGGCATAATGAAAATGTTATAAAATTAGGTGCATGTTGATGGTTGCACAACTCTGTGAATATACCGAAAAACCACTGAAGTGTACAGTTGAAATGAATAAACCATATAATAAGTAAATTATTTCTCATTAAAGTTGTTACAAAAAAGAGTGAGGCGATTCTGATGTACTTGTATGGGGGATATATCATTGATTAATAAACAGATAGAGAACATTAACAAAAAGTACATTCTTTGGTTGAGTCATTCATTCTTTCCGTTATTCTACAAGCATTTACTGAGAGCTCCTACCATGTGCTATGCACTGGGCATGATTTAAATATTAAATGACTATTCACTTGTGCTTAGCAAACACCCCCCAAAATATTAAAACATTTCAGTGCTAGGGAATTGGCTGTTGTTGGGGGTATGAAGCACTGATTTCTATAACTATAAAACACCACCACCATCTGTTGTAATAAGAGAAAACTCATCATTACTTACTAAAAAATGGTAATGAGAAGAAAACTTCCCTGGAGAGGACATGTAAAATCTCCTCATTCAGTTTTAAGCTGTCATGTTTTAAAAACTTGTAGGAATTAAATGAGTCAGTGTAGCAGAAAAATTTTGCTGACCAAAGTCTGCAAACAGAAACTGGGAAATGTTTCCATTTCAGATTTCAAGGATAATGTTAAAGAAGAACAACTAGATAAGCTTACTGGGATTAGAAGAGGCACTTGTGGTTCAGTGGGAGAATTCTAGCCTTCCATGCAGGAGACTCGGTTTGATTCCTGGCCAATGGACCTCATGTGCAGCCACCACCCTTCTGTCAGTAAGGGCTTGCCTGTTGTTATGATGCTGAACAGGTTTCAGCAGAACTTCCAGACTAGGAAGAAAGTCTTGGTGATTTACTTCTGAAAATCAGCCAAGGAAAGCCCTATGGTTCAAAATGGATCATTGTCTGATCCAAAACTGATCATGGAGATGGTGCAAGTTGGGGCAACGTTTCGTTTTGCTGTGCATGGGGTCGCCATGAGTGGGGAGCTGACTCCACGACAGCTAACAACAACAACAACGTTGGGAGGAAAACACTCATATGAACTACAAACATCCCTCAAAGTAAGGGCAGAAGACAAGCAGAGGTGAAACAACATGGAGACTCACCTCTGAGCAATTAAGAAATATTGACTAGGTCAAGTAGGACTCTAGTTCATGGACAGGGTCAGAGGGGGTTTTGGTATCCTAGTAGACATAGAAGGAGCCCAACTGGTGCAGAGATTAAGTGCTTGACTGCTGATCCAAAAGTAAAAGATATTTTCAATCGCTTCATATGTATGCGAAAGCTGGACAATGAATAGGGAAGACAGAAGAAGAATTGATGCCTCTGAGTTATGGTGTTGGTGAAGAATACTGAATATACCACGGACTGCCAGAAGAATGAACAAATCTGACTTGGAAGAAGTACAGCCAGAATGCTCCCAGGAAGCCAGGATGGTGAGACTCTGTTTCACTTACTTTGGATGTGTTATCAGGAGGGACCATTCCCTGGAGAAGGACATTATGCTTGGTAAAGTAGAGGGTCAGCGAGAAAGAGGAAGACCTGCAACAAGATGGATTGACACAGAGGCTGCAACAATAGGCTCAAACAGCAATAATTGTGAGGATGGCGCAGGGCCAGGCAGCATTTCGTTCTGTTGTACATAGGGTTGCCATGAGTCAGAATTGACTTGATGGCACCTAACAGCAACAACAGCAGTATGCTCTTAAGCCTGTTATAATTAATGTGAAACTGCCTCTCCATGTTCTGTCCTTTATCTCCCATAATTTATATACTGGCCATATGCAGTAAGGACAAGTGTTCTCCCAGTTTCACAGATAATGAAGCTGGGGCTTGGAAAGGCTGAGTAAAATTGATCAAGGACACAACGTGTTTAAATAGTGGACCCAGGATTCAAACCCAGATTTATTTAATCCCTGTTGCTCTCTTTTATAGCATCCTGTAATTTTCCTTTACTGCTGCCACAGTTGGAATCAAATAAGGGTTGACCTATTGACTCAATAAACCTGTACTAACATCTTCTAGGTGGTGGAGACTGTGCTTGGTGTCGGACAAACAAGTTGAACAATGTCCTAGGTTTCCCACTTAGAAGTTGGGTGACTCTGCTGGTGATTCTCCATTTGCACCCTGCCCCCCTTCATTCTGCCCTCCTCTGCACTTCATTGTGCCTTGGGAGGTTGACTTCTATGGACTTCCTCATATGGGCTCCCTTGTTTTCTGGCTTGCTATTGGGTTCAGCCATGGGAAGGCACCAGCAAGATTTCAGAGGTTGGGAGAAGTGAGAAGTTGGTATATGGGGTATTTAATCCCAATACATCCCTCTCCTCATGCACCTTCCTTGCATCTCTGCTATGGCCACAGGTCCTGTTGAGTGTCTTCTCTTTTATGGCTCTACTCTTATTGGAGTATGATAACACCATTCTTCCCCTCTACTCCTGACCCAGGCTTTTTAGGCCAGAGGTGAAAACAACTTTCTACTGTTGTTAGTTTTTGGGTGCTTCATTATTTCTAGTAGATTCCCTTAACTCTGCCCAGTTAAACACTTTGGTGTTGCTGTTTTCTGTCAAGGCCCTGAATCTTTAAACAAGGCACGTACATTTTTGCATCTCTGTTTCCTTTTATGTAAATTGGGGAGCATAATACTTTCCAAAATGTTATTGATATATTTCAATTGCTCAGCACAGGGGACAAGGTAAATGGGCAATAGATAGTAGCTATTTGTTACAGTCTTTTTTGTTGTTGTAAAAAAAAATTTTTTTTTACTGTGCTTTAAGTCAAAGTTTACAATTCAAGTTAGACTCTCATACAAAAATTTATACACATATTATTATGTGACCCTAGTTTCTCTCCCTATACTGTGATAGCACACTCCTCCTTTCCACCCTGGATTTCCCGTGTCCATTCAACCAATTCCTGACTCTCTCTGCCTTCTCATCTTGCCTCTGGACAGGAGCTGCCCATTTAGTCTCATGTATCTACTTGAGCTAAGAAGCACACGCTACACGAGTATCATTTTACGCCCCATAGTCCAGTGTAATCTGTCTGAAGAGCTGGCCTTGAGAATGGTTTCAGTTTGGGGCTAAAAAAGAGTCTGGGGGCTGTGTCTTCCAGAGTCCCTCCAGTGTCAGTCAAACCATTAAGTCTGGTCTTTTTACTAGAATTTGAATTCTGCAACCTACTTTTCTCCTGCTCTGTCAGGGAATCTCTGTTGTGTTCCCTGTCAGGGCGGTAATTGGTGGTAGCCGGGCACCATCTAGTTCTTCCGGTCTCAGGCTGATGCATCTCTGGTTTATGTGGCCCTTTCTGTCTCTTGGGCTAATATTTTCCTTGTATCGATGGTGTTCTTCATTCTCCTTTACTCTAGGTGGGTTGGGACCAATTGATGCATCTTAGATGGCCGCTCGCTAGCTTTTAAGACCCCAGACGCCACTCACCAAAGTAGGATGAAGAACATTTTCTTAATAAACTTTGTTATGCCAATTGACCTAGATGTCCCCTGAAAGCATGGTCCCCAGATCCCCACCCATGCTACTCTGTTCCTTGAAGTGTTTGGTTGTATTCAGGAAACTTCTTAGCTTTTGGTTTAGTCCAGTTGTGCTGACTTCCGCTGTAATGTGTGTTGTCCTTCCCTTCGCCTAAGATAATTCTTGTCTACTATCTAGTTAGTGAATACCCCTCACCCTCCCTCCCCATCCTGGTAACCATCAAAGAATGTTTTCTTCTGTATCTAAACCCTCGCTTCAGTTCTTATAATAGTGGTCCCAATATCTGTCCCTTTGTGACTGATCAAATTCGCTCAGCATAATGCCTTCCAGGTTCCTCTGTGTTACAAGATGTTTCACAGATTCAGTTGTTCTTTATCATTGAGTAGTATTCCATAATTTGTTTATCCATTCATCCATTGATGGGCACCTAGGTTGTTTCCATCTTTTTGCTGTTGTGAACAGTGCTGCAATGAACATGGGTGTGCATATATCTATTCGTGTGACGGCTCTTATTTCTCTAGGATATATTCCAAGAAGCAGGATTGCTGCATCTTATGGTACTTCTATTTCAGCTTTTTAAGGAAGCAGCAAATCGATTTCCAAAGTGGTTGTACCATTTTACATTCCCACCAACAGTGTATAAGTGTTTGAGTCTCTCCACAACCTCTCCAACTTTTTATTTTGTGTTTTTTGGATTAATGTTAGACTTGTTGGGGTGAGATGGTATCTCATTGCAGTTTTGATTTGCATTTCTCTAATGGCTAATGATCGTGAGCATTTCCTCACGTGTCTATTAGCCGAGTGAATGTCTTCTTTGGTGAAGTGCCTGTTCATATCCTTTGCCCATTTTTTAATTGGGTTATTTGTCTTTTTTTGTTGAGGTTTTGCAGTGTCTTATAGATTTTAGAGATTAGACGGTGATCAGATTTGTTGTAGCCAAAAATTTTTTCCGAGTCTGTAGGTTGTCTTTTGACTCTTGGTGAAGTCTTTTGATGAACATAAGTGTTTGATTTTTAGGAGCCCCCAGTTATCTAGTTTGTCTTCTGGTGTTTAGGCATTGTTGCTTATAGTTTGCATTCTGTTTATGCCATGTATTAGGGCTTCTAGTGTTGTCCCTATTTTTTCTTCCATGATCTTTATCATTTTAGATTTTATATTTAGGTCTTTAATCCATTTTAAGTTAGTTTTTGTGCATGGTGTAAGGTATGGATCTTGTTTCATTTTTTTGCAGATGGCTATCCAGTTATGCCAGCACCATTTGTTAAAGCGACTGTCTTTTCCCCAGTTAATGGAGTTTGGGCCTTTGTCAAATATCAGCTGCTCATATAGGTGGATGAATTTGTGTCTGGATTCTCAATTCTGTTCCGTTGGTCCATGTATCTGTTTTTGTACCACTACAAGGCTGTTTCGACTACCGTGGCGGTATAATACATTCTAAAATCAGGTAGTGTGAGGTCTCCCACTTTGTTCTTCTTCTTCAGTAATGCTTTTCTTATCCGGTGCCTCTTCCCTTTCCATATGAAGTTGGTGATTTGTTTCTCCATCTCATTAAAAAATGTCGTTGGAGTTTGGATTGGGATTGCATTGTATCTGTAGATGGCTTTGGGTAGAATTGACATTTTCCCAATGTTGAGTCTTCCTATCCATGAGCAAGTTATGTTTTTCCACTTATGTAGGTCTCTTTTGGTTTCTTGCTGTAGTGTCTTACGGTTTTTATTGTATAGCTCTTTTACATCTCTGGTTAGATGTATTCCTAAGTATTTTATCTTCTTGGGGGCTATTGTAAATGGTATTGATTTGGTGATTTCCTCTTGGAAATTCTCTTTTTTGGTGTAGAGGAATCCAACCGATTTTTGTATGTTTATCTTGGATCCTGATACTTTGCTGCAATCTTCTATTAGTTCCAGTAGTTTTCTTGTGGATTCTTTAGGTTTTTCTGTGTGTAAGATCATATCTGTGTGTAAGATCATATCATCTGCAAATAGAGATACTTTGACTCCTTCCCTACCGATTTGGATGCCCTCTATTTCTTTTTCTAGCCTAATTGCTCTGGCTAGGACCTCCAGCACAATGTTGAAGAAGAGTGGTGATAAAGGGCATCCTTGTCTGGTTCTCATTCTCAAGGGGAATGCTATCAAACTCTCTCCATTTAGGATGATGTTGGCTGTTGGCTTTGTATAAATGCCCTTAATTAT